>NC_045624.1:94193220-94497198 GCF_009829155.1 Mustela erminea | reverse complement strand
CGATTCCTCACGCCCCCGGCCTGCAGACTCAAGAAGCTGAGTGAGCCCCGAACTAGAGGAACGGCGGCAGCCGAGGTCCTGCAAGCATCGGCTTCCACCGACCAAGGGTCCGTCCTCTGGAGATGCAGGGAGAGCGGACGTTCACGGGGAAGGAAAGCTCGATGGGGTTGCCGGGAGGCCTGCAGAGGCTCTTTGTGAAGAAAGGGAGCCATCCAAGACTGAGACGTGGAGCCCCAGGAAGGAAGAGGGAAGGGGAGAGCAGGAGACGCCCAGGCCGGATCATCACGTGTCACTGGTGATTGGACAGCAGCTCTGGGGCCCCTGGGGTACTTGGTCGGTGACGCGTCTGCCCTCAGCTCGGGTCATGAGCTCAGGGCCCTTCCTGGGATCGAGTCCCGCATCGGACTCCCTGCTCAGAGGGGAGCCTGCTCCCCACGCCCCCACCCCCGCCGCCGCTCATGCTCTCTCTCTCAAATTAAAAAAAAAAAAAAAAAATTACAAGATCTTAAAAAGACCTATCAGGTCAACGCTAATTTTAAAAATCAAGCCACTGTTTTCACGTCTGACGAAGTGTACTTTAGGGCACAGAAGAGGACACGTGTCCTACAGTCATAATGGCCCCGTCCCCCAGGAGGACAGAACCCCCTGGACATGCCCCCGCCAAACACAGAGCCTCAGTGGGGGAAGCCAGAGCTGGCGGAGCCGAAAGGACAGACAAACCCAGATCTGTGGGCGGGGGGCTCGACACCCCCTTCTCAGCAGCAGAGAGAACTCGACAGTCTGTGGGATGCAGGAACGCTGGCAACATGAGCAGCCGGTAGGACTCAACACACAGACGTGGGCTCCCCACCCACAGCCACGACATCCCTGTGTTCAAGAACCCTGGAAGGCTCAGCAGGACAGGCCGTAGTCTGACCCCCCCAAGTGGCGGGGAGGAGAAGGGGTGCGGGCTGTCTGGGAAGAGCTTGTGGCTTTCCAGGCCCTGGACGGCACCGGCCTCTGGCGGGACAAGGAGGCAGAGAAAGACATTGCAAGTTGAGCACCTACGGTTTGCCAAGGGCAGTACCAGCCCTGTTAGCGCTGGTGGATGGGTCCAGCGTCCCTGGGAGGCGGTGCCCAGGCAGTCCCCACTGGTTGCAAACCGGGGTAGGAGCACCCTGCTGTCGGCCGGCGGGGACCCCACACGGAGGACCCGAGTGACCCGGCTGATGGGGGACCATGTCCAGGGTTGGAGCCGCAGTGGCCGCCCCTGCCCTGTAGGGGGCGGGGAAGAGCCCAGCGACCCGCCTGCCTGTCCACACACCGCCGCAGGTGGCCATAGGCAGGTGGCCCTCCCCCATTTACAGGTCACACGCTCGGGGTGGAGAAGTTCAGTAGCTCAGCCACTGCCCAGGATGCAGGCCTAGAAGAAAGAGCCCAATAGTTTCTAGCTGCCCCTTTCTCGGGTGGGTGTCCTTCGGTCCCAGGCAGGCAGCCCCGAGCCCGGCTCCCCAGAGGCTGACCCTGCCCACCCTCCCCCCGTGAGCGATGTCCTGACGACAGGCTCCTCCCGCTGGACTTTGCCCTCTTCTGGACAGGAAGGTTCCCCTGAACCGCCTTCCGTAGTGTCCCGGGATTTGGGCTGGATCCAGGCGGTGCCTCCATGTTGCAGGCGGCACTGCCCCCTGGTGGACGGCCGGGCTTCCTGCAGCACGGAGCAACACCCAGAGACCTCAGAGTCCGTGAGCCGGGGCCTGCAGGCCAGAGACACCCACCCCCGCACCTCCCCCGGGAGTGGAAGGACGCGGGTTGTTCCGATGTTAGGAGCGCGGATGCCCGGCCTGGCGTCCGGTCTGGGCTCTGGCACACACTCGCTCTGTGGCTGGGGCAGCCCCTCGACTGCTGCCTCCGAATGAATGTGGGCAGTCTCCGTCTTAGTGGGCACAGGCGCTGACGTGGCAAAGCTGGTGAGCTCGGAAGAGAGGAGAGTGGGCCCTTCTGCCCTCTGCACACCGCCCTGCCCCTCTGGTGCGAGGCCCCCAGCCGCAGGCCCGCCATCCGTGCACGCAGATTATAGGCGTAAAGGAATTCCAGGACATAACACAGAATAAGCGTCCTCCATAGGGTGACGCAAATGTCCTAAAATTGGGATGGCAGTGGGCTGTAGGAAATGGGGCCCAAACCTTCGACTCTTACCTTCCCGCTGGGTGAAGTGTGTGCTCATGCGTCATATCTCAAGAACGCTGTCACAAAAATAAAAACAGAGAAGCATCTAGAAGAAGAGTGAAGACAGACATGACAAGCCTCTGAGACACAGGCTCAGATCCAAGTGTCTCCGCGAGAAGGGAGCGGGGACCTGGCCTGTGGCACAGGGGTGACTGGGGAACCAGGAGAAAATGGCCTTTCTCTGTCAGTCTTCTAGCTCGTGTTGATTTCGAGAACTAAAACATGCCTGCGAGCCCGTGGAGGCCAGTGTCAGGCTCCTCTGTGGTTCAGGAACCCCTGGGCACCTGCAGGACAGCAGAGGGAACGGGAGGAGACTTGGAGAGAGGTTGGCCCCCAGACATAATGGGGGGCTCTGAACCGGGCAGCTGCTCTCCCAAAGACCTGGGTTAAGCTTTCCAGTGTCACCTTAGATTAAGAAATCCCGCTCTGCAGTAGGATTTCCCAGGGGCTCATAGGTGGGCATCCCTGTTCCTGGCTAGGAAAGGAGGAGCTGATGTGTCCATAGCCTCCCTCCATCACTGGGAACCTGGGGACTGGTTCTGGACAACAGAGTGAGAATTTGGCCCAGACGCAGGTCTAGACAAAGTGGTGGCCGGGGCTTGGACCTGGGTTGCAGCCCCCAATGTAGGGGGAGACCTGTGGCACTGGGAGAGAGCAGGTGGCGGGGTGGGGGGGGAGATGTCTTCAATCTTGGATCTCTCACTGCCACCCAACAGGATAAACAGGTCTGAGCCTGTAGAGCCAGAGCCGGAAGAGAGAGGCAGTGATTTCCTGAAGAAAACTTTGTCCAGGTCCAGCAATGTACAGACCCATTGGCGTAGAGGCTTGGAAAACCCTCAGAGGCACTTGGAGAATGGTCAGCCTTTGCTGGGAACCAGGGTGGGTCAGAGCCCATCTAGGAACACCTTTCCTCTCCCTTCCCTCTTCCTCCTAAGGTACCTCCTGACGGTTCAGTAGTGAATTCTCAGGGAGGGAGAACAACACTGAGTCAGAGAGACACTTGAGCTCTTGCAGGAACCTGCATGTCCTTGACACGAAACTGGACTGTTTTCCACAATTGCAAGTGACTGTGGGACAGTCACTTTTTAATTATATAAAACGACCGGGAAGTCCCAGGGCATGCCTGAGGTTTCAACCAGTGGACATTCCTGCTGAGCAGGCATACAGGGAAAAGGGGGACAAAGCAAGGCAGATTTGCAGTGTCCCCATGAGCTCTGCCTGTGTCATGTGTACTTGGCCATGGTGGGCTGGGGATGGCAGGACGAGCCGTCAATCCCAGCCCATGGGCTGCACGCATGCGGCCCAGGACCTGGCACTCCTAGGAGGGAGAGGAGGAGGGCAATGGGAGGGACAGTTTTCCTCCTCTGTAAGATGGAAGTGCCAAGAAAGTCGCTTCTCCGGGTGATGGAGAGGAGTCCACCAAACCACAGCTGTGAAGGCACACTTGCTGTTCCCGCTCTGGTCAAGAACAAAGAGAACGCCAATCAAGGACATACTCTGAAAATGTTCCAGTGTCAGTTAAACAGGAATGGTTGGTCTGGTTGGTACTGCGCTGTGGTATGTTCTGTAGGTGACCCTGCACATGGGTGGGGTTGTCCTGGACAGTTGCCACTGTGTCATGAGGGGCCACAGACTCCTTGTCTTCAAAGGGTTTCAATGAAGATAATGTGAGGATCTGTGTAAGAAGAGCCTGCGGAGAACCGAGGACAGTGAGCTTTCCCTGGGTGGGCTGTATCATCATCACCACCATCACCACCACCATCATCACCATCACCACCACCAACACCATCATCATCATCACCATCATCACCATCACCACCATCATCACCACCATCATCATCATCACCATCACCACCACCATCATCATCATCACCATCATCACCATCACCATCACCACCATCATCACCACCATCATCATCATCACCATCACCACCACCATCATCATCATCACCATCATCACCACCATCACCATCATCACCATCATCACCCTCGTCTTCACCATCATCACCATCATCATCATCACCACCATCATCATCATCACCATTGTCACCACCATCATCACCATCATCACCATCATCATCACCACCATCATCATCACCATCATCATCATCACCATCATCACCCTCGTCTTCACGATCATCATCATCATCACCATCACCATCATCACCACCATCATCATCACCATCGTCACCACCATCATCACCACCATCATCACCACCACCATCATCACCACCATCACCATCATCACCATCATCACCCTCGTCTTCACCATCATCATCATCACCATCATCACCATCATCACCATCTTCACCATCATCACCACCATCATCATCACCATCATCACCATCGCCACCATCACCATCATCATCATCACCACCACCACCATCATCATCACCATCATCACCATCATTATAATCACCACCACCATCATCATCATCATCACCATCATCACCACCATCACCACCATCACCACCATCATCACCACCATCATCATGAACATCACCATCATCACCATCACCATGATCATCACCATGATCATGACCATCATCACGAACACCACCACTATCGCCATCATCACCATCAGCATGACCATCATCACCATCACCACCATCATAACTATCACCATCAACACAATCACCACCATCACCATCATTACCTCTTCACCATCACTATTATCACCGTCACCATCATCACCACCATCACCATCACTGTGGTTGGTAGAGATGCAGAATTACTAGTTCTTCCAGCATGTGGTCAACCGTGACCACATATGTGCAGCAGACCTGTGTTTACTCTCTTAGATGGGGCTATTATCTTTCCAGTTGTCCAGAGAAAAGCAAGAAAAGATCCGTGGAAAATGGGCACAGTTACATTTAAAAGCGAAGGTTGATAAAAACTGGGTAATCATTTGGAACAGGAACTTTATAAGGAAGATGTACAAATAAATAGAAAATCAGTGCATGAAAATGCCACCCACATCATGCAGCATCAGAGACATGGGAATTACACCCACCATGAGCCATCATCTGCCTCTTCTGGGGTGGTTGGAACGAGGAGGACAATGAGGAGGATGGACTTAGGGCTACTGAACTCTACACTGCGTGTGGACACAAATGCTGGAACTGTGCGGCACTGTCTTGTAAGTTCTTTTTTAATTTTTTTTTAAGATTTTATTTATTCATTTGACAGACAGAGATCACAAGTAGGCAGAGAGGCAGGCAGAGAGAGAGGGGGAGGCAGGCTCCCCAGTGAGCAGAGCCCGATGAGGGGCTCCATCCCAGGACCCTGAGATCACCACCTAAGCCGAAGGCAGAGGCTTAACCCAGAGCCCCCCAAGTGCCCCCGTCTTATAATTTCTTACACGCTTTCTTATTTCTTTTTTTTTTTTTAAGATTTTATTTATTTGACAGAGAGAGATCACAAGTAGACAGAGAGGCAGGCAGAGAGAGAGAGGGAAGCAGGCTCCCTGCTGAGCAGAGAGCCCAATGTGGGACTTGATCCCAGGACCCTGAGATCATGACCTGAGCCCAAGGCAGTGGCTTAACCCACTGAGCCACCCAGGCACTCACACGCTTTCTTATATCTTATGCAATTTCTTACACGCTGTGTCCCAGCGAGCCTGTGAAGTATTTACCCAAGGCTTGTGAAACTCCTACCCAACCTTCCACCGCGGAGGTTGGAGGTTCGCAGTGCTTCCTCCAGCACTGCCACACGCCAGCAGCAGCCCGCATCCTTCCCAGGGCAGGTGGACAGCAAGGGGTTCCACCACGTGTAAATTAAAAATAAATACGAAGAGTGAGGGCTGTTATCCGAGCAATGTGAATGTTTGAACTTGGTGAGGACAGACTCTGTGCACAACCCTGGGAACAACTCCCGGAGAGGGGTTACAGTAAGGGCCCGTGGGCTGCAGTCCGGAGAGATCCCAAGGCGGCTGCAGGAAGCCCAGATCCCCTAGAGGATAAGCCTGTCCTGAGCACTACTCCCCAGGGTTCGCTTCCACAGGATGGGACCTAGAGGCGCACAGCAGGCCTGCCCCAGGACCAGGGATGTGCACTGCGGAACATAAACCCTCAGGTACTGCTGGGCGCGGCGCTCCCGCCGGCCAGTGCCCCGGAGCGCAGCGCAGGAGACCGGAGGGACGCCAGACAGTAACTGCGGTTGTGCTGCGGTGGTCAGAGCCTACCTTCTTTCTTTCCTTTGTTTGTGTCTTCAGAACCGTCCAGAAGGCTGAAATCCTTTCTCTCAAGGACACTGGGACAGGCCCCTTCCAGCGCCGCAGCGCAGGGCCCGGCGCGGCCGCCAGGGGGCGAGCGCGCCTAACGGGACTAGCGGGACGCGGCCGGTGCTGGGGGTCCGGGGGCGGTACCGGGGCAGAGGTCGTGCGGAGGACAGGGAGCGCGCAGGTGCAGGACGGAGGTCGGGGCAGGGGTCCATTGGTAGGATCTGGGAGGGGGCTGGGTCTGCAGGGAGGAGGGCTGCGGGCTAGGGGTCCTGGGAGTGGGCGGGCAGAGGTTGGGGGAGGGGATGGGGTCCGCGCCCGGGACTAAGAGGGGTTTGAAGAGGGGGCACGGGTCCAGGGGGAGGATCTATCGGGGTCTCTGGCCCGCATGCATCTTGGGCCAAATGCTTCTGGGGGCTGGGTGGGCGCAGCGCAGAGGGCGTCTTGCTCAGGGTCCTGTAAGAGCAGCGGGGGCTCCCACAGGGACCAGGTGTGGGGGGACAGAGGGCGGGGGGACAGAGGGCAGCCTTAAAGAGGGGGTGGCCACAAAGGCCTGGGACCCCCAGCGGCCAGATATATTTTATTTTAAACTAAAGACGTATTTCTGGGGCGCCTGGGTGGCTCAGTGGGTTAAGCCGCTGCCTTCGGCTCAGGTCATGATCTCAGGGTCCTGGGATCGAGTCCCGCATCAGGCTCTCTGCTCAGCAGGGAGCCTGCTTCCTCCTCTCTCTCTCTCTGCCTGCCTCTCTGCCTACTTGTGATCTCTCTCTGTCTAATAAATAAATAAAATAAATCTTTAAAAAAAAAAAAAAAGACGTATTTGCACGCTGTAGGGATCCTAAGGGAGCAGTGTTGGGAGTCCTTTGGTCTTTCCGAAGCCTCCGCATGGCAACCTGAGAATGCGGCCCACTGCCCGGGAGAGGTGGGAGGTCCTCTCCTGCGAGGTGCCCCTAAGGTGGTTCATCCAAGTCCGACTTGCCCCAAAACGGCCGTTACAATTCCAGACATCCTGTGACCCAGAAACCCCACTTGGAGGCATGCGCTGTATGGGTCTGGGAAGGGGCATTTCAACAAGCAGCGGCCAGAAACGCTCCCGGCAGCGTGTTCCATGTTCACAACCGCCAGAAGGTGGAAACGGCTCCGACGTCCCTCATCAAGGTTCAGCTAAAACTCACCTGTTCGTGCCCCGGGCTGGCCTTCAGGCCGGGGAGGAAAGGAGCCGGGTGGGGTCCGCAGGGCCGCATGGGGCAGCTTCTGAAGCCCGGCTAGTAAAGGAGTCAGACATGGGAGATCACATTGGTGCGGTTCCTTTTATATCCAGCCTGCGGGAGAGCCGAATGGACCGAACCGGCCCAAGACCCCCTCCCCACTTCCCAGGCCACGTCCCGGAAGCGTCACATCCAGCCAGAGGCTCAGTTCCGTGTCCCAGTGTCCGGGGGTCTGGGAGGGGGTGAATGAAGGCGGCACTTTGGGGGACAGTGGTGCTGTTTTGCAGACCTGCTTTGGCTCCCGGGGTGCTGGGCTTCAGTGATGAAGAAGTGGGTAAACGAACAGGGACGGGAGTCGAGGGCTCAAGGCACCCCCGGCCCTCAGGGGTTGGATGGGGGCAGTGGGGTCTGACCTTACTTTTCCTTCAGCTGGAGGTTTGGGCCGTTCTGAGCGCATCCCTGGCCTGTGCGGGCCGTCTGTCCTCTCACACGGCATCCCTGCGGGGTCATTAGGCATCTTTTGCAGTGATCGTGGGGACCGTCCTGCAGTTGCCCTCGGTTCTGCTCTTGGCCCTGCGTCTTGGTGCTCTTCTGTCCGGGAACCCTGGCCATTTAGTGGCTCTTGCTTTAGGCCCCTTTCCCACTGCTTTCTTCTCTGCCTCTGGGGACCGAGTGCGGGTGCTCAGCCTGCTTGTGCCACCTGCCCCCTCCCAGGGGTTCTATCTGGAGAGCCCTGTGGCTGGATCAGACCTGAAGTTTGCCCTGGACCCCCAGGGCTCTCTGTGGGGAACAGAGGCTGTAGAGCCGGGAGCACAGTGGGGCTTTCGAGGTGTTTTATGGGACCCACTGTTCCATTCGGCGACCGCACCGTCGGTCTCGGTCTCTCTGCAGCTGCTCCTGGATGGCTTGGAATCTGGGGCGAGAGGTGTGTGCCCCTGTGGACACTCTCCCTGCGGCCACCTGCCCGCAGAGGGCATTGATTCCTGGTTTCATTCCGGGCAGATTGAGTTATTGGGCTGTGCGTGGTCAGTAAACCCTGCTCCTGTTGATCTGAATAAATAATTCACTTACCTAGTTTTCCAGAGCCTGTCTGGGACGGAAGGGAAATGCCTGAGGGCCTTTTATCTCTCTTGCTGGGACAGAGCTTGCCTGGGGCATACTCCCCTAGTTAATACCCTGGTCCATTCCCTGTGGTATGGACACTTTTCCTCTTTCAATAAGGTGGCCAAACATTTGTGTTCCCGAGTTCGTGGGCATTTTGGATGTTGATTAGAAACAGAATTTGCCAGAATGTGATGTCTTTCAGAATGTGGGATCATTGGAAAAAAAAAAAAAAAAAGAATGTGGGATCATTGGAGGGGGATGCCAAGGGGTCCCTTACGTGTGAGGGGCTGGGAGACCGAATGGGAGGGGGCACCCCAGGCTTGGCAGAGACCCTCTGCTTCCCCAGGTGAGCATGAGGCTGGGGACTGGATTCCTGCAGGGCAGAGAGAAAGACCCAGGCTCCCCGGCCGGCCCACGGGAGACACTGGGGGATGCTCAGTGGCCTTCAGCCCCAGGACGGTGCCTGGAGGAAGCCCCTGGCCCTGGTCAGCATCCGGGGAGTGAACACCTGCCAAGTGTCATCAGCACCAGGCGCCAGGCCCCTGCCCCCTGCCGCCCCGGCCCAGCCTCCACCCTGCCCAGGACAATCTAGGAGTGGAACTAGCTAACTAGCAGTTGGTGGGGTGCAGGCTGGAGACAGAGTCCAGAGCTGGGGTCCACACGCATTCGGCACTTAGGGGGGAGCCCGCTAGGACTGCCCTAGTGACCTGCTGGGAGCAGGGTTAGGAGCAAGGAGACAGGTGCGGTGAGCTCTCCCCAGAGCCCACAACCTCTGTGGGCAGAGGTGGGAGGTGCTGGGTACATGCAGTGTCCACCATGATGGGGCAGTTCCTGGGGATGGGCAGGGGCGTGACCAAGGGCAAAGCCCTCCAGCAGGACACACCAATCTGGGGCTCAGAGGAGGGAGTGCCCCATCTAGGAGGAAGCAGTCCCCATCCCACACGGCTACCCAGGAGCTTATCTGGGGCTTCGAGCATCCGGATGGTGGCCTCGGTGTCTCCAAGCAGCTCCACGCCCAGGAAACACCTGGAGGTCCTGTGGACGCTGCTGTGTGGCTGGGCAGGAGGGACAAAGCCAGCAGGAGGGGCCAGGGGCTTGGGAACAAGGAGCTGACTACAGAGGTGCTGAGTGTTTTGGGGAGTACTGGGAACACTTGCAGAGACTTGGAGGCAAACCGGGCCCCTCAGGCAGTGGGCAAGAGGAGGTTCCGGGAAACCTAGGCACAGGCTTTCACGGGTTTCCCAGGGTTTCACGGGTTTGGGAATAGGGCACCGAGAAGCGCCGTAGAAGCCAGAGTTACATAGGAGGGATTTTGATGGGATTTTAGTGGGGGTGCTTAGGGCTGCAGGCATGAGGAAGGGGCTGACCCACAGGTTGAGGGCTCGGACCCACAAGCCTGACCCTCCCTCACTTCAGAGGCCAACCGAGAGTCCACGCTGTGTCCGGTGTTTCTGACCTACGGGTTCCAGACCAGACGTTCCCACCGCCCCTCCCGGGTTTGGTGAAGTCGCTAGAGCGGCTCACAGAACTCAGGGAAAGGGGTAACCACTACGCCATTGGTTTGTAATAAAAGACAGATGTAAGCTGCCCGGGGCGGGGTCTGGGGAGGGGGGCGTGGGGCTCCCATGCCCGCCCCCCCGCCCCCGGCCCACGGTCCCCACATCTCCACCTGCTCACCAACCCGGGAGCTCTCCGGCTGGTCCTTTCGGGATTTTATGGCGGTTTCATGACAAGGACATGACTGAGGAATCACTGGCCATGGGTGATTGATCCAAACTGCAGCCCCTCCCCTACGGAGGTCAGGGTGGGGCTGAGAGGTCCCACCCTGTCACCACGTGGTCGTGGTCGGTTCCCCTGGTAACCAGCCCCCACCCCCTGGTGCTTCCCAAACATCGCTTCATTAGCATCACAAGAGACCCCTTTACCCTCCTCCCCTGAGGGAATTCCAGGGGTTTTAGAGGCTCCTTGTCTGGAAAGGGGATGAAGACCAAGTTTGTATTTCTTATAAATCACAGCATCTCACGACTGGGGGTGGGGGTGGGGGGGGGCTTGGGTTTGCCTTGGGGCGGATGACATTTAACAGGTTGCTGGCCAGCCCGCCATGAAGGGCGGAATCTTACTTTTTCCTTACCCTGTGGCGTCCAGAACCGGCTCCCCCAGTTTCCTGCTCTCCAGCTCTGCCTCCCAAAACGTGCGCCCCCAACCCCCCGGCTCCACGCTGCAGTGTTTCCTGAGCTCCTTCAGGGTGTTACATTGTAGAACTTGCTGTCAGGTGATCAAAGCCTGGGGCGTGTGACCCTTCCAGCGATGCGTCTTACGACCTGTTTCTGGAAAGTGTTGACTGGGGATGCGGCCAGCACAGGAGGCAGGGAAGGCAGGTGGCCTGCCAAGGCCAGGGGCTTCCAAGGAGAGCAGGGGCGCGGGGGTCAGCGTTCACCGGCCGGCGCTGTGCTCCTGGCTGCCCTGCACTTAGTGGGTGCAGCAGAGCAGCAAAAGCGAGCTTCTGCTCATGCCGCACTTTCCTGGAGTAGCCCATGGCTCTGCCCTACCCTGCTCCACGCCAGCCCTGCCTCCTGCGCCAGGGCCCGGGGGGCTCCCTCTTGACCCACATCTGGGACGTCCCGTCCTCACAGAGCAGGGATGAGAGAGCTCCGAGAGCATCCAGGGCTGGTCACCTGTCACATCCACCCCCATCCCTTCATTCACGTGACAGGGGCACCGTCCCAGGGCCCAGACACACACACACACACACACACACACACACACACCATCCAAGGGGCACATGGCTGTGGCCCAGGGGTCAGCGTCAGCTCCTGCAAACAGGCCAAGTTACGGGGACAAGAACAAAGCTCCCATATACTCTTTCAGATGCCTGGGCAGCACAACCCGACCTCAGTTGCCCTAAAGGACACGAAAGAAGAGCCAGGAAGGGGCTCACCCCAGCTCAAAAGATGTTCTGACCCGGAGCCAAGCCCCACAGCCCCGTCCTCCTGAGGATGGAGCAGGGGCTGGCGCCTTGCACCCCCTCTCCACCCACTCCCCTTGGTAATATGTGTGACATTTCACAGGCACCCCTGACTGCCCTAAAAGAAGAACACATGGTTATCTTGCAGAGATCACAGTCCTGCAAGGCAGGAGTCTCTCTTGGTTTATAAATGTCCTTGAGATTTACAACAAAGAAGTTACCTTATCAATAGCTCAATTTCCAAAGACACATAACTCAGTTCCTCAAGCCCTAACGTCACCCTCCCCTCCATAAAAAACCGAAGGAGGCGGAGGTAGAAAGAAAAGTAAATAAAGTTAAATTTCTTTTAAAACCTAAATCTCACTAACAAGGATGTTTGATAGCAGGAATGTAACATTCCACCAGGAGACTCCCAATTGTCTTTATGTTAGTGCCTCATTAGAGGGAAAGTAGCCTTGGCTTGATAGTAACCAGGCCTTCAATATCCTGACAGTCTTCTTTACCCCAATAGCTCTTCTGAATACCCCTTTGTCCTCACCTACCCAACTCCTGTGTATATAACCAGCCACTCCTCACAACCCGGGGCAGCAGCATCTCCGTCTGCCCACGGGTCCTGTCCCCGTGCTTTAATAAACTACCATTTTGCACCAAAGATGTCTTAAGAATTCTTTCTTTAGTCGTCAGCTCCGAACCTCACCCCACCGAACCTGACTTAGGTTCTGGAACTTCATCACTCCCTGCTGGGCATCCCTCGCTGGTCTTGATGCCTCTTGTCTGTGCGATGACCCTGTCCCCACTCAGGCCTCCCGGGAGCCACAGGCTGCCCATCGCAGCCTGGCCGGGAGCCTTCCCACGTGGAGCTTCTGAGAGCAGCGGAGCCCAAGGTCTCTGCTACTCGTGGAACTGCAGCGGGTCCCCTGTTCCTCAACAGGGGGTGCTGAACCCCAGGAGGCTCGCTTCCCACTGTGGGTAAGGACGGTCCTGTTTTTCCGCTTGGTGGCGGTGCTCGAGAGTTCGTGAGGAAGACCAACATGTCCAGCGCCGCCACAGATGCCACGGACCAGGTAAGATCGTGTCAGAGGACCATCAGCTACAGCACAGCCTCGAGGGCCCCCAGCACCTGAACAGCCACCGGTTCCTACCAGGCAGTGCCCCCAACACCCCCAGCCCCGGCAGAGAGCCCAGCGCCCTTCATGTGGCACCTGGATGCCAGCTCCTGCCATCCGATCACCAGCTGGAGCGGAGGCCTTGCTCCCGCAGTAGCATTTCACAGAAGTCAGAAGTTGCAAAACACCGTGGAGGCCTGTGGGGACCCAGGCCGCTCCCCACCTTCCTTTTGGTGTAAACAAAGAAGCTGCCAGAATGGACGGCTTGCTCCCTTGTCCTCCGCTCTGAGGGCGGTCGTCCGTCATCTTGTGTCAGAACCAGCGCACTCCCAGCAGGACCCACGGGCTCTCCCCATTGGCCCGCAGCGCTGGCGTCTGTGTCCCCGACGGGCCTGGCGCGCGCTGGTGTTTATTTCGGCTCTGTAATCGTGGAAGAATGTTGAGTGTGCGGCTCGGCTCTCCCAGATGCTCAAGGATCTGGACCGATGTAACCCCTGGAGGAGAGCTTAGGAAGGGAATGAAAAGCCCACATTTACAAATAACAAATTTGGAAATAACAGATCACTTCAGTTTGGGACACATGCAAGTTTCCTAGACTGTGTTTTGTTTTGCTTTGTTTTGTTTTAAACGCGGATCCTCTGAGAGGTCACAAAAGGAGGTCAGCTGGAATAACAATTCAGGGCGAGCGCTAGAAACCAGACACGGGAGCATGTGAAGATGGCGAATTAGAGGCTCGACGATGTGCGTTGGGTCATCTTGTCCAAGGAGCAGTTGAGCGAGCGCTCAGGGCGACAGAGGCTGCCACCTCACAGCCAGCCCTGCACCCCCGTCAGTGCCCAGCTGCAGACTGTTAGCGTCGGCTTTCAGGGCGAGGAACGTTCGCTACCGTCTGAGATGCTCAGCAGGGCCTCCTCAGGCCGCAAGAGCCCGGGGAGGTTCTAGATGCCGGCTTCGCTGATGAGGAGCCGGCGGATTCTCCCCAAATCCCAGGGCTGCTGGCGCGGCAGCTCTGCTTGGAATCGGTCTCTCCAGGCTGCAAGGCAGGTGCGTTCCCAGCCCTGCCGCACCCCCGCCCCACCCAGCTCAGCCCAAGCCGGCCCTGCCCTGCCCTGCCCGGCCCCTCCCTGCCATGCCCAGCTCAGCCCTGCTCAGCCCAGCCCAGGCCCACCGTGCCATGCCCTGCCCTGCCCAGCCCAGCCCTGCTCTGCCCAGTCCAGCCCCAGCCCCAGCTCAGCCCAGCCCAACCTAGCCCAGCCTTGGCCTGCCCTGCCCACCTCAGCTCTGCCCCATTCTGCCCTGCCCTGCCCAGCCCCAGCCCCAGCCCCAGCGTCACCCCACCCCTCTGTGTCAAGGAGGGAAGGAGCAAACAGGCTAAGGGGGAGCTTCGGGCCTCTGATGACTTGTGGAAGGGGTGCCTTGGGCCTGGGTGCTACTCCACCCGGTGGGGTTGTCGGGCCCGGGTCGGGTCCCTTGCAGCAACACCTGCCACACTGCTCTGCCGGGCCGGGGTGCAGCCTGACAGAGCCAACCGGGGAGGCTGTCTGTGGTAACGTGGGACGTGTACGTGGGGTCACGGGCAGGAGGGGTGATGGACGTCTCTGTCCTTGCTCTGTCTTAGAAGATCAGCCTCTGGAGCGAGACGGAGGAAGGGGTAACCAGCCTTCACAGCGCCACCGAAGCCAAGCCTCGATTTCTTTAAACAGAAGACTGCACACTTGTATGTGCACAAACACAGCAGGATCCCCGTCAGCCTTGGCCTGCTGCGGGGAACCAGTGATGGGAACCCCTTCCTTCCCAGTGATGCGAATGGGTTGGTCCTGCAGGACGGAAAGCCCAGCATCTCCGCTTGCAGCCGCCTGCCTCTCCTGCTCCAGAGGTTGGACAGCAGCTCCTCGGCTCCCCTTGTGGGCACAGAGGGTGCTTGCTCTGGTCTGTGGGTCCTGACAGGAGGCCTGGAGGTTGGGGGGATCCCAGAGAGCTTTCTAGCAGGGCTCCCGGTCTCCCTCTGCTTGTGTCTTCCTGCTCATCTCCTGTCCACCTGAGCGAGAGCGTGGCGCCTGGAGTCATCCCTTGCACACCCACAATGCCTGTCCCATGAAGTCTTGACTCCCACATCCCTTTGGCCTCTCATGCTCAGTGCTGCCCTGGGTGCGAGCCAGCCCCCGGGTCCCTCTGACCTTCCTCTGCTGTGTAAGCAGCAGACACCTACCTTGTGGGGAAGATCTGCGGGGAGTGGCAGAGACACGGTGTCTAGAGCCCGAACTTTCCCATCCTGGAGTGGCACACGCTGGGTAGGTCATGTCCCAGCTTGGCCATAGGTATGTCAGATGTGTTTAGATGTATTCTGTTAGTTTTCAGTAGGATCCTGGTAAGGACATGGTGTTCTGAAGGGTCCTGGATGTGTGTAAGCCTGACATCTTAGGTGTCCAAAAACTGCCTCATTATTCTACATTCTCTGCATCTCCTTGTACATCAGAGTAGTTTGCTAATTGTTGCAAAAGAGCCTGTCAGGCTGTTGACAGGAATTGGACTAAATCCAAAGACCACCTTAAGGAGCACTGTCATCTTGAATAACGTTGTGTCTTCCATGAACATGGGATAACTTTCTATTTAATTTAAGGTATTAAATTAATTGTAGCGATGTCTTATAGTTTTCAGGGTAAAGTGTTAAATTTCTTCCTAAGCGTATTAACCTTCAGATGCCACTGTTAATAGAATTATTTTCTTTATTTTATTTTCAGATCCTTCACTCTTGGCACAGTTCATGCTCAAACAACGTTAGTTTGAATTGCATGGGTTCATTTATATGCAGGTGTTTTCTTTTTTTCTTTTAAAAATATTTTATTTATTTATTGATAGATTGAGAGAGAGAGAGTGCAGGGGAGGGCAGAGGGGGCAAGAAAGAGAGCATCTCAAGCGACTCCACACAGAGCATGGACCCCAAAGTGGGGCTCGATCCCGCAGCTCTGAGACCATGATCTGAGCTGAAATCAAGAGTTGGATGCTCCGCGGACTGAGCCTCCCAGATGCCCCACAGATGTTTTTCAGTAAATGTACTGGAAAAGTTTCTGGAAGTGTGACAATTTGGAAAAGGCTCTCTGATGAACCACATAGCTTGGAAGTAGCAAGTGTTATTGTTTTCAATACTGTATTAAGAATAGGACAGCCATCCTGTATGCCATAAAAATTTAATAACTCTTTATTCGTTAGCATACAGGCTAGGCTACTGTAAAGCAATTGCCTTGACTACACCAGGCCACCTTAAAGCAATCATATTGCTGCTTTTTTGTATACAATACACAAATCGGTCTACCTGTAAGTAAATATAATTTTTCACATTATCTTTTCATTATTTTTTCTTTAGAGTTTTTTATTAGGAGAGCTTGATTATTTTTTTCACGTAATCTCTACACCCAACATGGGGTTTGAACTCATGACCTTGAGATCAAGGGTCACATACTTCACCAACTGAGCCAGCCGGGTGCCGCCGCATGATCTTTTCACTTTTGATGTGTGCTGTTAGTAATACACATCATACCTGCAGTGTTCTGTGTCTTACACGGCAGTGTTGGTGTAAGTACTGACAGAGGATTCATCTTGCAGACAATGTCAGCTGATACTCTGGATAACACGCTGCAGTCCTACTTTCTCCTCCTTGTGAGCTTGTTGGTCACACTTGTTTTTCTTGAGCTTGTTTTATGGTGAAAATACAGCATATGATACACGTAACACAGAAGCTGTGAGTTCATTGGCTGTTTATGCTGTCAGTAAAGTTTCTGGTCAATGGGGAGCTTTTAGTAGGTAAGTTTTGGGGGAACCAAAAGTTAAATGTGGATTTTTGATTTTGTGGGGAGAAGAGGGAGTGGCTGGCCATCCAATCTCTTTGTTATTCAAGGGTCTACTGTACACAAAGAAACAACTGAATTTTGTACATTGACCTGGACCCTGTGATGTTGGTAAGCTAGTTCAGTTCTAACTTAAGAAAAATTTTTTGGGGGTAGTAGCTGGGTGGTTCAGTTGGTTAAGTGTCGACTCTTGATTGGGCTCAGGTCATAATCTCTGGGTAGTGAGATCAAGCCCGACCATGGGCTTTGTGCTCAGTGGGGAGTCTGCAATTCTGTCTCTCCCTCTGCCCCTCCCCTCTTGCTCTCTCTCTTACTCTGAAATAAATAAATAAATAACTATTGTTTTAAGGATGGAGTCCTGAGAATTTTCTATGTGGATTAGAAGATTTAAATGAAAAAATTAATTTCTTTAATGCATGTTGTGCCATTCAGGTTTTATCTTCTTGAGTAAGTTTGGAGAGCTTTGGTGATTCAAAGAATTGGTCCGTTTCATCAAAGTGGTTAAATGGGTAGGCAAAAAGATGACCCCTTTTTTATCTTTTTATTATTTTTATTATTTCCAATGGTAGTAATTTGTGTCTTTTTTTTACTTGTTGCTCTTGTCAGGGTTTTGCTGTTCTTTTCAAAGAACCACCTTTTGTTTCATTGATTTTTCTCTATCCTTTCACTGTTTTTAGTTCCATGATTTCTGCTGATTTCTTTCTGATTTATTAGTTTCTTCCTTCCGCTTGATTTGGATTTATTTTGCACTCGCTTTTCTGGATTTTAAAGGAGAAGCATAGATTACTGATCTTCCTTGTCGTACAAGCATTGAATACCATAGAATTCCCTCTAAACAAACCTTAGTGACGGGCAACCAGTGTTTCTATATTGGCTTTTCATTTTCATGCCATTCAACGGCATTTCTGATTACCCTGGAGACTTCTGTTTTGACTTGGTCCATGCGTGTTGTAGAAGTGTGTCCTTTCGTTTCTAAACGTTTGGGGGATTTTTTTTCAGATTTCTTTTTCGTTTTGATTTCTAGGTTAACCCTATCATTTTTAGAGAATGTGATTTGTGTATGCAAGTATTTTGCATTTCTCAGTGTTGGTTTCATGTCCCACCACGGCAAATATTCCTTGTGCTTTAGAATGTGTATTCCGCTGGATGATGAAGTATGATGAAGCAAATCATCCTAGAGAAGTCCATGAATTAAGGTTGTGGAGGACGCCTCTCAGTTCTTTTACTTTCTTGCTGACTTTCCGCCTCTTCTTCCTATTGATACGTCCAAGTAGAGTGTTGACATCTCCAAGTATAGCTGTGGGTCTGTCTAGTTCTCTTTTCGGTTTCAAGAATGTTCACTTCCTGGAGTTGGAGCCTACTGTCAGGTGCATCTGTATTTAGGACTATTCTAGGTTTTGGGGGGAATTCATCCTTTATGATTATTTTATGTCCTGATCATGTTCCTTGTGCTGAGTCTAGTTTTCCTAATACAAATATGGTCTGTGCGGCTTTCAGTTTTTCTGAGATAAATGTTTTGTTTTGGAATAATTTGGATTTACTTTGACTCTTGATACCTTTCCGTCGTCGTTCCCTAATCCAGTCGAGGATGTCACCGTGCGTTGTCATTTCTCTCTGGGCCACTCTGGTCTAGAACAGCACCTCAGACTTTTCCTTGCTTTTTATGAACTTGACAACTTGAGGAGCCCCGCCTGGCTGAGTGTTTTATAGAAAGCCCCATAAGTTGAACTTGTCTGATGCTTTTCTCATCGTTAAACTGGGATTAATGACTCCAGCTTTCTTATAATTTGTGGGGTTCCTAGCATTGTGGTTACAGTGGGCTCTCCTGCAAATTCTCTGCCATCCTGCTCAAATTTGTCCCAAGGACCACGGGTGTCCCCTGGGAGCCTGTTGAGTGCATGTGGTCTGTCAACCCCAGACCCGCCGAATCCAGATCTCACTGTAGGTCACTCACGTGCACACCACGGCTTGGGAGTTGCTGCTTTTCTGGGGGCCCTCACTGAATTTGTGTTGAATGGGCTAATAAATGGTTGGTGGCAGCTTGTCTTTTCTTGTCCCAGGTAATGCAGTTGGGGTGAGCTCACCCAGGTCTCTTAGAGGCAAAGGCACACACTGGCAGTGGGGCTAACTCCAGACGTGCCGTCTGAGGGAATGGGGCATGTTGAATCTCTGCTCCCTCCTAGGAGAATGTCCTTACATCACTAGGGTGTCATGCATGGGAACTCAGGAGACATTTGTGGGGCACCCGGCACCCGTCACTGGGTTCACGGCATGGGCTCAGCAATGGGCATGGTTTCATTTCTTCGTGGCACCTGCTAGCCTTGTTTATTTCCAGTGAGCAGACTCGCTTCTGTTGTGAAAGTACATTCAGTTCTCACTTTGAGGCCATTGCGTCCTGGATACAGACATATCCGCAGGGATGACAGAAAGGCATCCGTGGGAATTTCTGTCCCCCACGTCATGACAGAACTTGCATGAGCATCCGACTGCCCAGACAGTGTACATGGAGTCTTTCTAACCTGCCTGAGATAATCTAGACTCTGACTCTATCGGGACGGACTAGAAATCTGTCCAGCTTCCTCTCTTTCACAAGAGCTGGCACTTGCTGGCTGGAGAGAAATACCATGGATATGGCCACTCATGAAATTTCAACACCTCACATCACAATAATAGCTTGGTTTGTAGAAAAATAAAATTCTCCAGCTCCCTTGATACCCTGTGCTTTGTTCTTCGGACTCTTGGAGATGAGTAGATAAGAGGGAACAAAGGTCAGATGGCCATCCTGGTCTCCTCTTGCGGCTCAGGGACCCCCTGGGGTACACTGACTCTGGTGTCATTGTGGGAACCAGGCAGTGTGAGGAGATGGGGGTCGTCATTGTCACTCTGTCGTCACTGGTTTCAGACTGTGGTTTTCAGTAATTCTTCCTTCTGCCGATGGCCTGCCCCACGGAATGTCATTGTGTCATTATTTGGAACTTTGTCTGGAAAACACACATGGCGTTTTGACTCACCAGTACAGAATTATAGAGAAACAAAATCATAAACTTATGAAATATTGGAGCTGGACAGAAAGGTGCAGAGTTTTGCCCAGAGTTATAAAGCTCGTCTGTGGATGAGTCAAGAGCAGACCAGTTCTCTGGCTCTCAGTTTGGTTCAAGGTTTTAGATATTTTGTGCCTTCAAGTAACCGGGGCAGAGCCGCCGTCTGACCCATCACCTCGCCTGCGTCACCTGTGATAATAAGTCACCGTTGTCACAGGACTTGTGGGAGACTTTCTGCCTCCTGGAATCTCAGGATATTTTATGTCATGATGTGCGTACCTGAAACACAGCACAAAGGTTATATTTGACTGAAGGTTTCCTAAGAATAAAGCCCTGCCTCTCGTCACAAGACTCTCCACCATCTTTCTAGTTCCCCTCATTTCTCAAAATCCTAACAGCCCAGAGTCCCCAAGGAATCACAAAGGCATTCCAGTAAGCGGCAGGTCCCTGGGGGTGGGGCGGCAGGAGGAGGAGCGGAGGGAGGCTGTGTTCTGGAAACTCTGCAGCCTTCAGGACCAAGCTCCAGCGAATCTCCAGCGTGGGGAAGAGCGCGTTCGTTCCCCTCTGCTGAGAGCAGGCTGGGCTGGGGTCTTGCCGGACTCTCTTGGCCAGGTTTCAGCGGCTCCCTGTGTCCCCAGAGGTGGCCCAGGGAGGTCCTAAGGAAGAATGGTGGACACTGCGTGTGCCTGGAGCCGGTGGAGGGTCCCCGCGCCCCCAGGAGCATAGGCAGAGGCATGCAGGTTTTAGTGTTCACATAGCTGCAGGTCAGGGAAGCGCGGGCTACTCTCTGGGCAAACCAGGAACGTGGGTCTTCTGACGCCCACCTTGTTGATGAGAAGCAGCATCTCCAGATCCGTGACTTGCCCAGATTTGTGCCGAAATTTGCAGAGTGAGCGACAGGCAGTGTTGGGGTCGCTCACTGCAGCTTTTTAGGTATGTCTGTGAGTTCCTAAAAGCAGTGGCTCATTCTCCGTTGACTGGATGTCGTGACTCAACCGGCTGGAGACCCGGGAAGACACCGGAGAAGGACACGCCTCGTGCCGCGCTCAGAGCACCTCCAAGCTCCAAGCCTCGTGCTCCCTGCTCCTTCACATCTCCATATGCCTTTGTTACCAGAACGGACCTTGCACAAGTCACTTCTGGAGGCACAAGGGGAAAACCCAGCCCAGGGAGTCAGGCAGAAGCAAGGAGAGAATCCAGGTGTACACCCGGGTCTGTGACTTGAGCAAGTTCTTCAAAGGGTTCTGTTAAAAACCATCAGTCTCTGTTTCACTGCTCTCAGAAAGAACACAAGTCTACCGCCATGTGTCGGTTAAATGAGATGACGTGTGTGAACACGCCTGGCTGCAGACAGACATTCGATTGTTTCCTTTCCCTTTCTTCCCTTCTCCTCTTGAAATTTTTTCTGAATGTGTGGATTTTCCTCTGCCCCTTTCCACCGTAGAGTCTATGCTCCCCTGCCTCTGGGTTGGCCCTGGGAGGGCTGGCCTCTGTCCCAGGGAGATGAAGCTGGAGGAGGCGGAGGCTGTTGTGAGGACAGCTCAGTGCTTCGTGTTAGAAGCACCCGGTCTGAAACCACTTTCTGCCACGATCCGAGGTGTGGGTGGTGCTAAGTAACTTGCCATCTCTTACTAGATAAGGGAAGTCTGTGGCCTTGGAAAAATATGCCTATGACAAGTGTCACCCTCCCCCAGCAGGTACAAGGACGATGGCCCCCTCCACTCTACCCCCCTCCAGGGGCTGAGACCACGAGTCTGCTGATGTGGCAGAAAGAGGCCCAGTCTTCAGTCTTAAATGGGGAGAAGACCGTCGAAAAGCCCGATTCTATAAATCAGGTCAGCGGGGGAACGGGCGTGGGGTGTGGTGACTTGGGATCGAAGGCGTGTGGGCTCGGGGAGGCTGTGACTCATCCCCACGCCCCCAGGGGAACGTGGCTTCACTCTGCCCGCCCCCCCCCCCCATGAGAGGGTGTTCTTCTCACTTGAACAGGGATGCCTAAAGCAGTGGAATGAAACTCTGCTCAAAAAGAAACAAAGAAAGGAGGGAGGGAGGGAAGGAAGGGAGGAAGGAAAAGGCATCCCAATTGGGAAGGAAGAAGCGCAACTCCGTACACTTCCAGATGACACGACCTTCTCCGTACACTTCCAGATGACACGACCTTCTCCGTACACTTCCAGAGGACACGACCTTCTCCGTACACTTCCAGAGGACACGACCTTCTCCGTACACTTCCAGAGGACACGACCTTCTCCGTACACTTCCAGATGACATGATCTTCTCCGTACATTTCCAGATGACACGATCTTCTACGGAGAAAAGCCAGAGACCCACGCAAAAGCAACCCGAGCTAATAAACACGTTCGGCAAGGTGGGAAAGTATAAGACAAATGTGCAAAAGTAGATTGCATTTTACGCATCATCCGTGACCCGCCCAAAACCGGACGTAAGGAAACAATTCTAGCTACAAGAATGTAATCGGGAACACGATGCTTCTGAGTAAACGTAACAACAGTTCTGTGGCTTGTCCACCGAACACCGTAGAACATTGTGGAAAGAAGTTAGAGGAAGACCTGGAAGATGAGAAAACATCCTGTGTTTGTGCATCGGGAGGCTTCATATCGTTAAGGCGGCAAAATTCCCCAAACTGGCTGGCTGATTCAGTGAAATCCCCATCAAATCAGACTGCTTTTTTTCCTTTTGTTTTGTTTTTTGTTTTCAAAGCAAAGCTGGACATACTGATCCCAAAATTCACAGGAAAATGCAACAACCAAGAAGAGCTGAAAGAATCCTGAAAAGGAAGAACAGAGTTGGAGGCACTGTAAGCCACACATTTGCTAACGGTCCAGGGTCCAGCACATACAAAGAACTCTTACAACTCAGCAGTACAGAGATAAATAGTTTAATTTAAAAAGAGGTGGGGTTGGGGGGGCCTGGGTGGCTCAGTCAGTAAGCCTCTGTCTTTGGCTCAGGTCATGATCCCGGGTCCTGGGATTGAGCCTGGCATCGGGCTCCCTCCTCGGCGGGAAGCCTGCTTCTCCCTCTCTCTCTCCTCCTGCTTGTGTTCCCTCTCTCACTGTGTCTCTCTCTGTTAACTAAATAAATAAAATCTTAAAAAAAAAAAAAAGAGGCAGAGGATTTGAATAGACATTTCTCTAAATAGGAAAACAAAAATGGCCAATGAGTCCATGAAAAGATGCCCGACATCATTAGCCATTAAAGAGATGCAAAGATGGGGTGCCTGGGTGGCTCAGTGGGTTAAGCCTCTGCCTTCAGCTCAGGTGATGATCTCAGGGTCCTGGGATCGAGCCCCACATCAGGCTCTCTGCTCAATAGGGAGCCTGCTTCCCCCTCTCTCTCTGCCTACCTCTCTGCCTACTTGTGATCTCTCTCTCTGTCAAATAAATGAATAAAATCTTTTAAAAAAAGAGAGAGACGCAAAGCTAAACCATAACGAGAAGGCATATCACATCATCACATCCTTTAGGAAGGCTGGACACAGAATAGTAATTTTTGAGGCCGCGGAGACCCTGGAGTCCTCTTCATTGCTGGTAGAAATGAAAATGGTGCAAATCCTTTGGAAAACAGTCTGGAAAATCCTCAAAAAGTTAAAATCCACTACCACATGACCCAGCAATCTCGCTTCTAGATCTATAACAAGAAAATTGAAAACACACGTCCACGTGGAACATGGCACGTCAGTATTCACAGTGGTATTATTCATCTCAGGCCGAAGCGGGAACAGTCTGCGAGTCTGTCAGTCAGTAATAGGGTTAAAAATGGGGTCTCTCCGTGAAATGAAATATTATTCAGCCAAGAAAAGGAACGGAGAGCTGATGCATGCTTCAACGTAGATAAGCCTCGAAGGCACATGGAAGGTGAGAGCAGCCAGGGACGAAAGGCTGATTGTCGTAGGAATCCATGTGTGTGAACCATTCAGGACGGACAGGGCCGTGGAGAGAGAAATCTGACTTGTGGCTTCCGGGGGCTGGGGCGAGGGGTGCGGGGCAGCGGCTCGTGGCAGTTTCCGCAGAGAACAGCGGCCTCGCTGGGAGCTCCTTCCTCAGACATTCTCCAACCATTCTGTCCCAGGTAGTGCACCGGGCAGAGGACGGATTCGTGTCCTCCAAGGATTCAGCCTAGACAGGGGCACGCACACCCATTCCAGCCCTGCGCCTACAAGGCCATCTCCACGTCCGTGCTCATGACGTCTTAGCTAAAGAACCAAACACGAGAAAGCCCTAAGGAGCCTGTGCCAGGCTTTGGGGGCTAGAAGAAGACCGAGGGATCCTCACACGTGAGAGCAGCTCATGCTGTCCTCGAACCTGGCACAAGTCCAGGAGGAAGGCAGGCGTGGAGGACCACACGCAGGGGACATTAGCCACAAGACAACTTCTCCCTGTTTTTATCACTCCTTTTCCTTTGTCTTCTGCTGCCTGTCAGCTCACATCTAATCCTTGTGTGGATTAAAATACTAGGCTGCAATGAGTTTTATTTGAGGTTTCTCTGTATAATTTGTGCCATATATATATATGTCAGATAACTATATATATGGCATATATCAAATTATGATTACTGATTATATGTCAAATTATTGATAGATATCTAATTATATTTCAATCATATTTAAATAATGTATGGTATATGAATATGTTTAAAATCCTTATATTGGCTGATCTATCCTTTTGTTTCCACTTTAATTTACTTCAATGTTTCATACGGGGCAAGTCCACTGCCCACCAGAGAAAGAGTCACTTCTACAGAAAATTTTAGAATTACTTTTTGAATCTACTGGGCATTTATTTTGGTAGATGGTATGAGAAATTATTATTATTCAAAAACTGTGAGTCATCTTCCTAACAAAATTGGCCTATGCCCCCCCTTTTTTTTTTCTTCTTTCTAGTGGATCTTTTATCGTATACTAAGTTCTTACCTGTATTAAGTCCTGCTGTGTTCATTGCTCTTACAATCTGCTACAGCGAAGAAACGGTCTGACTCTTCCCTTATTCGTGTTTAATCTGCAGAGCCAGCAGAAAGCCTGGAGCGTGTGAGGTTCACAGTGCGTGTTTATTGAACAGGCGTGTTAACATGCGTGGGTGTAACTGACCCTTGATGGCAAGACGTCGCGATGAAGGCCCAGAGAGGGGAGAGCACCCGAATCTCAGTGCATGAGACCTGCGACATCCCCTCCTTTGCCCTAGCCCTACAGAAACGACCACCCATCCCTGATGGGAGCAGATTCACTTTCCGACCCCGAACAACCCCATCTTTCCCAAGGTCATTCATACAAGGTAGAGGACGACGGTGGTAGTGCAGGTCTCAGTCCCGCTCCTGGGGTGGTAGTGTGGTCTCAGCCCCGTTCCTGGCCGTGCCGCAGGGAGAGCCAGAATTAGAGGAGGATTTGTCTAGAGGACAGCTAGTTCTGACACTCACCATGGAAATAATTTACTAGATGGCAGCAGGGACTGAGCCTAACTAAGAACAGCATGCAGAATCCTTGGCGCTGCCTTGTGAGCTGTAAGGAAATGCAGCTCCCAGCGCTCATAGCATCGTCATGGTGTCAGCCACAAATATTATTCTTGGAATCGAGATGCAGGTTCCTAGAAGTCAGTGCTTTGGGGGTAGGCTTCCTTCTTGCTGCAAATAATTGTGATGTGTTACAGCTGCCTGTGGCCAAGTTACCCAATGGATGTCAGATGGGGAGGCAGGGATTGAGGTGAGGGGCAAGAATAACAGCCCCACTGTGGGTCCACACTGTCAGGTGACGGGCCGAGGTGCTGCGTACCAAGAGTAGTTTCTGGTGGGAGGTAGGCCCCTGGGGACATTAGGGTTAAGTTGGCTGCTGTACTCTGTAAGTGGGTCAGGCATGGCACTGGGGTGTGCTGAGGCATTGGCAACAAGGACCAGAAGTAGTTAGAAGTTAGGATGCTGACCTAGTTAGAGAGCAAGCCCCTGGGAGAAGTGAGCCCCAACCTGGAGACATGCAACTCTCTCTCTCTCTCTCTCTCCTTAATTGTATTTCACTGCGGTGAGAACACCTCACACGGGAGCCCTCCTAAGCGGACATCAGTGTGCACAGTCCACCAGAGCTGACCGCGGGCACAAGGACGCCTGGCAGGTTTCCAGAGCTTATGCATCTTGCCGGACTCGAGGCCCACTGATGAGTAACTCCGTTCTCCTCCACGGACCACACCCTCTTCACCCCGCAGTCTCTAACTTGAATCTGGGGCTGGGACGGGGGAACAGTTCGCAGCGGCCATGCGAGGACTCTGTTGGGAGCACTGTCAGTACACCTGCACCCCTGTGGGTTATTAGGAACACAGCTGGGGAAACCGAGGTTCAGAGAGGTGCAGCGTCAGGGACGGAGGATGCCCTGTTGCCTGTGGAAGGCTTCCTGGGCTGGACATGAACATGCTGGGTCGGAGCTCGCAGGCCCAGCGCCAGCCGGGAGCAGAGGCTCGAACCCCACAGTGCTGTCAGAGATGCAGAATCCCCTTCGTTTGGCACAGACATGGACGGTGGGCAGAGTGGAGACAGAGTGGGGCTGCATGGGACCAGATGGGGGCTAGGTCGGACCACTGGGGACTGAACAGAGGTGAGTGGCAGCCGAGTGGGACCGAGTGCTGACCAAGAGGCGCTAAGGGGGGGCCGAGCGTGCTGGCTTCCCTGTGAGAGAAGAGTCAGAGGGTTCAGCGTGGCACCTGTGCCACACAACCCACCTTGTGATGGTCCCATCCAGCCCCGGTGTCAAGTGACACAGGCAGACCCAGAGATGGACAGTAAAAAGAGATGCATAGTTGGACAGAAAGGACGCAGCACGTGCTGGAAAAGCATTTGGCAATAAAACGGAACAACGTACTGACACATGCTGTGACATACATGAATCTTGAGACTATTATTCTGAGTGAGACAAGCCATCGCCGAAGACCACACGTGGCGGGCTTTCGTTTCTGTGAAATGTCCAGAGTAGACAGAGCTACAGAGCCAGAAAGGAGGGCTGAAGGGTTTAGGGGGATGGGGCGTGGCTACTGAAGGGTCAAGGTTTCCTTTGGGGTCGATAAAGATGTCCTAAAATTGGAGGTATTTGCACAAACCTGTGACTGTACTAAAACCCACGGAATTATACACGTTAAAGAAAAAGAGAGAATTAAAGTTGGAGAAAAGACTCACTGAAATGAAGAGACATTAAAAATTGAGGGGCAAAATGAAAGCACGAGGATTAATGATGAAAAGGAAGAAGGGTAAAGTAACAAAATTAGCCCTGGAACAAGCGACATCACGATCCCCACCAAGCAAGCTGGTGACACGGGAAATTGGCGCCACAAAGAGACAGACTCAGGCAAAGGTAGAACCGAGCGGCCTCAGAGCAACCGCATGGGACAGGGAGAGGACAGGGAGAGGACACCTGCCGGTGACCCCTGCAGACTTGAGCACGAGGAAGGCGGGCAGCCGGCCGGGGGACGAGGCTGCAGAAGGGGATAGTGGCAGGCAGCATCCATCGGAAACACGGGGTGCATGCAACACGGCAGAGCGCCACGGGTGTAAGGGTTTCTAAGACAGAGTACGTAGGTCCTCAAAGATTAGGAAACAAAGACATGGAGAGAGAAAACCCCAGAGGTGATGGCCAGTAAGGGGGGCTGTCCTTAATGGGTCATCAATCAGGGACAGCTGTCCACAGCCCGGCTTGGAGCAGGGGTGCCTGCCCATCCTTGCCCTGGCCCCTGGCACCGGGCCGAGGTTCCAGACAGTGCCTGCATCTGTCGGGGGTGGGCACCTTGAGCAGAAGAATGCACTGCACCCCACCTTACACCGGTCTCCCAGCAAGCAGGTGCACAGTTAAGGTCCCGTGCAGAACCTGATGGATAAAAGATCATCATGTGCATTTGATGTATAAAGCAAGCAAGGCTGGAAGAATTGGAGGTGCTAGGGTCTCCTGTGTCGTGAAGCGCGGCCGGGCAGCGGGTCGCGGTGGACAAGCGACTGTGCATCCTGATTCAGGGCTCTGGTGCTGTAGGGCTCCCCCTGGTTCAGACGCCCGTTGTCCTAGTTGCACAGTAGAAATGTCGGCATTCCTGGGTTTTAGGGAGCTGGCGGAGGTCACAGATGCTGTGCCTGATACATGCGATTGATGCTTAAAGGCTCTCAGTGATGGCGGCTGAGCTGAAATTCTGAGTTCTCGCCCCAGTACAGAGTAATGAGAGGAGGCAGGAGAGACTGAAGAAAGCAGATGCGCCAACTCAGGGTGTATTTTCGTGGTCTGTTCCTGGAGAGGCAGCCTGTCATCCTTCATGGGTGGGATAGGAGGACCACTAGCCACTTCTGTTTCCTGGGATGTGGGACTCTCCGGGGTCCCATGAAAGCTCTGAGGGGACACTTCAGTGGTTTTCAAATAATAGGGGACGTCGTCCAACTCTTGGCAGGCGTTGGGTCTCCCGGAGGAGGGAAACCGGCAGGTGGGCTGCACAGCGTTGGGTGTCCTCCCCCTCCTGAGCTTTGCACGGGGACACCTGCCTCTTCTGTCACTGAGTGGAAGGCTGTGGCTGTAGTGACCAAACATCGGACTGGGTCTCCTCTCAGTGTATCTGGGCATGCTGCCTGACCTAGGATGAAGGGCTGGCTTGGGACAGGGACACACGGCATCTAAGTTACCCTGAGCACGATGGAGGTCCACACCATCTGGCCGCATGCGAACCCTAGTCTTCTTCAGTCTTCCAGTGGGAATCCCACGGAAACCGAAAGAATGACATGGTGATCTGACCACCTTGGTAAAGGGAGTGACAGAGGTGTGTCATGCCTGGGCAGACCTCCTGGCCCTGGTCACAGCACGTGGATGTCCCTTCTTTGCTTCCCATGTCCCAGCGGTGTTGATGAACCATGTGAACTCCCCTCACTGACCTAGAGTCTGCTAATGGGTCGTGGTAAGGCTGGCATCCAAATGTATTCATTTTGGGGATCAGGAGACCAGAACTGGGGGACTGACAGATCCTTCCAAAACTGGGGAGGGTAGGTAGAGCAAACCCAAGGCAAAGGCCCAGAGAGGCAGCCACGCATGCCGGACTGGGCTTCTCAGCACGTGGGTGCACATTCTAGACTCCCGCAGGCTGGGCTCTGGGAAGTGGGAACGCCTGCCTAGGAAGGAAGGAGGCAGTAGGTGCCTCAGCAGCTCACCTTGATGCACAGGTGAGTGGGGTGCAGGAGCATGGGGGAGAGGGGGAGGGAAGCCAGGCTCTCTGCGTTGAGGTTCTCTGTGCAAAACCATCTGGAATGGAGAGGCTGGAATCTGCCATCCACACCACGTGGCGACGGCTTTTTTAGAATTCAAAACTGTTTTTATTTAGCGTTATGGCTGTTGAGTTGACATAATCACTATTTAAAAGGATTCCCTTTCCTGCAGGTGAATATTAAGCAAAGGTCCATTTCCGAACCCAAATAATGAAACCTCGGACTATGCGAAGAGCGGAATTCGTTCTGGAAACAAAACCACCAAGGAAAACGACAAGAAGAGACGTGTTGGCACCGTCGCTTCCGTCAGCAGCAGGACCCCAAGGGGACATTAACTCCTCGGTGCTGGGGGCAGAGCCACCCAGCATCCCCAGTATCTGCTCCCCATGTGTACTGGCCTCGCAGAAGGCTCTACCTTGCAGGCGGTGGTACCTGCCTCTGCTTCTCGGGTGGCACGTGGGGTCCGTGGCATTCCAACGCTTTTGCGGGCTGTGGCGGCCGTGGGAGCCCCCTGTTGGGGTGGTGTACCCACCGCCTGGAAGCCGCTGGGGTCTCAGGGCCACTGCTTGGCAGGAGCCTTTCCCGGCCCGCGGCGTACTTCCGCGTAAGGTATTGGCGAATTTCTGCTGCGCGAACCGCGAGGCCGTTGGGTTCATTTGTCAGCGAGCGTGGACCAGCCCACGCCGATGGATCCGGGGTTGGGTGAAGTGTCAGCCTGGTCTGCAGCCATCACCGTGAGCCGCTTGGTTCACTCCCATCCATCTGCCGCCCTTATCCTTCACCTCTGTTGCATCGACAGCCCCTTGGCGAGGCACGCGGGACGCTTCGTGCTTTGTCCCCCACCCCCTCTCCCGCGGTCATCCCTACCCTCGTGCTGCCCAGCCCCGCCGGCCGCGTCACCTCCTTCTGGGGTACATTCTGCTCGCCGGTCCTTGGACGCCACCTCCACGGGCTTCCTCCTCCTCTGTGCCCTCGCGTTCCCCGCACCTGCCACTCAGACGTCTGTCCGTTCCCACCACATCCTTTGCTGCACTTCCTGGAACAGTCTTCCCCTTCTAGGCCAAGTTCAACATACTCTCTGCTCTGAGGCCCTCGAGCCTTGGGGATGGATTCCTGACTGATACTGAGATGCGTGTCCAGGCTCGGTCGTGCTCTGACCTTTCCCTGCACGGTGAGGGCTGCACATAAATGGGGAAAGCAGACGGGTGTAGCGCCCTGCCTGACCCTCGAAGCATTTCATGTTGCTAGGAATAAAGGTTTCCTCTTCTTTTCCTTTTTGTAGAAAAATGATAGCCATGGAGTTAGGTTTACTGTTAGGTGTTTGCCCTGCTCTCAGAGACCTCAAGTCAGAACTGGGATCTCGGGCTGAGTCCTGGAAGCAGCATTTCATTGTGAGAGCTTCTAAGGAGTTCTGTGTTTAGTCAACATGGTGGGGGAGATGGGGCATGTGGGGGTGTCACTGGGAAGGTTACATGCTGTCCCATTCCCAGGGCATGCGTGGCAGGTGCATGCGTGGCAGGTGCATGAGTGGCAGGTGCATGCATGGCAGGTGCGCGTGGCAGGTGCGTGTGGCAGGTGCACATGGCAGGTGCATGCGTGGCAGGTGTGCGTGACAGGTGCATGGTGACCGGTGCATGCAGCGGCTGTCAGCACCTGCTTCCTATAGGAACTGTGGGGTGACATCAGTCTCTGCCGTCCCACAGGGACACAGTCGTGCCTCCAGCATACTCTTTGGGAAGAGGGTGGAAAGTCCAGGCCTTGGTATCAATAAGAACAGAAAAAAAAGGTAATATTTCCTCTACCAACCAGGTATGTAAATGGTCCCAGGTGCTTCCTTTATAAAACTGCACACAGCTGGAGTGTCCGGGAGAGGAGAGCAGGTAAGCATTCAGGGACGTAACTGTCCTACTGATGTGGCTCACACACACGGGTGACTCTTGGTGGGCTTCACGGTGACAGAAAGAAGGCAGGCAGGAAGGTGATTCCAGTGATTCGTGGTGCACAAAAGACCAAACCAACTGGCGCTAGAATCACGGTTACCAGGTGGGACAGGTGCGGGGGGTGGGGGGAACAGGGCGCAGACTGGGGACGGCCCGGAGCATGCTTCTGGGGTGCCGCTCTATCCTGAAAGGATTCCAAATGAAAGAAGCTAGGGAAAATTCTCATTGCTGGGGAAATGTGGATGAAACAAAAACAGAACTAGGGACTTGGTGCTTTTGTGAGAAGACAGAGTGCCGTGGGAAACGGGGGTCTGACCTCAGCCCCAGAGCTCGAGCGGTCAAGGGCACTTCCCACGGGCCCAGGAGGAACCGGAGGGCTGCCATGTGACGGAATCCAGTCCGGCATCATAATCACTGTGGGAGGCGGGCCTCCGTGTAGACCCCATAGGGCTGACCTCCTGCCCACACTTGGGAGCTGGGGTCTCGGGGGTCCCCAGACTGGCTGCACCCCTGGTGGTCATGAGGCTTCCGCGAGCATCACCCACCAGCTGCCCAACTAGGTCTCAGGCCATGACGGTCCCGGGCCACGATGGTCCTGGGCCATGACGACACTTTGCTCTAAAATCAAAATTTTCAGCACAGTGAAAATCCTTCCAGCTTCCGCAAAGTGAGCTTAGCATTTCAGGTTTGTGTTTCGCTCGCCCTCGTTTTATTCGGCTGGATGGAATGTGAGCTACGCCCTGTCCCCCTGCCCCTCCTCCCCACCCCCTCACCCCCCCGCCACGGCCCAGGAGAGCCCAGGGACATAGTGAGGGAGGGGGAGCCTCTTCGTGAGCAGGCGCCAGGCTGGCCTGGTGAAAAGGAAAAGAGGCAGAAAAAGCCACTTTATTGGCACCAGGGAGCGAAACTGGCAGGACGTGGACCAGCGCGTGGCGGGGTTGATGGGGCGGCAGCAGGGTCCTGGCCGCAAGCCCACTGCTCTGCGTCATGGGCCACCTCTAGGCACACGTGGGATCCATGACAGTCCTCGCAGGGCCCCACCAGGAAGAGAACTGCTGGTATTGCTGAGCATGGAAAGCATCCGGATTGTAATTTTACAACTTGAGGTGCCTTTGGTGCTTTTAGTTCCCACCTACGGCCACTCGGCTTTCCGGAGCCGCTGTGTTTGCTGTGTTTGCTCTGAGGACAAGCTCACACACGTATGCGCTCTGTTCTTGTCACGAGGGCTTTGGCCCCAGCCTTCACCCAGTGCTCTGCTAATAACTCTGAGCCACGCGGGGCTCAGGGCACTCCTGTCGCTGGCAGCGGCAGAGTCTGCGCACCCCATTGTGGAAGCCAGGCCTTCATGATGGCCACTTTGCAAACGACTTCCTCTATTCAAGTGGTTTTTTTTTTTTTTGAGTAGTTTTCCACCCAGCGCGGAGCCCAGCGTGGGGCCTGAACTCATGACCCTGAGATCAAGAACTGAGCTGAGACCAAGAGTCAGAGGCTTAACCGGCTGGAGCACCAAGGTGCCCTTGACTGAACCTTAAATTTGTAACTGTCTGCCATCCCTCCGTGTGCATTTCCGCCTCCGTCCCTATGACGTTTGTCCCCAGAAGGTCCATCTTATGCCAGTGCTGAGACCAGAGCTTGGGGACCCACTGGCATGGGCTCAGACGTGCAAAATAAAGCACAGTAAAGCGCCGAGCCCTCAGCACAGTTGCACCTCCAGAAGTCGCGGTCTTGGGTCATCCCGTGCATGAGACCGGGATGCACCGTCTTCAGCTCCAAACCCCAGTGGACTTGCCGGGCTACTTCCCTGCCCTGACCGCTGCTCTCTTTCCCCAGCTCTGCTGACAGGCACTGTCCTCTTGCCTGCCCCGGGAGGCCAGAGACGTCTTCTCAGGTCGGAGCTCTGCCTATCGCTGTTGCCTCGTGGCTGAGGATCCCTGACAGCAGGAGAGCTGAAGAACGCACGTCTCCCTGACCAGTACAGGAACCCAGGGTGCTGCATGTCTGGCCAGGGAAGTCACCCGTTTGGGGTCTCAAAGCCACAGAGCCCTGAACAGACTCCTGTCAGTGCATCTCTGTGTGTGCAAAATGGCGCGTGCCGCGCATGAGACCCCCTGGAGAGCTTTCCGTTTTGAATCAGGCTTATTTCAAGGGCCTTGTCTGACTCCATGACTCCATGACTCTATTTGGCTGTTACCTCCCAGTAAAACCATGGGAAACCACCATTGTCTTATTTTTAGCACCCCAGGACCCACGAAAGGCCATAGCTGCATGCTCTCCGCACGGAGGACAGAAGCACGGCCAGCACGTTGCTGCCTCCACTCTGTGTCTTCAGGTGCACCTGCTTGCTGCGGCCGAGCTTTCCAACTGAATGTCCTCTGGTCCCTCGGTGCTCGCGCTGGACAGAGGTGATCTGGGCACCCCCGATGTCAAGCAGAGGCAGGCTGGAATACGAGGTTACTTCCAACCTTTCAGCTCTGGGTGTCCGGCATGGAAGACTGGAAGGAAAGCGGATGGCGTTCAGACAACCGTATCCGCGCACCCTATCTGTGCCCCTATCCGTGCGTCCTATCCATGTGCCCTATCCATTCGCCTATCTGTGCACCTATTCTATCTGTGCGCCCTATCTGTGCGCCTATCTGTGCGCCCCAAGGCTGCTCTGTGCTGCGCCTGCGCAGAAGGAGCGGCGGCAAACGCAGACAGCAATGGAGAGGCTGAGTTGTTTTCTAGCGAGTGCGCAACAGGTGGGGCCACTTTCAGAGACATCATTCCTGCCCTGTCACCAGAGACTAGGCTTTTAGCGCCCACAGGGGACCGGGGCCGCCGTCCTTCCTCCCTGCCTTCTGCCCAGTGAAAGCCCATCTTGGTGCAAACCTGCCTGGAACCTTGACAACCACGGGCAGCTGGTGGCCTGACGACTGGCCTTGGGACTTGGGACTCGGAATCTGCTGGGGACCTCTGTGGGGCACGGCCACCGACCCCGAGGTGCTGGGCTCAGGGCCTGAAATCTGCCAGACACGGAAGGACACCTGCTTGCTCCCGTCTTCCCCAGGAAGCTTCTGGGCCATCCAGGGGTCAAAGGAGAATAAAGGGGCCTTACCACATCTGTTCCCCCAGACAGCCAGAAGATCGGTGGCCAAGGCGTGTTCCCCCTCTGTCGGCAGATGTGGGTGACAAGAACGCACAGCTGACCTCTGGCTCTCAGGGACAGTAGACTCTGTGGGGACAGAATGCAGACTGGGTCTTCTAGGCTGCTCACCCCTTTTCACTGTCCAAACACGAGAGTAATTTCATAACCTATTTGCTGAAGTCCGTGAATTCACGTAAATTTGTTGACGTCCTGCAGTCACAAAGTAGTAGGACAGAAATTTCAGCTCGGTGCACAGACCCCTGGGGGCTTTGCCGGTTCTCTACTCTACCCTGTGGTGCCGTTGGGATGAGAAATCCAATTCTTTTAAGGTTCTGGGCGACAGAAGGCAGGGTGCTGGCCGAGGGGGAAAGGATCAAGCCACGTCTAATGCTTGACCTCTGCTGTGAAGGTGTTCCCAGCTCGCGGCCCAAGGATGGGGCCTCTGGGTGGGACTTGTGGGCACCCTGGCCTCAGAATTCTTAGGAGCCCTTGAGGGGGCCAGCCCTGAGCAGGCCTGTCAGCCCACAAGTGGGAAAGGCTCCCGTGCTGGATCTCTAGGCCGGTGCCCTTTATGCAGAAAGGGACGGCGCTTTGCTCGACGTCACTGCCCCTCACAGACCTCAGCTCCGGCTCCCGGTCCAGCCTTTTGTCTGCTAAGCTGTAAGTGGCCGGCGGGGGTCGCTCTTGGCTGCGCACCTGGCCCCCTGCCTTGGGGCGGAGACTCTGCCCTGTCCTTTCACAGAGACTGTGACGCGGTTCCTCCCCTGTGAGATGTGAGCAGAGCCGAGGCGGCAGCGGGGGTCCTGGCGAGCGGCGGGCCTGCTGTCCCCTATCTGCGGGGCACCTTCCGTCGTTCTCGACCTTTTCTTCCCCGCTGCTGAAGGGAGGCTGTGCTGGCCCCACTGTGGGGCTGGGGACCGGCACCTGTCAGGGCATGGCTAATCCCTCGGTCCTGTGGCTGCGGGGGCTGGCGTCATGCTGCATTCCCAATTACCCGGGTGAGTGTGAGGGACCCGGGGGCCAGAACAGATGTGTCCACCTGGGTCGGGGTCCTATTTCAGAGACTCACTGCCCTGGGGAGGGACGCCCACAGGCAGGGGGGCCAGGCCCGTGGGTGGGGGTCTGTTTCCCACCTGGCCAGGTCTTGCATGGGCTTGCAGGACTCTAGGAAGCTGAGGGAACACGGATCCACGGGAAGGAGATCCGTCCAGAAGCCCATGCAAAGGCGTCGTGATCCAGCGGGGCTCTTCTAATCATAGCAATGGCATCTGTGTCAGGCAGGCTGGCCCTCGGGTCAGGGACTCAGCACGCCAGTGGGGACAAAACCCTAACTAAGCCCAGTGTGATGCCCCAGATTCCAAAAGCGCCGTGTGTGAGGTTGATGTCAGATCTGCTTCCCCATTCAGGAGCAGTGGCATTAAACTGACAACAAATTGGAGGCCAAGGTCCACTCAGTAGGACGAAATTTCCCCTTCCCGCGTCCGTCGTAGGATTACCCTCCGGCCTGAAATTCAGGGCCTGGGCATGACAGGGGATCCTGTGCCCAGTCCGAGGGCAAGATGTTGGGCTGCAGAGAGGATGTGGACCGTCCTGCCGCTGGGGACAAGAGCTGCAGACAGCACAGGCTGAGGGGCTGCGGGCTCCCTGCTGGCCAGGGGTCCCGGGGTCAGGAGCCCCAGGATAGGCTGAGGCCCCGGGAGGGCCTCAGAGAGGGAGGTGAGGACTGAGGGACGGAGTTCACAGCGCCGGCATGAGTCCAGGCCCGGTGTGAGCTCCTGGGGGACAGGGGGGCGGGAGAGTGGGGTGTCAGCCCTCACCCCTGTCACTTCCGCTTCTGCCAGAAATCAAGAGTGGGATTTGGGTGCCCGAAAAGATGAGCCCGATAACATGGGCCCTCGGTCCTGCCAGCCCCACCATGTCTCCTCTCTCGGTTTCCGTCTTTCCTTCTCCCTGTCTCCGTCTGTCTCTGAGTCGGGCTCCCGTCTCTCTGCCTGTCTCCCTGTCTCCACGTCTGTCCTCTCTCCTCCCTCTGTACCTGCGGGGACCCCGTGGTGTGTGTTGCTCACGGACAGGACCCCCGTCTTAGGCCAGGCACCCCTCTTGCTTCTGGAAGGAAAGGTCAGGGTTGAAATGCCGGTCTGCACTGCGCACACCCACAGATGTTTTAGTTTAAAACTTTCTGCTTGTTCTGCCAGTTCCTTTATGTGCTTTTAGGATCCCTGCTCTTCTCTGGAGCCCGCGAGGAACAATGAATGGCTGATGCTTTCCCGAGGCATGAGCGCAGCACGGTCACCTCGAGTGCCGTACCACTGACCCTGGGCCTGCTGGGGCATCCTTCCCCTGGGGGGACGGGACGGAGAAGCAGGAGAATGTGCTGGAGGTGCGGAGAGACTTTATGGTGTCTGGGAGGGGCGTGCTGGAGGCCCCGGGATGTGCCCGCCGCACGGCCTGATGAGGCCGGAGGATCAGGCCCGGAGCGAGGGCCGTTATGTCCAGAGCCGGGCCTTCGGATGGGTGTTCCTTCAGGGGTGATCTACACACAGTCACCTTGTTTGCTGAGCCCAGGGTGGACAGCGTATCCGGGAGCCGGCAACGGTCTGCGTGGCCCTGGGGATCCCAAGGTAGCCACCACAGCCCACTCCTGCACTTTGTGCACATGGCCGTTCCCTCCCAGACCTAGCACCTTCTCTGCACGGACACGGGAGGTGGGCGTGGGCAGTCCCTTGGGTCAGCGGTCCTCGGGGAGGGGGCAGCTCCCGCTCTTGGGGGCCGGGGGCCTGAGGTTTGCTGGATGGGATGTCCGAGCAGAGAGGAGGGCCCAGCTGAAGGCCCAGCGACGTCTGAGATGGTTCTCGAGGGAGAGTGTTTCCCTAAGGCCCATGCAAGGGGAGGGGTCTAGGGGCACAGTGCGGGGCCGGAAGCCCGTGGTGGGGCATGTTCCTGCTGCTGGAGGCTGTGTCCTGCCCTCATTTATCTGCAGACCTCTGGTGTCCAGGGCAAGCTGCTCCCCCCCGTCACGTCCTCGGCTCAGGGCTCGGTCATGCTCAAGGACGGGGCTGCAGCGGCTCCTTCAGGAACCACCCATGACCGTCCCTGCAGGAGGGCTGTGGGCGGGGAGGACCAGGTACGCAGTCTGCGTGGTCCCTGCAGCCGGGCCTGGGCCCTTCCTCTCTGCACAGACGCCTGTCTCTGGGGGCCACGTGCAGGACGCAGCAGGCTGAGCGTGGAAGGTCTGGAAGACGAGGAAATGCAGCCAGTCTGCCCGCCCTTCCCCCCGGTGTCTGCAGTGTCTGTGCTGAGTGTCCCCATCCTGTTTGTCCCAGCGTCACCACGGCAAGCCCCTGGGAAGCCTGGTCGCGTTGTGAACCATGTCTGAGCTCCGGGGCCTCTCCGTGGGCCAGAACTCGTAGCACACGCCCCAGAGATGTAGCTGAGGCCTGGGGAAGTCAGAGCTGGGGCACAGGCTCAGCGTTTGCTTCTGAGACCCGGTCTGGAAGGCCCCGTGCCGGAGGGGAGCGTTGACGGTGACGGAAGACAAATGAGGCTCTGAGCACAGTCGTCTAGCTCAGAAACGGGCAGTCGGTTCATGAACAAATCGAGGAGTTTCACGCCAGGGCAGGGGGCAAGGTGGTGTTCTAGAGGCCCGACAACAGGTCCCAGGCGGCTTCTCCTTGGCCCGGGTGCACCTGGTGGGAAGAGCCCGAGGCCTTCCCAAGTCCGCATAGGTGCACCTGCTTGGGCGGGTGGGGTGGGCCTGCCCCTGCGCTCCTCAGCGGGACCTGGGCTGCTGCCGCTGCCTGTCTGTCCGTCCGTAGGATTTATGTCCTTGGCTTCCTTCCCTCCCCAGGTGGCCTTACCGGAACCCACCCGTCACTTCGATGAGACTTCCAGACAGGGTGACGGAAGACCGGGAGGGCGTCTGGTGCAGGCCGCTCTCCGGAAGACCCAGCTCCCCGCCTTGCAGCAGAAATCATCCCCAGGCCGGAAGTGCCAAACGCAAGGGAACAGCGCAAATGCTAAGTAAGAAACGGCAGACGGGGCCCTGAGGAAAGTGGTCTGTCTGTCTGTCTGTGCGACCAAGCAGGGCTTGGCCCAGAGACCACCCTGCACTGGGTGCTGAGTCTTGCTCCCTCCTTCTGCTCGGGGGACGGTCAGCCAGGGAGTCCCCTGCGGTGCGGATGTCATGAAGGACCCCTACTGTCTTCCTCTTTCTGCTCCGGAAGTGTGAGATGTGATCTCACCGGGGAGCAGTCTGTAAGCGTCTGTGGCTGTTGCAGATACTAGTGGTCCTGGCGAATAGAAGTGGTCCCGTGAGTCCCCCGTGCAGAGCCCCAGGCCTCTGTGTGGGCCTCCCCCGCCAACACCACCATCCTGGGTCCTGGATGCCGTGGCCATGGCTCACGTGTCTGCTGACAGCCACGTTGTGCACGGGCCCCTCAGCACGCCCAGCTCAGCCGGCCGCTGCTGACCTCCCGCCCCCGGGAACCTTCCTGTCCCTCCTCTGTCACGCGCTTTGCCTGCTGGATGGGGTGCTTCTGAGACTTTCCTCCATAGGACTGCCGTTCCTGCCCCTTCCTACGTCGGCTGGTGGGACTGTGATTCCGGGATTGCTCTTGAAGATGTCCTGCCCGAGGACTCCGTACCCACCTGCTTAGGGCATTCACTCTGCGGGAGCCCGTCCTTGTCCCACAGCCTCCCCCTCGGAGCACCCGTGCATTCCCAGCAGCGTGGCTGTGTGCCCCGGGGCCCGTGCAGGCTCGACGGTGCTGGGTTTCGTCACAGGGGATGAAACAGTCTCGTGTGCACGGGACACGCATTCGGGGGGGACACAGACCGTGAGCAGCATGGCCGGTGAGATCGGCTCAGACCATGGCTGGCCCAGCAGGACGGCGTAGGAAGGAGCCCATCAACAGTGCAGAGGGCACTGGGGTCGAGGCGAGCTGCCCCTGGGCGTGGGCTCTGCATCTTCTCCTCAAAAGAAGCCGGGAGGTGGGAGGGGGGCATGGCCTCTGGTCTGTCTAGGGCACACGCTCGGTTTCGTCCTCAGTCGGCATGAGACTGCGCATCCCCGAGCCCCCATCCTGGAGCCGTCCATGTGCTAGAAGTTGGGCAGGTGGAAGAAGTCCCCCTCCCAGCCTGGGCAGGATGCCCCAGGCGACCCCAGTGGCCTCAGCCCACTCCAGCCCTGTCCCGAGTCTCATGGTGACATGCCCAGGGCCCCCTTCCAAGCAGGACTCTGGTGTGCGTGCTTGGCTCGGGGCACACAGGGGTGCTCGGGCCCCAGCAGACAGAATACTAAGCATGAGGCCAGTCCTGTCCCTCCTCAGGTCGCATCCCAGCATCTGCAGGGCCGACCTTACGATGTTCTCCCTGAGTGCGTCCTTGGTAAGGGCTCGTCCACAGGTGACAGATTTTAACACGTGCCAAATCCATGTTCCCAAACCACCCATGGGCTCGACGGTGGCACCCTTTCTGTCCAGAACGGCTGGGATTGAAGATGTTGCGTTGGCCCTGCTGTTCCCGGCTGCCCCTTGGCCAAGGGCTGAGGGACTGAGAAGCAGCCTTTGGGGAAGGACAGCCACAGAGAGAGACAGAGAAACAGGGAGCCAGAGGGGGAGAGACAGAGAGACAGGGAGGGAGAGACAGAAAGATGGAGAGAGAGAGACAGGGAGGGATAGAGAAACAGAGAGACAAAGGGAGAGGTTCAGAGAAGGAGAGACAGGGAGAGAGACAGAGAGACAGAGACAGAGACAGAGACAGGTGAGAGGGAGGGTTGAGCTGGTTCCTGCAGAAAGGATCTGGCAGGCTGGAGGCAGCTGCGGGCCATGTGTGAGGGCCATGAAGAAGGCCCGCGGGCTGCCCTGACCTCAGGAAGGTTGCAGACGGGAGGAGGGGCTCAGGGCCACGGACACGCCAGGACAGACAGACACGTAGGTGCTCCATGTCCTATGCTGTCCCTTCTCTGAGCCTTAATCTCTTCACTGGTGGGACAAGGCTGACGGACCCTCGGGCGCGTTAACCAATGTGAAGACGGGCACCCGTGGCTGGTGTCCATCTCAGGATGCCCGGACCACGCCCTCTGCCGTAGCCAGGACCCACCTGCCCTGAGCCATCCCTTGGGACCACAGTCCCATTTTACGCCTACTGTTGGTTTATTTTTTGGTCACACAGAACCAGTGGCTGAAGACAGGCGGTGGGGATGGTTTTCTGAGAACACGGCTGTGCTCTGCACGGGGGACCATGGGAGGCTGCATCCTGCCGCACTGCTGGCCTCTGGTGTGGCCGCAGGGACCGGGGCCTCGGTGGACCACTGGCCTTGGCAGAACACATTCCCCAAGTCCTGCTCTTAAACGGATGGGATGTATACGCCCTGGCCGCTCTCACCTGTGTGGCTCCTGTCTGCCAGCACCAGGGACAGTTTTTTTGGCGAAGAGGGGTGGTGGGTGATGGTGGGGCCACGGGGCTTTCCTTGTCCTCAGCCATGAAGTTGGTGGAGTCCCCAGGATCTCCACACCCCGTGAGCGGGAGTGTGGACAGCAGGAGCTGGGGGAGCCCAAGGTCCCCTGAGGAACGTAGGCTGTATGTCCTGCGGTGGGCAGGAAGGTGGGGTGGGGGCGGTGGGATGGGGTCTCTGCCCTTGTCTGGGGGTTTGGCTTGTCCAGGACTCCAGGGAGGGGCTGGAATTGGGACGGGCCACACCCAGGCCGTGTACCTGTCACGAGTTCTCTGTCTCTCCTGGGCCATGCTGAGGGTCCCCTGGGCATGCGTCCCTCCGGCACGCACTGTCAGGGGAGAGCTTGGAGATGCATTCTGACACTTGCTCATGGTGGGGCCACTTTGTGGGCAGCTCTAGTGCTTCCGGAACTCTCTGCAGGGTCCCAGCTAGCGGCTGGCCCTCCTGTATCTCAAGCTGCCCCGAAGTAGCCTGGTCTGGGTTGTTTTCTGTTCCAGCAGATGGCGGTCTCTGACCATGAATCTTGGGGCCGGCCCCTACCGCTCCTGAGAAAGAGAGCGCAAGCTGTTGTCCCTGTTGTCTGAGGAGGAGATGCTGTCTTTCTGTAGCTCGGACATGCCTTTTCCCCTCAGTTTCTGCAACACGAGCACGATGGCCTCAGATGTCAGCGTGTCAGGAAAATTGAACTAAGGCTCTCCCAGGCTTGGCCTCCCCTGGTCCCCCTGGATTTGTAGCTTGCCGTTTTCCTAGGATATACAAAGGCACTGTGGCCTCAGTTTCCGTAACAGCTTGACTAGGTCACAGGCATGAGGGGCTGGGGGTGGGGGGACAGGTAGCTTTCTGCTGGTTCTCATCGCTGGGGGAGGAGAAGCTGAAAGGCCACCATGGGCTCCCCTGTGGACGGAGTGTCCTGTCCTGGCCACCCCTCCCCCTTCTCCTCTCTCCCCCCGCTCTGGGCTGCCTGCGTTCTGGCTCTGGGGACACAGAGGCCTCCAGCCCAAGACCCACTGTCTTGACAGAGTTTGTCGTTCTACAAAATCCACAGGGAAATGCTGATTTCCCCGGTGGGGGCCGGCTGCTTCATTCCCCTCTTCCTTTTCTCCCCACAGAGTTTATATGTCCTGGGGTCTACACTCAGTGGGCGGGGGGCACTCCTCCTGCAGACAGACCTGGCTCGGTGGGCGGGTTCTGGTGAGGTCTGCTCAGAGGAGGTGTCAACAGCTGGCCCACTTCAGCAGGGCTGCTCGGCTCTGGGCCAGCAATGACCAGCCAGCTCGGCTTCCACATGGGGAGACGGAGGGTCCCATCCGCCAGGATGTCCCCAACCCTAAAAGGGACTCTCTCTGACTCCTAACACCCCCAAAAAGAAACAGCAGAAGTTGCCCGCAATCAGACGCCTTCCCTCTCGGGTGTTAGCCGCTGGTGCCAGTGCTGACTTCTTAACTAAAGTTGTCCAAACCCACGTGATGCACTGGCCCCTGGCGTCCATGCCTCACCCCTTCCCTTAATTGTGGCTGTGCATGGTTGTCCTGTAGGACATGGGGACCCTAGTGAGACGAGGCCTCTATGCAGGGATTTTTTTCCCTTCGCTTTGCTTCTCATGCAGGGATGCAGCTGCCAGGTTCCAGAATGTTCTATCTCCTCATGCTTCCTGGGCCGTTTCCTTGCTTCCAGCTACTGTTGTGATTCACGATGCCCCGGTCGTGTTGGTCTCCCACATGCACATGCTTTGTCTTGTGCCCTTGACCTGCTTTCCTCCCAGGATGAAGCTGTCCCTCAGGACAGGGGCAGCTCACTCTGCTGCCCCACGGCTCAGCGGCTGGGCCAGGGGTCTGCTGGCGTCCAGAGCACTGGCCTGTGTCCGGCGTGGGTCTTCCCGGCAGGCTGCCAGGACAGGAGGGCACCCGGGGCCTGTCCTTGCTCACATGCACACCTTTTCAGGGGTCGGTGGGCCTCTCCCGGTAGAAGGTGTAGGCTTGGCCTCCTGGACTCCACTGTGCCCAGCCCTTCATTCCGGGAGCTGGAAGGCTGCTTCCCCTGGGGCCCTGGGGCCCACGGGCCCACCCAGTGAAATGGACATAATCGGTCCCGTTTCACAATGCTGCGTGTGTGCAGCGGGCAGTCGTGTGCATCTGGGCAGAGGCGTCCCACTAACAAAGCCCCCCCCACCGACCCCCGAGTCTCTGCGGCATGCCCAGCTGGGTCAGCTTGGCGCTGACCGAGAGGCGGTGCGCAGACAGGGATTTCCGATGGGAACTTCGGGGCTCTACCAGCTTTGATTCCAGAGTCTCCCTAAAACGACCCATCTCTGTCGTGCATGACAGAGTAGTTTTGTGTCTGCAAAGTTACACATCATCTCAACCGTCACTGGGTCTGACACAGAGTAGCAGACTCGTGGTGGAGCTAAGATGTCATCAGGCAGGCCCTAATCCAATACGATTGCTCGTCTTTATAAAATCCTTGAGAGGAAGGTGATATGAAGCAACCCAGGGGCTGGGGACCAGGCACAAGCCCAGGAGAGAGGCCTGGAACTTTCCTCTCTGTGGTGCCCCAGGGAGCATGGCCCTGTCTGGTTCCTGATTTCTGGATTCCAGAACCCCGAGATCATGAGCATCCTTTGTCTGGGCCACCCCATCTGCGGCCCTCGGTTAAGGCAGCCTAGTGAAGGCATACCCTGCATGATCCCCAAACTCAGGGCTGTGCGAGGGAGCCGGGTCCATAAAGGGTGATCACAGCTCGAGATCCTTCTGAAGCAGGGCATGTGGGGGAGCGAGGAAGTGGAGGGCGGCGAGAGAGATCCACGGCAGAGAAGGGGATGGAAGGCACCAGAAAGGTGGAGCAGCTGTGCCCCAGAGGCTTGGGGACACAGCAGGGACTCCTGTGTGTCCTCAGGGATTTGGGGGCTACTGAAGTCTTCCTTCACAGACCAGCGTGACGTGGCTGTGTGAGTCCATTTTGGTTACGTTACAATTCTATTTTAAACTATCTTTTTTTGGGACGCCTGGGAAACTCAGTGGGTTAAGCATCTGCCTTCTGCTCAGGTCATGATCTTAGGGTCCTGGGATGGAGTCCCGCATCGGGCTCCCTGCTCAGCAGGAAGCCTGCTTCCCCCTCTGCCCACCCCCCCCACCTGCTTGTGATCTCTTTCTCTCATGTTCTCTCTTTTGCAAATAAAATCTTAAAAAAAATATAAGCTATCTCCTTTGGGAGGCAAGGAGGCGTTCCTGATTTTCGTCTAGTATAAGGAACTCTGGTATGGCATCGATTTGGCTAAACTGTCATGTATATTTGTGTTCCTGTTTTAGGATAAATGAGTTTCCTTTTAAATGTCAACCTATATTTGACCTACCTTGCGCCATCTGGGTCACTTCTCTCGAGTAAGGCTGAGGGGCATCCAGGAACCCACCCAAGCCAGGGGTGTGTGCCTGAGGCAAGGGCATGTGTCCACCTGCCACCAGGAGGAGGTCAGCCACAGCCTGGCACAGGCAGGAAGCTCGCCTGTCCACTGCTGGCACTGACGCTGGAGTGCCGTGCAACCCTTGGGTTTTTAGCTGTGACCTCTGAAGGACAGCAGGCAAGGCCAAGGAGAAGCACATGGCTTCGCTGCCCTGGGTTCCAAGGAAGACCCACCTAACCCGAGGGGAAAATAACATGCCCTCCGAGGCCCGTCATCGACAGGGGAGGGTTCATCAAAGGCCATTCATACGCACACAGTGGCCATGCTTGACTCACTTCTTCAGCAGCCCAAAGTAAGTGGATTGTTCATGGAATCACCACCAGGCTCCCTTCTGTCTGGTCAGACGCTCCGCCTGTGCCGTGTTAGCACAGTGAGGCAGGTATAAGGGGGCTGTGGTTGGCATCGTCGCGTGGACCACAGCCATGGGCTCAGAGAATCCAGGTCCCACCTTTGCATGACCCCGTCTTCTGTTTTTCAAAGAGGAAATGTGTGCATTTCAGATTCTGCACCTAGTACCCCACAAAACAGCATGTTCCATTCCCCATTTGTCTTTTTCCTACTGGTCTTTGGAAAGATGATCTCACCAACCTTGCATTCTATAGGTTGATGTCTTTCCCTTTTAATTTTTTTAACCATTTGCTTTATCCTCCTCTTGTTGACATGACTTCTGGAATGAAGACACCCGAAACTTTCCTTGCTCCCCTGTGACAAAGCTGTCCCCCACGAGTTTCTTTGAAGAATTTCTCTCTGTCTTTAGTTTTCTGCAGTTTGAATAGGAAATGTTGTAGGCTTTTTGGTATTTGTCCTGCTTGCGACTCTCGAAGTGTCCCTGATCTGGGGTTGGCAGTGTGTCATTAATTTGGGGTAAATTCTCTGTCCTCATTCCTTCAAGTTGTCTTCTGGTCCGTGTCTCCTTCTTTCTCCTTCTGGTATCTCAGTCATGCACATGTCATACCTTTTTGAAAATTGTCCCACAGTTCCTGAATGATCTGTTGTTTTTTTTTTTTTCCCCCCCTGTTTTCACAGTTTTGTTTAGGAAATTTCCATGGGGCTATCTTCAAGATCAAGTTTTGGCTGTGCCCATGGTCCTGATGAGCCCATCAAAAGCATTCTTAATTTGTTACAGTGTCTTTGATTTCTAGCAATTGCCTCTTGTTCTTTTTTAAATTTTCCATCTCTCCACTTCTGTTACTCATCTGTTGCAACGTCTCTACTTTCCCACGAGAGCCTTAATGTGTCCCTCACAGCTATACCCTGCTCCCCGTCCATCGTTCTCAGATCCGGGTCCCACCTGAGTCTGAGTGCACGGCGTCATCTCTTCTGAGGGTTTTCTCTGGGGCGCCTGGATGGCTTTGTTGGGTAAGCATCCGGCTCTTGATTTCTGCTCAGGTCATGATCTCGGGGTCTTCAGATCGAGCCCTGCATTGGGCTCTGTGCTGAGTGTGGAACCTGCTTAAGATTCTCTCCCTCCCTTTGCCCTCCCCCATTCCTCCTTCTCCCTCTAAAAAACAGAACAAAGCAAGTGTTTTCTCTTGCCTTTATCATGCTCTGTCATTCTCTTCTTGGAAGGCCACCATGATGTCTGGGTGGTGAGACCTGAGGTAAATAGCCTGTAACCCATTGTTACATTACTGGGACCGCGTTGACCTGCCCCTGGTTCTTTGAGTTCGTCGAAACCCTGGTGAGCTAAGAGAAGGGAGCACTCTACTTGTGCCTGCTGACATCAGATGGAAAGTTGAAGAAGCATTGGAGAACCATCAGGGCAAGGGATCAGGAGCCCATGTTTGCCCAGCATCTGCTCTCCCAACCCAGCCTTGCCCCGTCCTCTGCACCTTGGTTTTTTGCAGCAGCGTGCTTATGAACACAGTTGAAAACCAAACTGCCCATCCACTATCCCGATGCCTGGAGAGACCTGTCTACTTCTGCTGGATGTGAGAGCATCGTCCTTCAAAGTCTGGTGTGTAAGACCTCTACCTTGAACACAATTTCTACTTAGAATCCTTGAGTTTCTGAAACAATGTTGACAACTCAGGGTCCCTCAGCCTAGGGATCTGTGATTCTACTAGTGGCTATGTGGGTCGGTGGCCACTGGGGCCATCCAATTTGGCCCATTCCTTCATCGCCAACACACAGCCATGATCCTGTCTTTGACCGCCTTGGCTTATCTTCGCTTCTGACCTCCTGGACCTGGCCAGGATTCTTTCTGATCCCATGCTGACTCAAAGTAGACTGGAATCTGTGTGTGTGCAGCATCTGCAGCTCTAAGACATTCTTTGAGGTTGTCCCTGACACTCCTGAGTGGCTGGCTCTGGGGCCAGGCTAGGGCTGCTGTCCTCGGACCCCCAGGCCTGCCCAGCTCGCTGTTTCTCATCCCAGCCTCAGCGCCCATGTCAGGAATGCCAAGATAACCCAGCTGCTAGGGCCGGCTCATGTCTTTCTTCCTCCAACAGCTTGGGGAATGCTTGCTCTTCTGGAGGGCGGGGAGAGGCAGCCCATACTTGTTGACTTTTGAGAATTGCCTCTTTTGTGTCTTGCGCTCTGCTGTAAGAATGCTTCCTTGCAGAAAAAACGTATTACCTTCTCATCGAGCATCAAAAGGGGTGACGAAGGAAACAGCAGGAGTGAGCTATGCTTCCGTGACGATGGCAGATTGTTATCCCACCGGACTTGTTGTGTGGATTGCCCCAACTCTGGGAAGCTGGCTGCCCTTTCTTTCTGTAGATGATGAAAACCTCAAAATGCCCGGCGTGACCTGCACCTAACAGAACGAAAAAACCGAGGAGGTTCTGGACAGAGGGAAACAATTAGATCAAAACGATGTTTTTGATTTTCCCTCTATGATTATTTCTGTTGTCGAGGTATGTGTGAGACGCTAAGGACACAGGGCAAGGCCAGGGTGCGGGGGTGAGAGTCTGTGGCCAGTAGAGACCACGTGCTCGGGCTGTGCTGCCCTGGAGTAGCGGTTATCAGGCAGAAGGGGTCGCGCTGGTGCAGGACTCCATTTCCGAGAGTTGCGGGGGTCCTGGTGCTCCCTCACATCCTTTGCTCAGTGAGCCACGCTGACCTCCTGGAGCCCGGCGGTGTGCCCACTGCTTGGCGGAACTCTCCGAAGGGTAAGTTATGGGTTCTTCCCAGGCTGAGTGTGTTGACATGGCCGGCCAGATCTCATGGAGCAGGGGCTGGCATGGGTCCCTGACCTGCCTGTCCCTGGTCCCACACAGAGGTGTGGCCCCACACTTCTGCGCCCACAGTTCCCACATGGCACTTGGGCACCTGGACACCGGAAGTCCTGGCAGAGAAATAGAGAGAGATCACAAGCCGACAGAGCAGCAGGCAGAGGGAGATGGAGAAGCAGTTCCCCACTGAGCAGAGAGCCCGATGCGGGGCTTGATCCCAGGACCCTGAGATCATGACCTGAGCTGAAGGCACAGATTTTACCGACTGAGCCATCCAGGTGCCCTGCAGACCATAGATTTAATGAACCGTTTTACACAACCTGGATGAGAGCTTCTCCATTCCGGAAGGGAAATTCTGCCATTCGTGAGGTTGCTTCTGTGGACGTTGGTCTTTTTCCTGTGTGATGCCACCTACACGGGCGTCTCAACAGCAGGGCTCCCGGACCCCACTCCTGTCCGTGGCAGATGGGGAGTGCAGCCCCTGGCATCCCCGTGTCCTTTCCTGTGGCTAGCTGTGCTTCCCATGTACTCGCTCCCGTGTGGGCGCCCCTGCCGTGTGGGGCTTGGGGGCGGCCCAGCTGATGTCGCATGTTAGCTTGCAACAGTGTTACGACTTTGCAACTACACTTGAAGATGTTTTCCCTGATCTGTCATCTCAGAACATCACAGGGTTTTAAACAGAAATGAAAACGTAGCATGGACTGTGAAGCAGAATTATACTCAGAATTTAAGAAGATTAAAAAGGGGGGGGCACGTGGGAGGCTTGGATTCAAAATCTGTCCGTCCCTAAGCCATACGGTCTTTGTTTTGGACAGGTTAGCTGTCTTTGTGGTTAAAAAACAGAGATGTTTAACTGGATAGCCTCTCGTTGAACTTTTAGGTTTTTTGTTTGTTTGTTTATAAAGATTTTATTTATTTATTTGACAGAGAGAGACACACAGTGAGAGATGGAACACAAACAGGGGGAGTGGGAGAGGGGTAAGCAGACTCCCCGCTGAGCAGAGATCCAGATGTGGGGCTCGATCCCAGGACCCCGAGATCATGACCTGAGCTGAAGGCAGCCGCTTGATGATAGCCACGCAGGTGCTCCAGAGCTCTTGGTTTTAATATCTATGATTCTCCAAAATGAAATCCCACTGGATATGCGCTGGGAGGGCCCGTCTGGGTGCATGTGTGGGTCTGGGAAGGTGATGGGCCCCAGACTTTACCGGCACATGACAGCTGGTCTTTCCTGTCTGGGTTTTGGGTTAGGGGGTGTTGTGCGTAGATGAACTCACGCAGCCCTAATGACACCTCCATCCGAATGCTGTTGGCCTGGTTAGGAGGAGGCGGAGCCACCACCCACCCCCACCTGCAGGCTCAGGACTTCCTGACCCTTCCAGGAACCGTGTCTCCTCTCTTGGCAGACGACCAGCCTCTTCACCATTCCTACTTGGCCCATCTTCCTGTTCCCCGGGGCGATGGGAAACACGAAGTCTGTCTCGCCCCGTGTTACTTGCCGATTGCAATGATCAATTCGAATGATCAATGGGGCGCGACCAGGCCCCAGCTCTGCCCCTCAGAGAGAGGGCAGCCTCCCGACTGTTTGCTTACTGCTTCCTCCCTGCGGTGGCTGCGGGGCAATGTGGACATGAGACTGTTTGGAAGGAGTGGGAGTCACTGGTAACTGCCCCTCGTGCTAGGAAATGGGACCAGGCGCGGCCAGTGAGTCGATGGTTTCTTCTACACAAGTCTGTGTTCTGTCGCCATGATTTGCAAATAGAGCTTGCGATGAAGGACGGTAATCCCACCAAAGGGCGCCTGGGGGGCTCAGGGGGTGAAGCCTCTGCCTTCAGCTCAGGTCACGATCTCAGGGTCCTGGGATCGAGCCCCACGTCGGGCTCTCTGCCAGGCAGGGAGCCTGCTTCCCTTCCTCTCTCTCTGCCTCTCTGCCTACTTGTGATCTCTGTCTCTCTGTCAAATAAATAAATAAAATCTTTGAAAAAAAAAATCCCACCAAAGACAGAAGCAGATGTCTAAGGCCTCCCCTCGGACTCTGGGCTGCTGATGGGGAAGATATTCATCCCACATTTCTGTTTTGTCTCGCAGATGCTGGGCAGCTGGAAATGTCTCTATCTGGAAATTGACAATATCATCGAGGAGCTGTACTTATAAGTAGGATTTATTAGCTGATTGGCCAATCCCTTGGAGCAGCCTTATTTATTAACAGATTTGATGAGGGACATCTGGGGGGCTCAGCTGGTGAAGCGTCTGCCTTCGGCTCAGGTCATGACCCCAGAGTCCTGGGATGGAGCCCCACATTGGGCTCCTTGCTTAGTGGAGAGTCTGCTTCTCCCTCTCCCCCTGCCCCTCCCCCTGCTTGTGCTCGTTGCCTCTCTCCCTCTCTTCGAATAAATAAATAAAATCTTTTAAAAAATTAAAAAAGGAGATTTGATGAACTAGTGCACAGATGTGATACACATACGCATGAAATTTTTCTCAGTGTGGTTTGGCTGAAGACAGTAACCCAGCTGGATCCCACCTAAACTCCAACAACAGACTGTCATTAGAGCAAGTGTGGCTTCCCCCAGTGACAAAATGCTGCTCATCTCTGAAATAATATTGTATAGAAATCTCTTCGCTTTCTGTTTTCACCTTTTTTTTTTTTTTTTTGCATCAACATCAGGAAAGTAATATACATGATGTTGAAAGCACGTTTCCCTGGAGTTGGGATTTTGAGTCATTTTAATGGACTTATTACATCACAGATAATGTAATCTGGAGTTTCAAAATCTTACAAAGACACGTAACATACAAACACACATACTGCCAAATATATGGAAATAATTATTCTTAATAATGACTAATTAGGAGGTCTCAAGCAGGCCTGGGAGTGTTCTGCTACTCTCCTTGCTGGTAAGTTGAAGAAAGTAGCTGTTACTAGGACTATAGCACTGAAGGCAGATATGCTTTTGTCCCAAGCTGAGGTGGGCTTAGCTGCCCAGACCCTCTTCCTTGGCACAGAACACAGTGAGAAAATCCTTCAGATTTTGGCTTAAAAATACCACAGTTCTCCTTTTAAGATTGGGCATTAAAAATACCAAGGTTCTCTTTTCATAGTTTATCATAAAAATATTACGGTTCTTTGGATTGAAAACATCCTGGTGAGAAATACTTCCTCGGCTCTGGACTTTTAAGTGATGATAACGGACGTGGGGCACTGCACGGTTTGTGTCTGAATTCTGGTTGACCGTGGCTCTAACGCACCCCAGCATCCAGGTGGGGACTTGTCCTGGGAACCCGGTGGTGGGGCCCCCGGGCTGGCTGGTGTTGGCATTGGCCGGGGGGCCCTCGCTCACGTCCTGGGGTGGACGCTTGTCCCGAGACCTGGACCCAGGTACACGGAGACATGGGGTTCTCCCTGCTTGCTGTAGCCTCCCTGCACTGGGAGCCTGGATTTCCAACCCGCTCCCACCTCAACATACACCCCTGGTCCCTGAGAGCGTAGCCAATGTGCACTGCTTCTTCTCGGCCACTCGCTCCTGAGTCCCCAGCAAAGTGAGGCCGGTGCCCAGTCCCACAGCTTCGCAAGTGGAGGGTGACTGGGCCTTTTTGGTCTTGCCATGTCTTCTCATCTTTGTCACATGTGACTCCCCAGTGCCCCCTTTCCTCTAGGAAATGCTGGCGTGCTTCTGCATGGGGAACTCGGGTTCTTCTCAGTCCTCCTCCCTCCTCCCTGGCCCCTCCGTGGGCCCCGCCAACGGCGCTGTCCGCAGGTTTCTGGCTGTGGCTGTCTTCCTTTCCACACTGGGCATCCTCTCTAGGTTGCGGCCATAGACGGACTATTTGTGTCCCCAAACTGTGTGTGTGTGGGAGTCTGAACCCCAAGGTGGTGGTGGTTGGAGGTGGATCTTGGAGGCAATGAGGTCACGAGGGGGGAGCCCCTTGAGGGGGTTGGTGGCAGGAAGGCAGTCCCCAAACCTGCCGGCTCCCTGTCTCCCATCTCCAGCCTCCAGAGTGGTGGGGAGTCCAGCCCTGTTCACTACACGCCGTCCAGCTGTGGTATTCTGTCTCGGCCCAGATGGAGGGTCACCGGAGCCCTTTTCTTAGATTTGGTTTCCATTGTCCTCTCAAGGTCACTCCCAATGGGCCATCCCATGAGCACAGCACAGCCTCACCTCTCCCCATATTCTCTCTGTGCTCACCTCCTGTTCTGTCTCCTCCTATGCTCTCACCACGGCCCTCTGTCTCGTCACTGGGATCCCCGGGAGCCTAGCAGACACCCCCTCACTGCCATGCTCCTTCCTGCCCCCCTTTGTCCCCTTTCCTGCTCATTTGGACCCCAGTCACCCTTTGGGACCCCACATAGTCAGCCAGGGGCCAGGAATGGGGGGGACTTGGGATCCGGGGGCCGAGCCTGTCCCGTGTGCAGATGCAGGACGTCCGGGGACTCCTGACATTGCAAAACGACTTTCTTGAGTAAAACGATGTCCTGACACTTTCCAGCTGCTGTGGGGGAGAGCGAGGAACCTCGCCGAGCCGTGTGGAGACCAAAGGGAAACGGCAGAGAGGCACGGGGGCTGTGTTCCTCGACAAACCGTGTCACACGGAATATTTCTCGTCGTACAATGCATTTTCGAGCACAAGTGTGGGGATTACTGATGTCGGTAGAATTCTAAATAGAAATAACCAGGGCCGGTTTTCCTAAGTTATTTCCCATGGAATTTCCAAGACTGTAATCCAGGGGTAAAAATAACTCAGGAAATCAGACGAAAGGGCGTAGAGGAGAAGCTTGTCATCCCTAAACAAATGTGAAAACAAACAAATTCATCAAAGCCAGCCAGGGAAGGCTCAGCGTCGCCAAGGCCGAGGGGAACGCCGCACGCCGAGAACGGGGACTGGAGGTCTGTGTCCCCAGAGCTGGACGGACCTCCGTCCTCCGGCGGGGCCTGAGGCTGCCATCGGAGAGCGGGTCTTGGGGGACTCCGCCAGCCCCTACGCCGTGGTGAGAACTCACTGCAGGCGGTCCTCTCTCCCCTAACGGCTGTCCCAGGACCTGCCTGAGATTTAGGGACGCAGAAGGCAGGGCTCACGTGTCCTCAGGGGATCTTACTCCTGTGAGGGGACATGGTGCCCACATTTTCTCTTCTCCGAGAGAGGGAAGGCTGTGGTTGGCCGTGCGCCAGATGCACACGCTGGGACAGGAGCCAGGGAGAGGCCGGGAGGGCTCACTTGGCGGGGGTGGGGGGCACAGACAGTGGGTCTGCTGGTCTCCAGGGCTGGGGCCCAAAATCTGTCTCTGGGCCCACCTGCATGCACTCTTTTTTTTTTTTTTTCTTTTTTAACCAACGACTTTAATAAAGGCATGACAATGGTTGAATGCCGAAGGGACAGATGTCCCCCAGTGTCTCAGTCCACTCGGGCAGTCATAACAAAGTATCGCAAACAGGGCAGCAGTTTAAACCATAGAATCTATTTCTCCCAGGCGTGGAGGCTGGAGGTCCAGGATCCAGGTGTGGGCGGAACCTGTTCCTCCTGCGGCTTCCCTCCCGGTGTCCCCACAGGGCTGTCCCTCTGTGCGGATCTGGGTCCTGGCCTGATCTTCCTAGAGGGACTCCAGCCCTATGAGCTAGGGGTCACCCCGAGGATCTCATTTTACTCCAATCACCTCTTTTCACGATGCTCTATCCAAACGAGGTCACATTCTGAGGTTCCGGGGGTTAGGATGTCAAGATGGGAATTTGGGGGGACACAGCCCCAGTCATAGCAAGAAAGAGGCACCCGCTTCTTCACCACCAGGGAGAGTGACGTGTGAACAGAGAGAGGGCAGGATCCAGCACAGGTGTGCGCGGACCCCAGCTGTGTACCAGCTGTGCGTCCCGCGGCCGCTGCCACGGTCAGAAGCCTTCCTGCCGTTTGTTCACTGGGAACGTGTGAGCCATGATCTGGCACCAGGCGTTAAGAACGTTCGGTTCCGTTTCAGAGCTAGCCCCAGGGTAAAGGCCTCCGGGGAACACGGCATTTCACATCCCCGTCAGGAAGTGCAGAGGCTCTGTGCCCTCGGAGACATAGACTGAGAGTGGCCGAGTCACGGGCAGGGGAGATGTGCTCGCTACTCGGAAAACGCTTCTTGGTTTAAGTGTTAGTGGAAACCTTGTAGAAGTTAATCTTCCTAGATGGAAATAGGGATATTTCTTGCAAAAGACCTAGGTACCAACTTCTGGTAATGACTCCACACCCAGCAGTGGGAAAAACACTACGTTCTTTTTGCTTGTCCCTGCGTTGTGTGTTTGACTCACTCTCAGGGAAAAAACGAGATTTGGTCAGAGAAAAAACTGCCTTCCATCCAGCCATGTCCTGTACCTGAGCACTCGGGTCCTGTGACAGATGGAGATGGGTCCCCCTCCAGGCAGGGACCCACAGTGGGTCTGCTGTCCACACGACCTCGGCCGGGGGCTGGATTTCACAGCGGCGCTGATGGGCATCAGGGGCGCTGACCAGTATTTCTGGTTCCTTTCACTCTACATCTGGCTCAGATGTGAGTCTGTCCCCTTGAACATGTGCAGGGCTGTGCCACCTGCTTCTGCCCGTGACGGGCTAGCAGAAGTGACAGGTGCCGAGCCAGAGGGAGGCTTCTGGGGTCGGAGGGAGCCTCATGTCTTCCTCCCTTTGGCGATGGCTGTGGATCCGTTTCCAGAAAAGTCTCATCAGGACCCCTGTGGTCGGGACCACCTGGAATGGGCTGTGTATTCCTGTTCTACTTTACGGATATGCCGTCCCTGTCTTTTTGCTCAGGTCTGCTTACCTTTATATGTGTCTGTCTCTTTCTTTTACTCCAACTGCATTTTTTTTTTTAAACTTTTATACATGGAATTTGAAACACCTATTTGACAAATGGATAAAATTAATCACACTTCTGGGAAATGACCCTTTCACAAAGGACAACGAAAACAAGGTGCCTTAAATGATTTCTAAAATCTTAGAACACACCAAAGGTTAGAAAGCAGCGATGCTGACCAGGATTCTCTTTCTGGCCAAAGTGAAGTCGATGTGGGTTTACTTCTCGGCTGAAACAGTAAAACACACTGGGGAATCCATGAGATGCTGTTAGGACACCAGAGAGCAGGCGGCCGGCTGAGTGCTCCGTGAGAGGCAGGAACGGCACAGGGGAGCCCACAATGGCCCCAGCTGTTGGTCTGGGAGACTTTCCCAGAGAAGGTGCCAGAAAGGGGCACAAGGAGAGCCTCTCAGACTCCCCGGTGGAGACGAGCAGAGAAGGGGGACCAAGTGTCTGGAGCAGAATTTGCTGGAGGGACAGAGGGACACTTGAGAGAAGTCTGGAGATCTGCGGGGAGGGGGCAGCCGGTTTGTCCGACTGAAGACAAGATTATGAAGCAGTTCCCCAGGGCCACGGAAGAAGCACCTGGAAGGCATAGAAGGAACAGCGCCCGGTCCTCCCCACTCTTCTATCGGGCTGCCTGGAAAGGCTCCAGGTCTGTGAGGAATGGGACAGTGAACCCGGAAAGGTCTTGCCTGGGAGCGGGACACATAGCCCCAGACTGAGCATGACTCTGGTCGTGACGAACACGGTTAAAACCAAAAGGTTTGGGACCGTTTCAAATCATTGAACCAATTAAAGCTTAAGAGTGTTTGCAGGAATGCAGGCGTGTCAGCACAAAAGTGAAATTCATAGTGTGTGGCATCCAGCAACGGTGCCCAGCCATGTCGACACACGGGGACCCGGAGCCACAGCGAGGACACAGCGAGGGCACACAGCCACACACGGGGACCCGGAGCCACAGCTGGGGACCATCAGGCCTGTGTGGAACCAGAGTCCTCGGGGTGGCAGAGAGAGAAAGGGCCAGATAAGTCACTGCCAAACGCTTCCCAAATCAGGTGGGAAGTGTCAAAGTACAGATCAAAGGGGTCAGTCACCGGACACAGGTCCTGTTTAAATGGCTCCCCACTGGTGACAAAAGGAGCGAAGGTCTCAGAGAAGCCAGTAAAATGCAGCGTGTGATACCAGACATACGGGGAGAGAGACGCCGGCCCAATTGCTCTTGGAAACCCGCAGACGAGAAAACAGCATCGTCTCTAACGCACAAACACAACAGCAAACCGGACGGCTTCCCTGCCTCCTCGGAACCAAACACGCCCCCAAACCAAACCAAACCAAACCAAAGGCCCAGTCAACCTCGCCTTCTAAACCTGGTGCAGATCAGCTCGGAAGTGACACTACATGTGGGTTTAGACCATGCACAAGAACCACGAGAAACATCCAGGGAAATCACTTCACTTCAGGAGACTCCTGGCGCCAGTCCTGACGCGGGAGCTGGTCGGGGTCTGATGAGAACTGCTGGGGTCCAGGATGGTCACCCCCTCCCCTGCAGGCACAAGGCTGCCCCCCAGCAACTGTCTCTAAAAATAAACACAGAAAGGATGTAAGTGTCAGCTTAGCCATCTTTTAGGAATGTTTTCTTTTAATTCTGGTGTAGTCAACTTAGAGCACTATTAGCTCTGGGGCTGTAGTATGGCCATTCAACACTTCCACGCACAGCTCAGGGCTCGCTGCAGGCCGTGCACACTTGCTCGTTCTAGAACCGCAGGTGCCAATGGAGTGAGGCTTGATGGTGTTTAACCTGTTCCTACTAACGGGTGTCTCCGAGGTGGGGTGGGCCCGCTCAAGGACACTGGCGATGGTGCCCACCGTGAGGGACCCCGCGGGCTCCCCTGAAGAGAGAAGTGGGTCCGCCAGCCCCAGCGCGCCCGGTGCTGAGCGGTGAGAGGCTCACGCAGGTGTGTGAGCCGGCAGGTGCTTCGCCGGCAGGCGTCAGCAGGTGAGAGGGACCACGGCAGGTGCTGACACCCATTCTGAACACACGATTTCCAGGAGTGACTCCCCAGAGTTCCAAGACTGAGAAGCTTCTTATACTGTTAAACAAATGAGATGTGTTTCTGATTCCTTTTCCTTAGAGCTAAGCCGCCCCTCTCCCCACGCGGTTGTATGAAGGCTTGGAAACCCTGTTGTGGATTTCTGCTGGGGACACTAGCTGGATTCAAGACACTCGCCCAAGGGGGCACAGAACTGCGAGTCCATCAGTCAGGACAGATGCAGGTAAGGGGACCTTTCCTGTGAAACTCAGGACGTTGCTCCCCACACTGAGTGAGGACGGAGTGCCCCCCGCTGTCACAGAACTCCCCAGTGGCCTGGGCCGATTCACTCAGCCTGGTGTTGGGGTGGCCGGCTTTGTCCCCCTCCGTGGACGGGGCCTCCTGGCTCCCCACATCCCAGAGTCTTCTGCGTGCTTCTGCACGGGACGCGTGCCCGCCCTGGGGGCTGGGGACCCTGTTCATTGGCACTGGCATCACCTGTTGTCCTTCCCAGCGAGCCTGTCCCCCACCCAGTCTTGGGGCCTCCACGGTCAGGCCCTCGGGGCCACCCCCTTTGCCAGACCAGCCAAGTCCAGGTCCCCAGCCTGGCTTCGTGAGGGATGGGTGCAGGTCAGCACCCTGAGGAATTGCACACTCACGGGGACGTTCCAGTGGACGTCAAGTGCAGCCGAGGCTGGGGCCGCGGGGACCCTGCTCCCAGCAACCCCCACAGGTGGGGTCGCAGGGGCCACAGCGCTGGCTGAACGGGAAGTGGAACTCATCTGGCTTGGATGTCCCATCCACTCTTCTCTGCTGGGTGCCAGCCCTTGTGGCTGGGGCCAGCGAGGTCCCACCGTGGCCATGCGAGGTCCGTCCTGCGTGGTTTCCTGTGGGAGATCGCGGGTGTCTCAGCCTCCACACCTCCGGTGCTCAGCCTTCCAGGATCCTTGTGGCTGCCCTGGGCACAGTCCTCTCCGTGCCAGCAGGACCGCCCACCCCGTGACGGCCAGCAGTGGATCGGGACCCCACCCATGTCTCCGGAGCGGGGGTGCACACTGCCTGTGGTTGAGAATCTCGCGAGTCCCACGCGCCTGGTGGGGCCTCCTCCCGTGCAGCCGTGATGCTCTGGGACGTGCAACCTCGGCCCCACCGTCCCTTCAGCTGGCACCTCCTTCTGCTCGGTTTGCTGGGATGATTCTGGCCCTGTCAGCCCCTCTAGTGTGATTCTGTGGGTTGGTGGGGGACGGCATTCTGCCCGGCCCTGGACTTGTCACCCTCACCGAGGACAGGGGTCTTGCACAAACCCACTTGTCGCAGCCGAAGCTTTAGGTTCCATTCAGAATGTGGCTCTCTGTTTCCGAGGAGGACTCGGGGCTGGCAGACCAGAAGTCATGGAGTTGGAGAAAACCACCCAGTGAGAGAAGAGATGATGCTCTCTAAGGCTTTGAATGTCCTCACCGAAGTCATTCTGGACCTCGATATTGTCGATGACACCTACAGAGATCAGATGCCCTTCTTCCGGGCGTGGGCTTGCACGTGTATTTGTGTCCCAGTCACAGCAAGTGTCCCCCTTTCCAAAACAGAGAGATTGACAGCTGAGAGATGCGCTCACTCCCAGAGGGTTTGCTGGAGACTGACCCCTTGTGTCCCCCCAAGTTCATGGGTTGAAACGGAGTGCCCAGTATGATGGCGTTGGCATGGAGCCTGAGGGGCAGCAGGAGGGTGGGACTAGCATCCTGTCCCAGAGCTCCAGACAGCCCCCAGACCCTCCTGCCCCGTAGAGGGACGGCTCCACCCAGGACAAGAAGCGGGTTCTCCCACCTCCAGAGCTGTGAGATCACTTTCTTTGTTGTCAGCCCTCCACTGTGGGACTTGGGACAGAAGCCCAGAATTGAACCGTCCCGGATCAATGATGCCCCTAGTCCTGCCTGCTTCCCATCAGGGGTCAGAGGCACCTGCTGGTGGTCTGGGCAGAATGGTGGGGTGGCCAGGGAAGGGGCCGTCCTGGAGCTGAGCCATTAGGATAGGGTCACAGGGCTCCGTTGTCTGTCTGGCCGGCCTGGCTGGCCAGAAAGGCTCTGTCCCCAAGGGAGACATGCTGGAAGTCCTCTGCCAAGGAAAACATTCTTCTGGCCCCTGACCTTGCCCCTCCTTGGCCCCACTTGCACACGAACCGAGCAGGCCCATTGGAGCAAAGGAGACTTACTCTGCCACGCCCAGGACTGCCAGTCGAAGGGCACCGGCCCCGAAGTCCCCCAGGGCTGGCTGCCGGGTGCCTGTCTGAGGGTGCCCGGCCCGCACATTCTGTGGCCCCTGCAAAGTTGCCTTTTCCAGCATCCATTGCAAAACTTCTGGGAAAGGAAGCATGTCCAGTCGGATGGGGTTGATAAGGGGGTTGAATAAGCCTGGGTCATGGAACCATAACGACGAGGAAGAAAACCCAAAATAAGATTAAGGTGCTGGCATCTGAATGCAGGTAGAGTAAAAACAAAGTCATTAACACGTTGTTTGTTTTCCCAGAGTTTTGGCCACTGTCCTGGCGAGCTGAATGGGCCCTGCCAGGAGCAGCGAGCGCGCACAAGCCACCGGGTGGGGAGGACAGGGTGGGGGGTCCAGACAGAACTGCATAGTTCTGCTTTGCTTTGACAAATGCTGTGGCTCAGGTCCCTCTTGCAAACGCATACAGCAGCCTTAAAACCAGTCCTGCATGGTCCAGGCTGGAAGCCCCTGCTTTCTACCCACCTTGCCATTGGAATGTGTGGTGTGAGGTGGGGATGTGCAGCCCTTTTATGCTTCTGTGTTTCACGTGCTGCCTGCTCTCCCCAGAAGCTGTGGTCTACTCCCCAGCCGGTAAACCTTGCTCCCACTGACCACCTGCTGCCGCCTGGTCCTCTGTACAAGCCGGACCTCACGCGCGCCTTCTCTAACCCAGCACGGGCAGCATGTGTCCAGGACCCGCCGTGTGACAGGCACAGTGCTGGGTATTGTGCACGGCCTGTGTTATTCTCGCTGCAATCCATTCAGGCTGGCAGGGTCCTCCCATCACTGTCCACGGAGGAGCAATGGGCTCTGCCCACGGACCCCCACAGGGAAAGGTCAGAGCCTGAATTAGGATCCAGGCCATCCGACTAGAATAAAAGTCCCTCCCTCCCTGCTCTGCAGGACCTTGTGTTTCCCAGGGTAGGGTCTGGCCTCACCTGTCTCTGCACCCTGCCCCCGGCTCTGCTCCTGTTTCCCAGCTGTCCATCCCCGGAGGCACGGGCTCCCTTGCCCACAGCGTCAGGTGGCAAGTCTGCACCAGGAGAGAGCCTGTGTGCACTTGACTTCCATGTGTTGGGGCTCTTCTCAGTCCATCACGCAGACAGGGTCAACCAAGTCCGCTTCCTTTCTAGTGGTTTCTTCAATCTCCCAGCTCCTAGGGCCAATGAGAGGGTGGGCAGGTATAGACGGAGGGCACTGGGGCAGTGATGTGTCCGGGTGTGGGGCCTGGGGGTGCTACAGGGACCGGGTGGTGGAGAGCCGGCCGGCCGTGCTGGGGTCTCTGGTGGTCATCAGAGGGTCCGTGTCCCTCTGGGGCCTTGCTCAACCTGCACCGCACCAGCACGCCCAGCTGGAGGCACTCACGGAACTGTCCGGGGCCTGGACATCTCCGGGGGTGATTCCCGCCCCGAGGTGTGGACGGGCTGAGCCGAGGCCATGAAGTGAAGGTTCTGTAGGTTAGAAAGACCCTGCACGGCCTGGGTCTCCGGCTAGGGCACGGAGCGGCCCACCACGGGGGCAGGAGTTGCAGAGATGGGGAGAGGGGACCCAGTGAGGAAGGCAGAGGGTGACAGACCCAATGCTGTGGGCATCGTAGGACCCACCTCTCAGGCAGCCCAGAGCAAAGGCAGGGGACCGCTCCCCCCCCTCCCCCGATGCCAATGCAGAAAGCAAACAAACAGATTTGCTGGCCTTCAGGGACGGAGCTGGCTTTCGGGGGTCTCCGTGGGTAAGAATGCTGGAGCTGCTTTGGTGCCTTTGGATTTGGGGTTAAAAATGCAATCTGTCACTTCTAAGGACTTCTAGGGATTTTCCAAGGCCAGTGCTACGGACAGCCAAGTGCTCGGCACACCGCTCCCTTCACCCCTCCCCACGCGCCCCTGCTGATGTCAGGGAATGACCTTGGGGAGAGGAGGAACGCTGGCTCCTCCAGGTGGGGGACACGTTCCTCAGCCTTGAGCGGAGAATTTCCAGGACAAGCATGGCTGCGGCACGGCATCTCTTGCCACAGAATCAGGCGGACCAAGGGGCTGCGGGTGACAGTCACGCAAAATAGCTTGGCCATGTCCTCGCATGACATGCTGTTGGTGAGGTTCATGCCACGAGGAGAGACAGAGACAGGGAGACAGAGAGACAGAGATGGGAGACAGAGACAGAGAGACACGGAGAGACAAACAGACACAGACAGACACAGAGACACAAAGACAGAGACAGAGAGACAAACAGAGACAGAGACAAAGAGACACAGAGACACAGAGATAGACACAGAGAGACAGAGACAGAGACGGACAGACATAGATACAGAGAGAGATATGGAAACATAGAGACAGAGAGAGACAGGCAGATGCAGATATAGAGAGAAAGAGACACAGAAACAGAGAGAGAGAGACAGAGAGAGAGAGAGACAGAGAAACAGAGATGTGAAACAGAGATGGACAGAGAGGCAGAGGGAGATGGAGAGACAGATACAGAGATGGGAGACAGAGACACAGAGACAGAGAGAAAATAGAGAGAGAGAGAGGGAGACAGAGAGACAGATTAAGAGAAAGACACAGGTACAGATAGAGAAACAGACAGAAACAGAGATGGGAGATAGAGACACAGAAGCAGAGAGACAGAGATGGGAGACAGAGAGACACAGAGACAAAGAGAGACAGAGACACAGAGACAGACGTTGGAGACAGAGATCATGTAGAAGGTTGAAAGCCTGGAGAGAGGACCCTGCCTGTGTCTATGCAAACCCAGCTGGAGATCTTAGTGAGACAGAATATTTATTGGAGAATACAGTTTACCGAAACCCACACAAGTAGGTTGCCGAGGAGGCAGGAAGAGGAGGAGGAGGTGAGTTCAGCAGCAGACACACTTTACAGGAAAACTGCTGAACCTTATCGACGAGTATCTCACAGCAAGGCCTCAGTACTGGGAGTTCCAGCGAGCTTTTGAGACGAGACTGAAACTTCAAATTCTTTTCATGAAGCAAATATAGTAACAGTATTTAAACCTGATAAAATAACCTAAAAAAAAGATTTCCAAACTAATGTTATTTTAAATAACCAAACAGAACACCCAGATAAACTTTTAAACAAACCAATTCCAACATCACATTAGGAACTAGTTAAGAATCCTCCCAGATGGACTAGGGTTAGGAAATGTGTTAATGCTATTTATCTTATGAATGGGTCTAAGGAAGAGACTCCCATGACTCCCCCCTTAGATGATGCAAATGTCTTCAGTTAAAAGTCAACATGAATTTCAAGCTGGGGGAGCGGCAGAGGGACAGAGAATCCCAGGCAGACCCTGTGCAGAGCGTGGAGCCCCACGCAGGGCTCGATCTCACGACCCTGAGATCATGACTTCAGCAGAAACCGGGAGTCAGACGCTCACCCAACTGAACCCCCCAGGTGCCCCAGCAACATATGTCACAGGTAAGGGAATCAATATCCCTAGTGGATAAAAGACATCCAAAAACACTTTACTTTTCAGGAGTTACTTTTATTATGTTGAAATATCCTTTAACACTCTAGCACTTCCTCGGGTGAAGGGGAGCCCAGAACACGTATTTCTGATGGCACTAGCCTGTCCTCGCTGACATGCGTGAATTACACGTACAGCGTTGCTCTGTAACGTCGGTGATGAGGGTCCCGGCGGCTGAGTGCTGGCAGGGACGGCTCCCTGCTCTTTGGGGGCTGCGGGACCCCAAGACTCAGGAACAAAGACGGGCATCGTTTTCTCTTTTGAATTTAAGTCTTTACCGCAGTTCAAATGCTCTCTCCCACGTACACCAGTTCAAAGCTTCTTTAATTCGGTCAAAAGACAGACTGAGAATCACAAATTCATCAATGTTTGTCTTTCGGGATGTACATGTGGAGAAAAATATCTGGGCAAAAGTTCGGAATAAATTGGAATTATTTTGAAACAAAAAGCTCTATAAAATGGCTATAAGAGACGTAAAAATAGGTGATACACAAAAAAGAGACATAAAAACAGCTCTTACTTATCAAACGGTGCCCGAACTTCACGCGTGGCGAGAGGCACGCGCATCATAATGACACTGATGGGGAGAACGCGGGCTGTCGGGACTCCAAAACCTGGACCGTGTGCTCGGCGGGCGTCTGGCGGAGGGTCCCTGCTCTACTCTGCTGAGGGAACTCCTGGGGAGACAAACTTGGCGATATCCAAAATACAGACATCTTTACCCGCTGGCCCACAACCCCGCTTCTAGACATTTACCCTGAGGACACACCTCCCCACACAAAACCTCGTGTGTGCCCACAGCCACGCCTTGCAGCATTGCTCGTCATTGCACAATATTGGAAATTACCGAAATGTCCAAGTATAGGACAGTGGCTTTAAAAAAAAATAGGTTACTAACACCGAAGGAGAAAAAAGCAATTGTGTGGAAGAGGAAAGATGTGCACGGAGGGCTGGGAGCGGCTTCTCGGGGGTGCCGTGGGCTGTGGCAGGCAGACACCGAAGAAGACAGAGAGCATGCTGCGTAGTAAGAAAGAAGGGGGATAGCGAAGTACACGCGTGTCCGACAGTCCCGGCAAAAACAGCGGGGAACGCCGCCCGGGAGGGACGGAGGAGCAGAGAACGAGAGGACTGGGTCCTCCGGGGAGGGACCAGAGCCGAGGAAGGGCCGGGGCAGGGAGTGGATGTCTGGGTGCGTCTTCGAGGTCCGACTGCTGGAGACGAGTCAGGATTCCACGTACTCAGAGAACAGCATGAAATCAGCCGTCGCGGGGGTGCAGGGAAGCGCGAGCGGATCTGAGCGGGATGCATGGGGAGATGCGCTGCGCGCTCAGTGTGCAGGGAGAGTCGAAGCGAGCAACCGGCATGAGGCGGCTGACGTGTCGTAAACGTGTCATTGCTGCGACAAACCCAACGGCAAACTGGGGGCCTGCTGCTGTGGCGCAGGGATGGGCCGGAATGGCTCGGAGGCCGTCGTGGGACGGCGCCACGATGACACGGACAACGCGAGTCAGGTTCTCGTCGGAGTAGGGAGAAGGCAAGGGGGGCACGCGGGGGCTTTGGTGGGGCTGGAGGGTCTGGCGTGCGCGTGTGTGAACGTGTGTGCACACACGCGTGTGTATGCTGGCGTGTGCGTGTGTGAATGTGTGTGCACACACGTGTGGATGCTGGGGCGTGCATTCACACGTGTGCACACGCGCATGTATGCTGGCGCATGCGTGTGTGAATGTGTGTGCACACGTGCGTGTATGCCGGTGCATGTGTGAATGTGTGCACATGCGTGTGTATGCTGACATGCGTGTGTGACCATGTGTGCACACGCGTGTGAATGCACGCATGCTCGCACACATACACACACACACTCACTCACACGTTTTGTCTGGTGGGAGTGTCCAGAAGCAGCATCTCAGGAGCAGTGAGCACTCCTAGCGTCCCGGTCTTGCTGAGATCACAAATCCCCATTTTTCACTGAAGAGCATCAGGGCTCCTGGGAGATACGGCCGTCCCAAGGTCATGGGAAAGAAGACCACAAGATGAGACTCCCTGCACATTTTATACGCCTACAAAGTTATCTTAAAAATAGGTCGGAAAGGTTACCTGCGTGGCTCAGTCGTTGGGCGTCTGCCTTCAGCTCAGGTGGTGGTCCCCGGGTCCTGGGATCGAGCCTCGCATCAGGCTTCCTGCTCGGCGGGGAGCCTGCTTCTCCTTCTCCCTCTCCTGGTCTCCCTGCTTGTGCTCACTCTCTCTGCAAGATAAATACACAAATATTAAGAAAAATAATTACAGTAGTAGTAACCAATAAATAAGGACCCTTTCTTTGGTGACATTTCTTCTGAGTCTCTGCTTTGTTTTCACATAGCCATGAATACGTGTATAATTACGTCAATAATTTTATTTTCTAGGTATCTGTGTAAATGAATTATATTTATGTGATAAACATCAAGTAGAAATAATATTTGTGTGTAATTTTTATCATATATGTAATTTCATTTCCATTTTCAAAAACGTATGGTATTACTAGTTTTTCCTGTTACTATAAAATAGTTGTTAAAATACACCACACTGCCCCGTAATGCGCTGTGTCGCACGTGTCAGAGTTTAACAGACCTCTTCTCTTTGGCTGAACATCAATGTTCTTCCTCTCTTTCACCACCATGTACGTGAATATTTGATTTTTTTTTCTCCTTAGGAAGTGTGCCTAAAATAACTCCTTACAGGTGCCACGAGCACTGTGCAGGTCCTGACCCCGCGTCCTGCTTCTTCTGGGGACACAGGCTGCCGCAGGTCCTGCGGTTTCCTTCTGTGCTCCTTTGGCAGCCTGGAGGGTGTCCGTGAGGATGAGTCCCATGGTCACAGGGCACCTGCTCTCAAGGACATGGCCGCAGTAGTGACGTTAATCTGTGGTGCATCGTGCCTCCAACCCCGCCAGCTGCTCACCTGCTCGGTGGGCTTCCCCCACCCAGCCTGCGGTCGGTGTGAGCCTGCGGGCATCTGGGAGAACCGGCATCAGCTTCCTCCTCCCCCTCGTGGGCTTGGGAAGACCTGATGCCCGCAGATGGCATCTGGCGCCGGGATGAAAGTCTGCTGAGTGCTCTCTGTCCTCCCGCGGCTGAACGCCTCTGGCTTTGTGGACCCGAGGTGGCCCTTTGCAGTTCCCCTATCAGCGCCCTGCCCTGGTTCTTGTGAGTGTCGTGCCCCGGTGTGGCCCCCAGCACTGCCCTGATGGACCCAGGGTCTGGCAGCGTGTCCCTTCTCAGTCAGGACTGTGGTCGTCCACCCAGGCCCCATCGGACTGCGGGACCCAGGGCACCCCTGTGTTCTGCTCAGCCCCTGCCGTCCTGCCTCATCTCTGTCTCCAATATGGTGCGACTTCCTCAAAGCAGAGCCAGTGTCTGAGCCGGGGCGCTCAGAAGTGGACGGCCATCGAGAGACACGGTACATGCAACTGGCAAGGACATGGGGCCGACTCTTCCCTGAAGAGGTGAAAAATAATTTTGGTGGCATCTGGTCACATGCACGGAAGTCTGAGGTGCTTTCTGCAGTGACAACAGTCATCGCTTAAAATGCCTTTACGTTTTGTCCTTCCATGGACTGTGAGCAGCTTGTGGGGTCTTCAGGTTGTTTGCGGGTTTTCTCTGTTAATGGGAAGGTTGTGCGTAACCTCTCCATGTGTCTCTGTCTCCCCCACTCCCGCCTCTCAGGGTAGGTCTTTGGGAGACACGATGCCCGCTTACACCACTCCGTCCTCGACACGCGCCCACAGACGCTCACCCCCTGGGGGGGCGCAGGTCTGCTCTGCTCCCCGGCTCAGCCGCCAGCCTCGACCATGGCGGGAATGCCAGTCTAGAACGTGGCCTTAATTTCACCAGCGACCTAAGTGTCAACGGCCAATCGCTAAATTTTGAAGAACCAGTTTTCATGGACGTGGGTGTTTAAAACCCAGTCGCTGGCTGCCCCTCAAAGGAAGCCATCGCACTCCCACATCATCTAAAAATAATGTTGAGATGCTATTTCTGTGCCATGCCCTTTAATTATGACATCAAATTATACTATGGCTGTCAACATGCTTTACACAAAACACATTTAAAAACTTTGTTTTAGGAACAAAACCGGCGACTAAAATATAAATGGAAACACGAGCATAGAAGCACGGGGAACAATGAGTTTCCTCCAAACAGCTTGAAATGATATCGAGAGCTTGATCTCATTTTAAACACAACTGCGTGAGACTTCTGGAAGGGATTTCACAGGCCTTTGAAACGTTTCGTCCTTCCATTTTAGCACATGCACAAACCCCCACATGAGAAACGTCACGGCCAGAGCAAAGGCGGCCCCGTGTAGAAGTGGTGTCCTCTGAGAGTCCTCCGGCACAAACTTCGCCACACTCCCCTCAACACGTGTTTTTTGCTCCAAGAACGCCTTTGGGGAGAAATCTGGGAGATTCAGACTCAATGGCACACCACAGTGCTTTGTTGCAACCACTGCTGGGGACCGGGGACTTCCGGGTGATAGCGATGCCCCGAAACAGGGCTGTCCTTCTGCGTCTTGAGGATTTTCTGCTCTTCCTTTGGCTTGTGTCATGCAGCTACCCTCCCTGGATGGAAGGCAGGTGGTCTGGGGGAGCACAAATGCCAGGGACCTTCCTGTGTGGAGAAATGTCAGTTTCTCCTGTTTTTCTTTATGTTAGAGAGAGAGCAGGGGGAGGGCAGACGGAGAGGGAGAGAATCTCCAGCGGACTCGGCACGGAGCACAGAGCCAAGGCGGGGCTCAAGCCCACGACCCCGAGGGCACGACCTGAGTGGAGTCAGGAGTGGGACGCCCAACCGACTGAGCCTCCCCGGCGCCCGGCGCTGGCTTCTCTTACACGGACGCCCCTGACAGATGACAGGAAGGCCCTGACTGTGAGTGATCGCGCGTGTCCTCTCTCACGTGCTGGGAGCAACTCCGGGCGTGGACGCCGTGCACTTGCACACAACTCACACGAGTGTGCGCAGACGCCCACGCAGACACACAGGCTCTCTCCGCACACCACAATACACTTGCACATGCACACGCGCACCACTCAGATGCTCATACGCAATACCCACATGCACACAATACCCCCCCACGCGCACACACACACACATACACACACACACGGGGGATCTTGTGCACACGCACATGCACACCCCCAGAAGCCGGGCTGGGGCCATTCCGGTGACTTTCTCAACGACACGCGCTCCTCCTGCTCGGCTGGCTTGGAGCCGTTCGGAGCCCTCAGCAAGTGACAGCGCCCATCAGCTGCTCCCGCTCGAACACCCCTCTCTCCAGCGAGCCTCCTGCCGCATGGGCGCAAGGACCCAGGGCCGGAGTCATCGGGAAACGGGTCCCGTGAGATCGGGAGGAAGGAGATGGCCATGAGGGGTTCCTACCGGCCCGGAGAAAACCTCAGTTTACCATGGCAGACGTGTCCTCTCTCACCATTCAACTTGTCCTCAAACACTTGTTGAACTTATATTTCAGAAACTTCTCCAGTAGACCCGTGGCCAGTCCCCCTTTGTGCGAGGCCTTGGGCACGCTGTCTGTGAAGCTCAGAAGACCCCAGAGCAGACCAGCCAGGGTCCACTTATCTTTGGGGCCTGCTTTACCATGTCACGCCACACCAGCCCCAGGCACCGAGGAGACATGGGGGGGAATGTTCTTTCCAGGAGGACCTGCTCTCCACCTTGGGCTGCCCGGGGTCCCTGGCAGGCTCCTCTGTGGGTGAAGTGAGGCCAGACTTAGTCGGCTGGAGAGGACATGCCGCAGCCCAGAGACTGTCTGCAGGGGAGCCGCGGGAAGACAGGCTGAGCCCCCGACCACACAGAACACCCAGGAGATGCCGGGTGCGTCCTGACCGGGACCCTGTTCTCCAGAAACATCAGCTGCGGGCGCTAGAAGGGAAAAGGACGTCTCGCCGGGGCACTGACGGGGAGGAGAAGACGACGCTGCCCTCCAGCCAGGCCAGGCCGGGCTCCTCGCACGCCGGCCCCCTCCCTTCACAGCCCCGTGGAACTCACCCCCAGGCTGTGCACGCTGGGCAGATGGTGGAGAATGGAGTACCTGTCCCCGCGTGGGGGCCGCTGGGTGCTCGCTGTGTCACCGGGTGGAGTGGGGAGGGAGGTGGCCTGGGAGTCGCCAGGGGAGACCCCAGGAAGAGTTGGGAACAACATCCCCTGTGTGGAGACATCCCAGACAGGACACACAGACATTCACATGTGGGAAAGCAGCTCACCCTGCCCCAGGAAGACCGGTGCCGTGGGGCCCTCTGTACAGACGAGGAAACGGAGGCCCAGAGTTTCAAGCCTTGGTCTGGGTGACGCGCAGAGGGGGTGGCAGCCCCAGGGACTGGGCTCAGGCCACCCCACCCTGCTGGCTCATGTTCTCTGCTCAGTCGTTCCCTGGCGCGTTGGTCTACCGGGCCTCCCCCGTGGAAGTGGGAACCAAGGTCAGGGGCGCGTTGGCAGGCTAGGTTCCAAATGAGGCTCAGTGCCCTCTTCCCACATTCATGGGGAGGACAAGCATGACCCTGCAGGCAGCTGGGGGGCCCTGTGCCCCTGTGGGAACGCTCCGGGTTCGGGGGAAGCCCTGCCTGGCCAGGTGCAGGGAGTGGCCGTGCCTGGGAGAGGGACCGAGAGAGAAGGGTAAACACTCACTCCATGTGGGGTGTAGAACAAGGCCACCAGTGAGGGCCCAGCGGGGACCAGAACAGGGACAGGGCAGGGGAGGAGATGGAGCCCCAGGACTGTCTCAGCGTGGGGCTCTGCAGACCTGCCCTCTGGGAGACGTGGGCACCACTGTGCCTCTCCCGCACTCCCCTGTTGTCTTGGGGGCTGTCTCCCCAGGTCTGTCCTGCGGCGTGTGTGAGCCCGAGGGAGGCGTGCCATGTTACACCTGTGTCTCCCGCATCTGGCACGGAGCAGGTGCTAACAAGTGGCGGTCCCCTTTCAGGAGAAGGAGTGGCGAGGCACAGGGACTTGTTATGACCCTTGCAAGCAGGTCCACGCCAGAAGGGACAGCCCAGTCCCAGAAACGTCTGCTTTCCATGAGGGCCCAGAGGGTGCTTGCATACAGAGAAGGGGAGAAGGGAGACGGGGCGTCAGTGGGCAGAAGGACGGAGCAGTCTTGCAGGGGCGAGAGGTTCCAGAAGCAACGGCTCCTGCTTGAGAAAGGTGCCCGCGGAGCTGGGGACAAGAAGTTACAGATTCTCAATCACCATGTTGAAGTCACAGTCCCCAGGGTCCCTGAGTTGCCAGCACCACTGGGGGTGGTGAGGGTCTCTCGGACGATGTTCCCCCCGACCCTCCATTCCCCCTGCAGAGCACGGCCAACCCAGTGTGTCCGCAGCAGGACTCAGACCAGCGATCTGTCCCGGGACCCCGGAAAACAGATGAGTATTTTCATTGTGAAGATTCCATTTCTGGTGTTTGTCAGGTGCTAGAAGTACGTCACGTTGCCCCAGCAGGAACCGCATGGGTGGGGGTGACGGTCGGCCCATGGGCGCCTGGCCAAGGTGCAAGGAAGGCCACAGCCCCTACACAGTTGCTGTGCCTCCCCACAGCTGCCCGGTGAACCCTGCCCGGCCCTGGGGACAGTGCCTGGCTGAGCGCCCACAGCTCTGCCCACTTCTCCTGTGAGCGCGTCGGGAGGACGCGCCGCGGAGAATCTGTGGCCCCACCTGCTAGGTGCCCAGCGCTACGCCGAGCCGCTGCCGGCGTCACTGCCTCCCACGACGTCTCCTGTCACGCGCTGCGTTGCGGTGAGGAGTCGGGGGAGGGCGCCCCTCCAGGGGACACGTCAGTCCTCAGCACCCCTGGCAACTCCCTGACTTCGGGTGATTGGAGCCTTGACGTGACTTTCCCTTCAGTCTTTCCATTCGGTTAGCGGCACAAAGGCCAAAACAAAACTCAATCTGCCCTGTGCTTTGTTTCAAAGGGGGAAAAAAAGCATTTTCTTGTTTGCATTCTTAGACAAATCTCTTTAAAGAGTTCTCTGGTTCTGTGTGTTGGGTCTCCTCTCCCCTGCACGGGGACGCCTGGGCGGCGGGCGCCGGCTCCGGCAGAGCCCCCGGCTGCTCAGGGAGGGTCTGGTGTGCGCGTCCAGGGGACTGAGCTCCCGATGCTCTTACCCGTCTCGGAAGCCCAGCCCCCGCTTGAAAACCTGGCAGTGGCTTCTCCTGCTGAAGGACCGAAGTCACAGGCTGTCCCCATGATGGTTCCCATCCTTGTTTCGGGGCCTTGTGCCTGCTCTCCAGTTGGAGGAGACAGTCCAGCCACTTCGCAGCAGCTGCGGCCGTGGCACAGGGACCGTGCAGCCGTGTCTGCTGGGGACGCAGTGCCCACCCTGTAAGGCTCTGAGGGGCCCGTGGCTTCACCCCCCACGTCAGCCTTGCTGGGGCTTTCCACGTCTCTGCTGCCTCACACGCCGCAGCCAACACCCCTCAGGGCATCTTCCTCCGCGGGGCGCCACGCTGGCTCTGTCGCAGGATGCCCACGGGCCTGTATGCTCTGAGCCCCAGTCTATGGCCCAGGAGCCCCACTGACTGACCTCGTGCTTCTGCCTCAAGGGACCCTGGTGTGCAAAGGTCACAGCATATTCATCAAGCCACTACCCCTTCCAGCGGCCACGGCTGCACCACATCTCGTGGGCGGGTGTCAGTGAGGCTGGATTACTCTCGCCTTCCAGAAGCCGAGGGTCCAGCCAGAGGGAGAGGCAGAGAGGTTCCCGCCTGAACGTAGTGTTGGAGTAAACACGCTGGGCCGGTGGAGGGTGGGTGGCCGCCCTTTCTGGGAATCTGGAGGAATGGGCAGAACTTGTAGGGAAGGAAATTCATCTGGGCATCTTCTGGGCCCTCTGCCGCTCTTCCGTGTTTCCCGATGTTTCCTCTGCTCCCCCGAGCCTCTGCTAATGTCCAGCTGCCCTTCTCTGGTATGAGGACGGGGCTTGCTTCTCCCGGGGATGGTGACTTTGCTCCCTCTCTTTGGCCTGCACTGGGACACCTACTCCCGTCACTTGGTGACGGTGTGCAGCCCGAATCACAGGATGGGTGCATCCATGTTTGCTTGCTGTGACGACGTCTGCTCACTTCCCCCCACCCCCCTTGCCCCAGGTCCACCCCCTCCTCTGGGACAGTCGTGCCTGCAGTCCCATGCTCCATTTTTCATAGAATTTTGTTCTTATAGTTACTAACAATCACGGGACCCTGAGTTCCCTACTAACACCGTTTGCAGGAACAGGTGAAAGCATTGTGGCAGGTCCCCGGGGCAGGGAGTCTGTCCCAGAGGCAGGGCAAGCTCTGGGGCAGGTGCACCTGTGTGGGAATCAGGACGGGCCGGTGGAATGGTGCTGGCAGTCAAGGCACGGCGGGATCTGGGACCGGGGCAGGGGGCTCAGGACAAAGGCCTGCACGTGCGTGATGCTGGGGATGACTGGGTGTCGGGTGATCCCCGCTGGGAGCTGTAATGTCGTCCTCCACCAGACAATTGCCCTACAGCCACGGCTCGCCTAGTGCTCGCAAGGATTTCTTTACTGTGAATCCTGAGGTAAGTGAGTGGGCAGGGGGAGGACACAGGACTCAGACCCAGGTTGACTCTACCTGTGAAGGTGGCCGAAGGCTGTGTGCGTGTGTGTGACTCCGTCTGCTGCCACAGCTCAGGGAACGGGGTGGGCGTGCGCAGAGGTGGGCTCACAGGGTTCACGGCCCTGAACAGAGACCACGTGATGTGTCACGGGCCGACGTCACAAGTCCAGCCAGCCTGGACTGTGCTTACAGAACAGTGTTTGTTCAAGAGCAAAGTCATGCCGTCTGGCGAGTGCAAGACCTCCCTCGTCCTAGAGGCCAGGCGTTTCAGGAGGTCGGGAGGGTAGAAACTGTATTAGCAAAGGGGCCGGGAGAAGTAGTAAGAAAAGGGGCGTCTGGATGGCTCGGTCAGTTACTCGTCTGACTCTCGGTTTCGGCTCAGGTCACCAGCTCAGGATCGTGAGATCGAGCCCCGTGTCAGGCTCTGGTCTCACCACAGAGTCTCTTCAGGATTCCCTCTCCTTTAGTCCCTCCGTCTCCATGTGCTCTCTCTCCCATAGAAATAAATACATAAAATCAAAAAAAAAAAAAAAAAAGGAAATAGTAAAAAAATATATAAATATCTGTAAAACGGGTTCAAAGACCTGACACTGACTAGGCATCCAGGGAGACGGAAGCCGGAGACCCGACTGTGTGTGAGCTCTACTAAATCCTCCTCAAGGGCCCTGACTGAGCAGAGTTTTTTTAACTGTAGAATTTCACCAGTGGACCCCGTTCCTAACTGGGGGGGAACGAGCCCTTTTCCTAAAAGGGCTCGAACCTTCTCAGTGCATTTGAAGACAGAGCGAGTGCACACGTGGACCCCGCCGCAGGACGTTAAGGCGAGTTTTGGAAAGGCGGTGGTGGGTGCCCCCGGCGCACCCTGCACGGAAGGGGGGTCCGCCGGACAGACCCTGGGAGCCGAGTCGGAGAGTGCAAGGTCGTGCGTGTCTGGACAGGCGTGCCATTCACTCTTCGGAAAGGTTTGGTAATTTCACATGTGAACCGACGCGTGTCAAATCACATGCGTGCTCACTGTGGACGAATATCTTCAATCCCTTCAAGTTTTGTGTATCAAAGGGAAAAAAGGAAGCTCGGTTTTTATCTTAATATGTGTGTTCTTAGTCAGGGGTGAACTGGAGTACGAGCTTGTTCCGTGTTTCCCTCCACGCGCATTTCTTCTTCTCACAGCTGTTTATTTGTACCCTGTGTCCATTTTCTTTTCTTTTCTTTTTAAAAGATTTTATTTATTTTTTTGAGAGAGAGAGCACAGCAGAAGGGAGACTCACAGGGAGAGACAGAGGCAGAGGGAGATGCAGTCTCGCCGGCTGAGCAGGGAGCCTGAGGCGGGGCTCGATCCCAGGACCCTGAAGACCATGACCCAAGCTGAAGGCAGAGGCTTAACCCACTGAGCCCCCCCAGGTGCCCATCTGTGCCCATTTTTTATTGAACTGTTTGTATTTGTTTCTGACAGATATGCTTGAGCTTTATTCTGGAAATCGGGGATGGATTTAGGCGTTCTGTTTCCTGAATTCAGCTTATAACATCTGGAAGAAAAATAACGAAAACTAGACAATGGGACCGTGTGCCTCCAGCCCCCTGCCACAGACCCTGCATTGGCAGCCAGTGGTCCTGGTGCGGGAGCCGCTGCAGGAGCTTTGTGATGAACGAACTTTTCTAGAACTCAACCCATTTGTGACGTCGGTAGCAAATACTGTCATTGCAAGGACATTTTAAATTTTGTGCTTGCACATCTGTCCGTCATCCTGGCTGAGGAGGTCACCTGTTTTCTGGGGCTGTGCCTTCCGTCCTTCTGGGTCTTGTGGCTTTCGTGGGCACCACCGTGCCCGGCCGGCATCCATGCCCACACCTTCTGGCTTCTCATGGAACAGCCGTGGGTGACAACAGGGGTATCAGAGAGATGATGTCGCTCCTCCCCTGAACACAGGTGTCCTGGGCACAGCTGTGGACGCTGCCTTTGTGCATGGATGCAGAGTCTAAGGAGCTAGAACGTTCCGAGGCCTGGGGCCCAGGGGGTTGGCTGAGGTCTCCCCGGGCTTGTTTCTCATAGATGTGTTTGCTGATTGTCTCCTAGGAGTCCTGTAAATGTTTTGCTTGGCGCAAGGCTCTGGCTTTTATTTTCCAGTACTGCTATAGATTTTTAAAAAGTACTTCTCTGTTGTCATGCGGAGGGCGGTGGAGCGTTTCAGACGGTCCCTGGAGTCTCCTCGTCTGCACGTGGCTCCCTCGTGGGCAGGCCAGGGGGCCCTCTCGGGAGGACCGGGTGGTGTGGGAGTGTGCAGACCTGTGGCTTTGAAACCTTTTTACCCTGAAGCACCGTGCGTATATTTATAAGCTGTCTCTCCCGCGACACACGCCGACACCCCACTGCCGCATGCAGGGCTGAAGTCACGGCGTCGCCGGCCCCATGCGCCACCCCCAGGCAGGTGCTTCCCGCGTGCCGTCTCCACCATCTCCCCCTCCTGTCTCCTTGTTATTTCCATCTCGAAAGGCTGGTGACAACCCATGGCATGGACTTCGGCGCCCTCGTGGATGCAGCCCGATCCCCTGCCGGAGACACCTGCCTGTGTCCGGTCCCCAGCCTGGGCCCCCGGCCCTCCTGCCCCACAGTCACACCCCTCCCGGCACCTCGGGAGGCCTCCCTCGCTTCTCACTGGTAATAAGCAGTTTTAAAAAGAGCGGCTTTTCCTCTCTTTTCTCTGTAAAGCAAAATTCACCGAAGTGCAGGGCTTGCCTGTCGGAGACAAGTTTCCCACAGGCCGCGAGGTACGGGTCCCACCCTGATGCTGAGGGACGCCAGGTGGCAGCAACACAAGCCCAGGTGGGAAGCTCCGGCGTCGTTGGGCTTCACGGCCTCTGTGGAAGCAGAGACCCCGAGACGAGGGACTGTGGGAGGCTGGGGACAAGCGAGCCTGCGTGAGTCAGACTCAGCCCTGCTGGTTAAAAGGCAGGACACATTGTGGACGTGCTCACCTTGGGGACGCGGGGCTGACAGCCAGAGCTGACCGAGAGTCCATTTCCTGACCCCTCTCACGGCCTGACTGGCCTCACCCTGGCCCCTCCTCCCTCATCCTTGACCCCTGACCCCACCGTGTTCCCAACCGTCCTCCACGGGGCTTGTATCCACCCCCGCCACCTCCCACTGCCTCCGTCTTAGCCTGCACTGGGCATGTGGACAGACAGGGGTCGGGATGAGCACTGGTTCTGTTTCCCTGAAAGTCCAGATGTCTGTAGGGCCGGGACGAGCTCTGTCTGTGGGATTCCATGGAGTCACGAGGCTAGTGGCCAGAAGCTGGTGCCCTGGCTTCTCCCGCATTTTGCACACGGTCAGCGATTCTGGACCACTTACTCCCACGTCCTAGATAAAATGTGGGCCCTGCTCTAGGGTCTCAGTGACTGCAGTGGAGCAAGCACCTAGTTCGGGGTCTCACGTTCATCCTGTGGTCCAGCAGCGTGCAGACTAGGAGGCCCCTGGCCGTGTGCTGGTTTCCTGCAGAAATACCTTCTGGTGTGTGGCCCTCACCCAATGGACCTGGTCCGTCCATCCCCCGCTGCAGACAGCTCATCACGGACACGACCTACGTCAAGGCTCCTCGCCCTTGCCGTGGAAAGGGCCGACCCTGAATTTTGGGTTGGTGAGGGAATAGCGCTGAGGTTCTCGTGCTGAAGGTTGCTTCGAACATTCTTCGTTCCAGAGGTGACAGCACCGGGCATCTTGAGCTCAGGTCCCGAGACGCCAGCAGAAGCGTCCCACTGGGAAGATGCCAGGAGGTCTTGGAGGAGGACAGCTCGAGCCCCACCCCGGCCAGAGTCGCCCCATCCCGGCTGAAGAGTCCTCTGGAGTCAGGAGCCGTGCGCTCCGGCTGCAGACCAAACAGACAGAGAGGAACGTCCGCACAGCTGTGGGACGCGCTGTGGAATCTCGGGAGGGTCAAACCGCACTAGACAAGCGGTCAGCCGTCCAGTGTTTATTTAGTTTTACGGCGCTAGCGAGGCAGACAGGCCTGAGAACACTTCCTGTCCTCTTCTCCGCCCTCACCAGGACACTCAGCTCCTTCTGATCCGTGATAAGGGGGGAACAGTGATTTCTGACCAAAAAGCACTATCGGTGCCAGAATGAAACAGAATCGTCTCCTTCCCCAGAAGGAGAAATCACGGCCAGACATGGCCTCAAGGTTTTTCACTGAGATCGGCCATGGAGACTCTTGTGATTACAGGAGTATATTACGGACCCGGGTTTTGTAGGAGTTCTTGGCACCCCAGGGAAGGAAGCTGGAGAGCAGGGACCCCGCTCCTCGAGGAGGTCTTATCCCCATGGGGGAGGCACGACACACATGGACAGAATGCCGTGTTTTAGAACGTGGGGCAGGCTCCCAGCGAGACTCGGGGACCGAGCCCAAAGAGCAGGAGAAGTGAAAGAAGAGGACGAGGCAGCTTGTGTTGGCAGAGGAGGCTGCACGTACAAAGGCCCTGGGGTCTGAGACAAACAGGAGCAGGCGAGGTGAGGGCAAGTTCTGGGCAATGGCGCGCACAGAGCACAGGTGCACTTAGCGAAGACTTCACTGCCGGGATGCAGCCTAAAGTATTAAATATCATGCCACAGAGCTGTATGTTTATCCTGAGGGTAAGGGGGGATCGCACTGTAAAAGCTGCAGAATTTGGGGACACCCGGCTGGCTTCATCGGTTATGTGTCTGCCTTCGGCTCAGGTCATGATCTCAGGGTTCTGGGATCGGCTCCTGCCTCGGGCTCCCTGCTCCAGGGGGAGTCTGCTTCTCCCTCTCTCTCTGTGATCTCTCTCACTCTCACTCTCCATCAAGTAAATAAAATAAAGTCCTTAAAAAAACAAACTACGGAATTTGAAATAGACCAGCACTTGGGAGGACATGTGTTCTGTGAAGGAGAATCATTCTGGCTGAGGGGTGGGTGAAGAAATGAGGCGTGCTTGGGCCGGGGGACGGAGGACAGATCATGCGGAAGTGTCAGTCTGAGGGACACGGACAGCTCCGGTCAGCAGAAGGCTGACGGGCTGGTGGGCATCCTGGTCGGGTGTCCGGCGCACAGTCTGTTCCACAGCGAGGCTGTCAGAGACTGAGGATGCCTTGCTCAGCTCACACTGGCGCTCAGGATTGGTTGCAAGGATCAGGGGCATCACAGCATCGGGGAATATGGAGGGTGTAGAGCGTGGGGGAAAGCAGATAATGTCTGGACACGGGAAGGTTGGCAGTGCCTCTGGCAGGAGGATGCATGGATCTCTGCTTTGGAGGCCTGGGATGGGGAATCGTCACTGTGAGCTGGTGTTTGGAGGCCAGCCTGGAGAGGAAGGCATGAAAGGTCCCAGGCTGGGGTTCCAGAGTGAGGAGGTAGCAGAAGGGCTGAAGGATAGTGGGACAGTTATGTTTTCTTGGTTTCATGTAAAACAAAAGGTCCCCAGCTTCCCAAGCACTCATGACATTTGATACAAGATCTGGAGCAGCTCCCAGGCTGCAGACTGGCTGGGAAGCTCACTCAGAAAGTGTGTGTGTGGGGGGTCATGTATTCTCATGTGAGGGGCACCGCACAGTGTCCAGGAGAAGACGCTGCAGGAGCAGAGCCTGGGCGGGAGGTGAGGCCGTGGATTCCTACGGGGATCTTTCACCAGGGACAGAAGTCCAATGGCTGGAAAGTGACCATGGTCACTGGAGGTTTAACATTTTGTAAAGTGGTTATTTTGACTGTTGCTATTTTGAGGAGAAGCTTCATATGCGAGCACTTGACTTTGGGAATCAGGGGTTTGGGGTGAAGGGCTGGGTGGGGTCGACATCCCAAGGATGGGGCCTGTGGGAGCAGCAGCCTGGCCGGAAGGAGGACGTCCAGTGGTCTGAGCGGGGATGTGCCAGGCACCGGAGCACCACAAGAAGGAAGCCTCCCCTTCCCCGTCTCCAGGTCCCCATCTCCTGATACTCTCTCCGCCAATGTGTAATTCAGTTTAATTTTACAGTAAGGTGAAGGAACGCCCCCAGGTCACATGGCTAAGCGATGACAGAAGTAGATTTGTTTGGATGTCCTCTGGCTTCAAAGCCGGTGAGCTTGCAGAAGCTAAATCAAGGTTAGGATGGTGTGCATATGCATGTGTGTGCACCCGTGTGTGTGTGTGCTCCTGTGTGCACCTGTGCATGTGTATATGCCCCTGTGTGTTCATCTGTGTTGGCATGTGTGCACCTGTGTGTGTCTTTGTGCACCTGTCTGTTTGTGCAGCTGTGCGTGCAGCTGTGTGCACCTGTGTGTGCCTTTGTGCTCCTGTTTGTGTGTGTAGCTGTGCATGCACCTGTGTGCGTGTGTGTGTACCTGTGTGTGCCTGTGTGAGTGCATGTATACACATAAACACATGTTAGACATAGTATCAACAATTCATGAGAATTTATTTTCACATGGCTTACACTTCTTAAATTTTTCTTTGAATCCATCATTCATGTTTATGTGCAAATGAGGTTTCTAAACTGGAGCTCTGACCGGACCCACCCCTGGCCTGAAAATGGCAGACTGGCTCCCTTTGCCCAAAGAATTAGTGATGCTATGTGGCCCAAGGCCCTTTGCACTTTGGTCTGTTCCCTACCCTTTAAACCCCAGAGTCTCAAGGTTCATGTGGTCCTTGTGAAGATGACAAGGGCACCTTTTCCTCAAGGCGTTTAGCTACCTTTGGGCAGGAAACTGTCTTAAATACTGATTTCAAAATATTAGTAGTGATTTTATTGAGGTCTAATTTACATCCCCAAATTACATCCATTTTAAGGCACAACATGATAATTTCAGTAAATTTATGGAGCTGTGGAACCACCATCACAGTCCAAAAAGAGGTGTTTTAGAATAATTCCAGTACCTGGCAGCTATCCCTGGTTCCTGTTTGCAGTAAGTCCCTATTTGCTGTTTTTTTTTTTTTTTTCTTTTTGTCATTTCACATAAATGGAATCCTACGCTGTGTTGTGTCGCTTCTGACATGCAGCAACATGGTCTCGGGGCATCCCTATAGCACCTGTCAACAACCTATTTCTGTTTTATTGCTGAGTAGCACCCCACTCTGAGAATACACTCTGTGTGAATACACCAGATGTTTTTTATTCAGCCGTAAGTTTATGGATTGTTGGGTGGCTTGCCCTTTTAGCTCCCATGGCTAGTGCTGCCACCAACATTCATGCACAGCTTTCGTGTTTTCCCTTCTCTTGGTGTGGGGTGGAATGGCCGGGTCACCGGGTCCATTTCTGTTGAACATTTTAAGAGGCTTTGAGACTGTTTTCCAAACTGCACCATTTACATTTCGCTGTGATGTTTGAGGGTTCCGGTTCCTCCACTCCCTCATCAGCACTTGTTACTATCTGTTTTTAGCTATAAATAGTTATCCTGCTGAGTGTGTGGTGTTGGGGCACCCTGGCTCAATAAGCATTTCCCAGAATACACATGATATGGAACATCCTGTTCTAACAAGCCAGGGTCTTGATTCCTGCAACTATGTAACAAGCCTTCACAGCAGGAAGAACAATTCCTCTTACTTGATTATTCCTCATCAAGATTTTTTCGCCACAGGGTCTCTGTCTTTTCAGATGCATTTTATTTATTATTTTTCCTTCTATGCATTGTAGAATGGATGTGTCCCTGTGAGAGGAAACCTTGCTGACGTTTCTGTAGGAGTTGTATTAAAACCCTGGCTCAGGCTGGGGCCAAGTGCAGGCTCTGCCAGGTTAGGCCTCCAGTCCGTGAGCATGGTGTGTGTCTCCATTCATTCGACTCTTCCCCGAACTGTCATCAGGACACTGAGGGTTCAGTGCACAGTCCTGGGCACTTCTGTCAGATGTACACCGACATCAGGCATTCCGTTTTTCTTGGTGGTCGTAATCATGGTTTGGTTTTGGTTTCTGTGTGCTGGTTGGATCTGCGCCATCATTCATGGGCATCCCGGTGCAGATGATGGTCTGGGAAGAGGGGCGCTCGCTCCCGCCTGTCTCCTCCCACTCTCTGCTCCTGGGAAAGACACGGAGACTTAGCTGGTGGGTAATACCTCCCTGCAGGGGTCAGGGTGACTCAAACTCTGTTACCATGTAACTGGGCATGGGTGGTCTTGTCCCTACACCACTGGTGTATTTTCTACTTTCAGGTAGGTATGTATGCATTCATCAAAGTGCTTTGATACGCTGCTTTATAAATGAAGGTCAGGCTCTGGGAACCCCCTTTAGAAAGAGAAAGCAAGGGGCGCCTCAGTGGCTCAGTGGGCTCAGCATCTGCCTTCAGCTCAGGTCATGATCTTGGGGTCCCTGGATCGAGTCCTGCATCGGGGTCCATGCTCATTGGGGAGCCTGCTTTCCTCTCCCTCTCTGCCTGCCACTCCCCCTGCTTGTGTTACCTCTTTCTTTCTCTCAATCTGGCAAGTTAATAAATTTAAAAATCTTTTTTTAAAAAAGAAGGAGAAAGCAGAGCAAAACGCCCTGTATCCTGACATGCACCAGGAATAAATCTAAATCGGGAGGTTTGTAGCAATGAAATGGTGGATAGACCAGAGCTGAGCAAGGTCGTAGCAGGTGAGAATATGGAGAATGAGCAGCGTGTGCGACACTCAGGGTTAGGGTGAAGAAAGGACCAGCAGAAGAAGGAATGTGTGTGTGTGTGTGTGTGTGTGTGTGTGTTGTCTGTTTGTTTATATGCTTCCTTGATGCTCGCCGCGGTCACTTGAGCTCTATGAGACTCTGGCGCGCACTAACGCTCCATACGGACAGGTGGTGGAGTAGGACCAACCGTGGGCCCAAGAGGAGCCCCAGTCCTTGTCAGATGAAAATAAGATCAAAGTCCAGTTAAAAAAAGGACAGGAGCGAACCAGTGTGAGCCACCAGGAAATGAGGAGCGCAGTCCTGGAGAACACGGGGGACTCACGCGGATGCGGCGCCGACCCTGTGGGACAGACAGGGTGACGTCATTGACGTCTGTGTTTCTAAGACACGCGTGGGGAGAGTGGGTGCATGAGCTTCCCGAGCAGTTCCCACCTGGAGGTGGGGGGTAGGGAACTCCCAGGTACATCCCAGCCCCCAGCTTCTTGTCTGCAACACGGGACAACTGACCTACCCTTTTGTAGGAGTGTGCTGAGAAATGGGCCAGCACAGTGCCTCACGCCTAACTCACACTCAGAAACTCTTGGCCATGCTCTGTGGATGCTCGGTGTGGGACGTCTGGGTGGCTCTGTGGGTCAAGCATCGGACTCTTGGTTTTGGCTCAGGTCATGGGATCGAGCCCTGTGTCTGATTCTGTGCTCAGTGTGGAGTCTGCTTGTCTCTCTCCCTCTGGTCCTGACCCCTCTCTCTATCTCTAAAATTAAAACAATTCAAACCCCAGGAGGTTTAAGTCCTGGGGACATGTACTGAGCAACTCCCCGCTCACAAAGGAGTGTCTTGAATGAGCAGGCAGCACCAGTGTGAAGGGAATGGATGTAACAACTGTGGGTAGATCGTGCCGTATAGTAAATCCCACCATCTTTGTTGACAGACTCAGTCCTACCATTCCAAGCACAGAATTAAAGAATACTGTAAGCATTCTTCTAGAATCCTCAAATCTGCTGAAATGAAGCAGCCCAAGCCCTCTGAAAAGATAGTCCTCCGGGATAAAGAACCTTTCCCGCCAACTCTGTGCACAGGCTCCAGGAGGAGACGCGTGGACCGCGGTGCGGTTAATTCTCAGCAGGAAACCCCGTCCACGCAAGGGAGAGGCTGGCTGCCCGTGGCACTGGTGTCTTTGCAGAACATCCTCTGGGGTCCGGGTCCCCACGCGGCAGCCCCGCATGTGGGCTGGGGACGCCAGGGTAGCGGCCTGGCTGCAGGAGATTGGGAAGTTGCTTAACACAAACCAGGCCTTTGACCTTTGTTACTTAGAGTTTCTTTGCACGGTCCAAATATTTGCTTTCCTTTAGGATGCTTTCCAAGAGAGTTTATCTTCAGCTGGGGAGGCGGGGCTCCCAAGTTGCACAAAGATTGGGGTCACAGAGAGCTGCCCCGCACTTTTCTCCAAAAACGGTTTTCAAGGAGTAGCTGCAATGACCTGACCACAGGGGACAGAGAAGGGAGTGGGCGAAGTGGCCGACGATGAGCCCCTCACCTGCTCTTGGTCTCCTGCTGTTGGGGGCCCGCAAGGCTCAGGCCCCCAGGAGGAGGAAGGACCACACTGCAGGGCCGACAGCCGGGGGCAAACCCCATCTTATCACAAGAACGGCCTTGTGAAGAGGGTTCCTATGGTTTCTAGAGTGGGGAGAAGGGTCCCAGCTATGCCCAAGGTCAGCAGGTGCAAATAGCCAAGTTTGCACAGACCCCGCCATTTGGAAGCCACACCCAGTGGGGGAAAAACCAAAGAGAAATTGTTCTGTCTTCTCAGATGCAATTTTTAAGGAAAGTGAAATGACCAAAAAACACGTGAGCTTCCAATTTTCATCCCTCTGTAGGTCACTAAGGGTCATGTCGTGGATGAAGGAGCTGGGTTTTCCATGTTTAAAAACGAACTTGAACCATGCCTCCTGACTTTCCTACAGAGTGGGACCAAGTGTTCTTCTGCCCATAAGTGGGAATCTACCAGGCTCCTTCCATTAAAATGCACCTATCAAAGCTGTTAATTTCTGGGGGCACCTGGATGGTTCTGTTGGTTAAGCACCTGACTCTTGGTTTTGGCTCCAGTGGTGACCTCATGGGTCATGAGATCAAGTCCCTCATTGGGCTCCGTGCTCAGCGTGGAGTCTGCTTAGGGATTCTCTCTCTCCCTCTCCCTCTGCCCCTCTCACTGTGTGAGTGCCCATGCATGCTTTCTCGGTCTCTCTAAGATAAATTAAATCTTTTTAAAAAAAGACTTTATTTCTCTAAAAGATCATAAATAAGACAGGCTCACCCCAAAGTTCAGTGTCTCCTTTTCCTAGGAGGCTGGTGGGTAAGACCGCCTGCAGGTGAATCCCTCTGATGTGCGTCTGAATTCCGGCAGGAGGAAGCCCCACCAGGGCGCCTACTCTTCAGGGTCGAAGGTCTTGGAGGACTTCCCAGAGGCGGCGGGAGTGGGCCTCCCGGCCACGTGCGAACCACGGAGCTAGGAAGCTGAGGGCCTGGTGCAGCCCCGACAGCCTCTGTGGACCTGCCCGTGTTGCAGCCCGTCCCCCCAGCTCCCGCCAGCCCCCTGCACCCCTGCGCCATGGGGAGAACAGCTCTTGACCGCTGCAAGCCCCGGCAGTTTTCTCCCCCTAGAGAGAGGAGCTAGTTCTCAGGACATGAGGGCACCGTGAGTCCCTGGCCGTCTCAGAACGGAAAAGAAAACGTGGTGTTTCCATCTGCCCCTGAAAGAGAAGAAAAATCATGAGTCTTTGCCCACGTCCTAAGCTCCGTATTCAAAGCCTGTGATCTCTCCGATCACACAGTCAGCGTCAGTGGCAGAGGCCAGACGAGCAGGAATTCCGGGGCCAGGACACAGGACTGTACCGCCACATGCTCTGTCCCACATGCAAGAGCCACGGACACCATCAGGCCATCCTGGACAATATGTTTCCCAGGGCGCTAAAAAGTAAAGAGAATTGGGTGAATCTAAAATTATAGAAGTAGAATTTGAATATTATTATTAGTGTTCAATTTTAGGGAAATGCACTTTTTTTTTTTTCTTAAATTACTAAATTTTTATAGGGCGCCTGGGTGGCTCAGTAGGTTAAGCCTCTGCCTTCGGCTCAGGTCATGATGCTAGCTGAGGGGTCCTGGGATCGAGCCCCGCATCAGGTTCTCTGCTCAGCGGGAGCCTGCCTCTTCTTCCTCCTCTCTCTCTGCCTGCCTCTCTGCCCACCTGCGATCTCTGTCTGTCAAATAAATAAATAAAATCTTTTAAAAAAATTACTAAATTTTTACAAGTCTTCAAAGAAAGACAGGTATGCATTCCAGGTTCTTGATGACAGCTGGCCTCGTCAGGGACTGAAAACACACCTGGGAAATGCTGATAAAAAATACTTGCGTCCATCTTGCTGCTTGAAGAGGCCAAGATATGTTTATCGTCTCAGAAAATTAACCAGCGCAGGGGCCGAGGCCCGTGTGGTTGACGGGACGAGGCCAGTTCTCCTGGTTACGGCTCTGAGGCTGGTTCTGGGGTTCTGGGAGGTTCTGGGAGGTTCTTCGGTCCCCTCTGGGTCGTGCTCACGAGCCCCCTCCCAGGGACGCACCGCCAGCCTCCGCCAGCCTCCCGCAGCACCGGGGCTCATTCCCGCCTCCTCCCTGCAGGGTCACACGCAGCCTCGAGCCCCGGTGTCTGCCACAGGCACAACGTACTTCAGACTTCGTGAGGAAGTAATGAGTGGGCTCGGGTGACCCCCGCAGTCCTGAACAGAAGTCGTGAGTGGGACACGGCTCAGAGCCTCCCCTCCTCCGTCTGGGCCACCCTGTCTCACAGTCCTGCTGGCTGGAAGCTGGAGTGCAGGGCACCAGGGAGGGCCTCTCCTGGGGGATCAGATGGTTGCTCCTCCATCCTTACGTGGTAGAAAGAGGGGAGGGAGCTCTCTGGGTGTTCCCAGGACCCCGCCAGGCCTCCCTCCTCCCCCCAGCACCTCACCCGCACCCCCTGCCAGGACCCCACTTGCTCCTAACGCTGTGACCTTGGGGGTAGGGTTTCTACCCCCAGCTCTGTGGACACACAGACGCTAACAGGCAGATCTGCAAGTGTGGGATTTCAGGTTTTGCCCAGAGACAATGCTGTGAGGCTCGCACCAGGACCAGCAGGCAGCTCCGACCCGCTTCCCCCGCATCTCATTCTCAGGAGCTGGGAGGCAGTTGGATAGCTGGGTCCGCGGGCGACCCTCAGTCGGTTACCGAGGACCCACTCAGCCTGCACGGCACCGTCCTTCAGGCCCCTTCTGGTTTTCAATCCAGAACTTCTTTCTTGTTAGTCCTCCCCTTATCGGGCTTCACAGGGGTCCCACTCCTAGGGGCCTGTCCTCAGTGCCCCGCATCGTCCTAACAGGGTCTCTGATCTGTGGTTTGGAGGCTTTTCAGTCCTGACCACACAGTCCCATCCACACTGGCCTGGACTCTCTCTTCCATCACCAAAGGTCGGACACGTGACCCCACCAGCTATCCTGACCCCATGATCCCACCAACTCCCACCCTGTAACCCCGCCCACCTGTCCTACCCTGTGAATCCAAGCCCTTCTGACCCCATGATCCCAGGAGCCCTCCCAACCCCGAGACTCCACTAGCGATTCCATCTTGTGCTCCCAGAGGGCCTGGCCGGAGGGCGATGGAACCCCTCCCTGCTGCCCAACAGGAGCCTGTGCGCTTCCCCGGCTCAGGCCATGGCTGGGGTTGGCTTGTCCCCGCTTGCTCTTCCTGGTGCTCGGTGGACAGAGCCCGGGGGTTAGCTTTGCCATCTCATCTCTCTGGCCGGGTTTTCGGGGATGCCAGGAGGTGCAGGAACTCCCTGCTAACACCGCTGTCTTCTCTGATTCTCGTCTGCCTCGAGCGCTCTTGGTTCCGCTGTTTGCGTTTTTGCCTCCATAACCACATGCCCAGAGGAAGGTGTCTCATGCTTCCCAAGCCCGGATTTTATCTAGAGTCACACTGTACTGACAATGGCCGGCTCGGTGATGTGCCATCCTAGTGCCAACGGGACCCTCCCGCCCCTGGCCGTCCCCATCCCCAAAGGCTCTCCACACTTCTGTGTCAGGAGGAACCGCTCCTCACTGGGTCCCGTCTCCCTGGGTTAGGCAGAGGCCCGTTTGCGCCCATGCTTGAATTCTGACTCTACCCCTGGCTGTTGGTGGGGATTCCGGTCGCTGATCCGTGAGGTTCTTCTCTCCAAGTCTGCATATCCTGTGAGCCCAGAGACCTGGGACCTTTGCTTTGCAGAATACATGTGGTTCTTAAAAAATGTCTTTTTACCTATTCTGGAAGGCTGTTCATTTTTTCCTTTTTAAAATAGAAAGTATGAATGAATTTCACAGTTTGGCCCTGTGGCTGTCACCATTGTGGAAGGCTGGAGATCTCCCCCGGGAATCCTGTCTTACCTTTCATTGTGTTTTTTCTTCTCATTGTTCGGGGATCGGCTAACAGCAGGCCACAGAATTATTAGGAATAATAAGGAAGCCCGGGCATTCTTCCTGTCCCCGCGGGGCCCTGTGGCCCGTCAGCGGCCGTGCGAGGCAGGTGTCTGCCAGGCTCCGGGAGAGGAAGCAGGCCCGGAGAGCTTCCTGACATGGCCGGGTTCCCACGGGTCAGCCGGTGCCTGAACTTGAGTCTTTGCTAGCTTGTGCCCTTGCTTCTCCTGCACCAAGCTGGTCTGGGGACTACTGTTTATGGGAATTCTTATTTCTCCCAGCTTGTTAAAGGAAATGGTTCAAAGAACAGTACATTCCTGACTGTCCTGCAGTTTCCTCCCCAAGCCTCCCTCTGCCGTGCACAATGCTTCCCGACGCAGCCGCGAGCGTCTGAGCGCGGCTTGCAGCGGCGGCCGCCGACTGGTTCCCGTGTGAACGGTCTGGGTCTGGTTTGGGTGGGCCAGTCTGAGCCCTCACCGGATCTGCCGCTGTGTCTGCGCCTGCAAAACCAGGAGACCCATTTCCCAGATCTGTTGTTGGCAACCTGAAGTTTCCCCCTAAATCAGGGGCTCCGTCTGCCGCTTTTGCTGGATTTCTTTCTCCTTGGTGTTCTTCACATTAGTCAGGTTTTTCCTGCCCTGGAAAACCACCGTGGTCAAACAGCCTCTAACGACCCTTCCAGCTGGGAGCGGCGAGGACACAACCGGGCAAGGGCGGGTCTTTTCCCTGCACGGCGCTGCCAGCCCTGGGCAAGGGGGCCCGCAGCGGCGTGGGGAAGTTGGTGGGCTGTGATGGGATTTCATGTTTGTCCTCATTGGTCACTGAGGCCCCGGGTTGGGGGGCTGGGGTCCCACAAGGGGCCTGTCTTCCAGGCCTGCTTCCCTGCCTCCATGGCGTCAGGGACCGTGGGGGCCAGAAGGTCGGAAACAAGCAGTGTTCTAGGAACACCCTAGGCTCCCACAGTGGCATCAGCAGCCAGGAAATGAATGCAAACACGTACACATAGCTACAACGCCTGCCAACTGACACTTCTGGGTTTCCCACCTTCATGGAGATGCCCTCAATGTGCCAAGAGTCGCACGGACTTAATGTGTCCGTTTTCATGCTTTTGGACGAATGCATATTCCTGAGACACCACTTCCACAAAGCAGAAACCATGCCCGTGGCCTCGAGATAAGAACACTGGGCGCGGAGATCCGCCCTCCGAAATTTTCAAGTATGTGGGGCTGGATTGCCAATGGTGGGCGCTGAGCTGAGCGCGTGTCTGGAGCCCTTGCATTTCACGTAACTGTGACATTCTGCCCGTTCCCACCACTTGACTCTCTGCTTCTAAGGGTTGCCGATTTTAGGCTCATCCTGTGAGTGGAGTCAGGTGGTGGCTGTCATCCTGGGACAGGCATATGTCCCCCGGCAGGGTGTTCTCCCTGCTCACCTGAGTCACTTTCCACCGTGCGCGCCCATGTGGTCTGTCAGTAGGCCCATGGGCCATTCTAGCGACTGGCTGCCGGGAGCTGTGCCACAGTGAGCGTGGGTACAGCCATCTCTTCCAGTTTGCTGCGTATCCAGGAGGGGATCGCTGGGAGCCAGAGGGCAGAGAACTTGCAATCCCACGATCTGGGATCCAGTTTCTCCTGAGCTGCTCTAGCCAAGGGGCCCCAGAGGTCTTTGGGCACCTGCTGACTCCTGAGGGCACCGTGTGGGTCGCTCAGCAGGCCTTCACGCGATGCCCCTAGATGAGGGGAGCCTGCCTCGTGGAAGGCTTGTTAAACTTTGGTGGAGACCCTGTGAGGCAGAAAGGCTCCCGGGAGATCAGCAGGGTGGGACGCTCAGGGGGAGCTGTCCCCGGGCTGTCCCTCTGCCTCCTGGTTCAGGCTGGTCCTGCAGGCCAGCATCTGTCACCTCAGTCTTGAGAAAGCCACTCCCGGGGAACCCTGAGCTGTGCCCTGCAGGTCAGAGTGGGGGTGGGGGGGACTGCATCTTTCTACCGCCATCATGGCGGACCACAGAGGGCTGGCTGCAGGATGCGACCCTGCTCCGTGGGGACGCGGCTCAGTCCCTGGGAATGGGAGCCAATGTCGTCAGGAGGCAAGAAATCACCAGGTTTGCTCACCAAACAAAACAACGGCAGCCCGACTTGCAGAGAGGTTTTATAAAGCATAATAGTTCTGTTTCTTTCTTAGGAAGTTCCTGTGATTCTTGAACATTCGAGAACTTTATGGGTCACTTCTTGTTATTTTCTTAGTTGTGTCCTGGATACAGTTTACAGGAGCAGCGTAAACCCCATTGTGCCCGTGGGTTTATGGCCGCGCCGTCGAGGGCTTGTCGGGAACGCGTTCGGACCAGACGTCTGTCGGCCGGGGGGCGACCAGTGCCCGAGGCCTCTGCTCAGCCGTTTGGCTCATTGACAGGGGTTTTAACCGGCTTCCAGTTGTGTCTGGAAAGACGAATTAGGTCTACTTGGGTTTTCTTGTTTCACAGAGAGGCCAAGAGAAAAGAAGACATTTAACATTTTTTTTGGTTTTGTTTTTCCAAGTTTCTGATAATTGTGGACTTTCTGCCCTGTTAATTTTTTTCTAGATTCACTTATTCCACAGTGGAAACTCATAAAATTCAGGGTATTTTGCTTCTAGGTGAGCATCCTAATATTCAAAACTATTTCACTTGCTTAACCATTTTTTAAAGGTTGTATTTATTTATTTGACAGAAAGAGCATGAGCAAGGGGTACGGGCAGAGGGAGAGGGGGAAGCAGGCTCCCTGCTGAGCAGGGTTCCCTGACATGGGATGTGATCCCAGGACCCTGAGATTGTGACCTGAGCCGGCAGCGGACGCTTCACCGGCTGAGCCCCACAGGCGCCCCTCTTTCCATACATTTTATAGTTGCTGACTGGCTAACCTCTCCAGAGGGCAAAGCCGTCCTGTCGATGGCCCAAGGCGTGCAGCCCAGACCCGTGGTACATGTGCACGAGGGACCCAGAAGATACTTGCTGGGAAGATGGGCTGCATAGGTCTCGCTGCCTAAACTTGTGGCTACACTTCCTTCGCTGAATTATGGTGAAGCTTCTTATTTTTGTACCAGAGGGTAAAATGTTATGAACACGAACCGTGCTGTGCGGCCTTCCTACCCATAGAAGATGTAGACTGCTGTGGTCCATTCCCCCATGAGGCCCAGCTAGGATGCCCGGGGGTGATGGGACAGACAGACACACCGGGAAAGGCGGCTTGGGGACCATGACTGGGTATGGCATCGTGGTGGGGGTGGGGGGGACTGGAGACTCTGTCTCTCAAAGGGAAACACTGGGGTGGGTGGAAGGGACCCAGCCAGACAGGTGTCCTGGCCAGGATGCTCTCCCTGCTTAGGCAGAGGGGTGCTGCCAGAAAAGAAATCCCCTGCCGTGGCACTGAGATTCCACTGTCCACTGTGGACAGGGGTTTGGGGAGAGAGGCCCAGCCACAGCAGGTGGCCTGGCTCAGAAGACCCTGTTCCCTTCCCCCAAGACAAGGGGCAGCAGGGAGCAGCTTTCAGGGTTTCCTGAACAAGATCCAACAGGAAAGCTTCCTCCCCCACATTTCAGACTACAGCAACCCTACCAGAAACCCCTTTGCCCCTCAGATAGTCGTCAGGGATGAGAGAGCCTGAGAGGGACCAGAAGAAGCGTCCCACTGACCCCAAGAGCCCTGAGAGGCTCCAAGGACTGACCCGTCCGTGGGGCCCCAGCCCACAGAGCAGGCCAGGACCTGCTCGCCGACGTGAACAGCATAACTGCCCCCTGACGTGGAAGATTCCTGCAGGGTCCTGAAGACTCCTGCAGCGTCACAGACAAATGTGCGGACGCGGCTGGGAACCTCCTGCCATGCAGCCCACGGCCAGAACACCATAACCCAGCAAGGAAAGGCGGGTCAGCCGTGCCAAGGCGAAGGTGAATCGAGACCGGGGGCAGCTGCCAGAAAGGTGCCAAGGATCGGTGAAGCCATCCCTGCAAGACAGAAACCCTGGAAAGTCTCAGCGAAGGAATAGAACAAACGGATCCAACAGGACAAAAAGGAAATGATGGGGAAAATCGCTATTAGAAATTTTGATAATATACTTGTGAGATGGGCTCAGTAGCGAACTGAGGACGGAACTGAGGGCCAGCGAACATAAGGACAAAAGCTCACTTCTCGCTTCAAGGTTCAAGTGGACCTATGAGGCTCTTAATGGAACTTTCAGTCCAAAGTTTATGTTTAAGAGTTGATGCTAGGAGCGCTCAGAGCGTGTCGTCCTTGACGTGCGTATGGGCAGATGCCCCCCCGGACTCCGTCGGAGGGGCACGGGGCTCTTGGTTTCAGGGTCGTGAGTTTGAGCCCCGCATCGGGGATAGATACATACTAAAAAGAGTTTAAAACAATGAAATGGGGGATGCCTGGGTGGCTCAGTGGGTCAGAAGGCTCTGCCTTCGGCTCAGGTCATGACCTCAGGGTCCTGGGATCGAGCCCCGCATGGGGCTCTCTGCTCAGCAGGGAGCCTGCTTCCCTTCCTCTCTCTCTCTCTCTGTCTACTTGTGATCTCTGTCTGTCAAATAAATAAATAAAATCTTTTAAAAAAACCCACCAAAATGTGTTATAGCTGCAGTGACTGTGGGAAACTGCAGTGAGTTTTGTTGTCTCGTTGCTGTTTGTTTTTCTAAATAGAAAGTGCACATTTTATTTATTTTTATTTTAAAGAATTTATTTCTTTGTTTGAGAGAGAGCGAGTGAGTGAGCACAAGCAGGGGGAGGGGCGGAGGGAGAAGCAGACCACCTGCTGAGCAGAGAGCCCGATGTGGGGCTCGAACCCAGGACCCTGAGATCATGACCTGCGCCGAAGGCAGACGCTGAGACGACTGAGCCCCCCGGGTGCCCTACAAACGCACGTCTTAAAGCATGAGTGTCTGTGGGGTGTGGTGGAGAGCACGGTGTTGGAAGCCTGGCTTCTTGGGCTCCATTCTAATCTATGTGGCCGTGTGACCCTTGGCCCCTTACTTAACCTTCCCGAGTTTCCTCCCCTGAGACAGGTGACCAACCGGAGCGGTTCCTGCCTGTTCCACTGTTAGGAGGATGAGTGGAGAGTTAACAGATAGAAATATTTACGCTGGTGTCTGGCACTTGGTGAGTCCGCATGTGCACACCAGGGACCAGGGGCGCCCGTCCGCTTTGGAGCCCCGCGCAGGCTTTGTACCTGCTGGCGCTTGGTTTGGGAGAGGTTAAGAAGCTGTTGTCCATGGACTCCTGTCCGTGTGCTCTTGCTCCTGAGGACTACGAGTGCAGGGGGGACTTCTGCTCGGTTGGGGAACCTGCAAGAGGGGACTTTCTCTGGGCTGGGCTGCAGTCTAAAGGCACCAGACACCCCGAGCTCCTGTCCCTTGCGAGGTCTCCGCCAGTCTCTGAGCCCCCCTCGTGAATACAGGTCTGCCCCCTGCGCTGCTCGTCCCGCGGCCTGCCATGAGGAGGGCGCACCCCACACTCAAATCTCCAAACTAACCTCACATGCACTTGGGATCCCCGTCTTCCAGCTGGGAACGTCCTCGTTCTTGGACCATCATTGCATGAATTTGAGGTGATCCTGCTTTTGTCTGGGACCAAGGGCCCAGGAGGGGCCCTTCTGGAGCTACTGGGGTGGATCTCCGGGCCCTGAGAAGCCTGGGGGTCGGAATCACCACAACGGGAGCAAGGTGGTAGATGAGGTGTGCCGGGCCAAGGGGGTCCAGCCAGCCGGGAAGGGGCAGGGCCTGTCCTGTTTGAGGGGACACGTCTCTGGAAGGACAGACTGGAGGAAAGGGGACAGTCAAGTGTCGGGTTACAAGACACCCGATACTCTTGACTCCTCATTCCTGTCTCTGATTTTAAGAACCCGGCTCCGAGCTCAGCCCAGAGGCTCTGACCAGCTGCAGGTGACCAAGCCACAGGTCCACCGTGTGCAGTTTGTACTGTGTCCCATGATAAAGCTTATAAAACTCCCTCGTCCTACGCGGTAGCCGGTGTGGGTCGTTCATGCCACCAGCCGCGGAGAGAAATGCGATTCTCACGCGTCCAGGAGAGATGAAGTTGAGAGTCAGGGGAGGAAGCCAGCGGGAGACCCAAGAGGGCCCTCGGGGTCAGGGCCAGAAGGAGGGTGGGGACAGGTGACCAGGAAGCCGAGGGATGGTTGGGCGGATTTCCACGAATGCAGCCCTGTCCCCTGGTCCCTGTGCTCCAGCAAGGGCGACACCCCGAGGGGCCTGCCGATCTCTGAGAGCACTCGTGTCCCGTCATGACGACAGCCCCTTCTCTCTTCCTGTGGCCACGTCAGTATGTCGGCCTTAGCCTCCCATGGGCTCCCGAGGGCACTGTGGCGCTCTCGCACCTGGGGGACCCCTGGCATTTCTCCTGACACGGTTCGATGCCAGCTCTCGCCCTCGCATCCTCCTGGCTCCTCCGTCTAGGAAAGACACAGGGAAGCTGTGAAGACGGTCGTAGGTCAGAAGGTGACCCTGCAAAGCGGGCCCGCATGAACCTGGAGAAAGCCAGCCAGCCAGCGACGGAGAATGAGTCCACACACGTTTCTTCCGCACGGACTGAAACCAGCCGTCCGTGGGCTGCTCCCCAGCGCAGCACATGCGCGTGTCACAGGGCCCCGAGGCCGCCGCAGATCTTTTGGAAAGAACGGTGATCAGCCTCGGGGCTCAGAGCCGGGTCTTGCCACCGTGGGCCGAGCACCGTCATGATACCTCAAGAGCGCGCCATGGTCTCTGCCTCCCATGTGCCTTCCCGGGGCCCAGCCCTGGCTGAGCTCTCATTTTGGGATAAGCATCGTATCAGCCTGTCACCAGCAGGCTCCTGTCTGTCCAGCCCTCACTGCGCCGGGACTCGGCGGCTTTTGAACGCGCATGGGCTGACCTCGGAGAAACCCGTTAGGGGAGCCGTGGGCACAGACAACCTCATGTGTCTCTCAGTGTAGTTTGCAGCTGGACTATCTGCAAATCGCTTTCGGGGACAGCGGCCCCTCCGCATACAGTTTCGTAAAGGGCACTGAGTATTTCTTCAGGACAAATCCCAGCCACAGAGGTGTCTCCGGCCTGGCCTTGGACTTGGGGCCCAGGCACTGGGCTTCTGCAGTCCCGTCCTTTTGGAGTGACTGCCTAGTCTTCCCCCCGCAACGCCTGACCCCTTTCTTACCGGGCTCCCAAGCTAAGTTCACCCTGTGTGGTTCTGGGGGATTCTGAGCCACCTGCCCTCAAATGCGCTGTGAATGGGGGCATTCTAGAAGATTCTAGGGGATTCTGGAAGTGCCACACTGCTGCGCGGAGCACCAGCTCCTCTTTTATCCCACAGCACTAGAACTCTCTCCTGCCCAGGGTCGTCGTAAGGATTAAATATTCGACATTGAATTTATGAACATCTAAGTTCACCACCGTACAAACATGCATGTGTCCCTTTTGGCAAGCTGTGGGGTGCATGGGGGACCCGCTCAGGCCGCCCGTGCGGCCGGCCTCCCCCACGAGACCCTGGGCTGTCCAGCTTATGATCAGAGCCCACTGGCTGGTTGGTTTGTCCCTTGCCTCCTCCCCTGTCCCTCTCCTTTGGCTTCCATGTCTGGACCTAATATCACGCCTCTCTGAATGTGTGTGATAACCTGGTTTGATCTGTGTCCTGATTCCTAGAGGGATTTGGGTGTCCGTCTCATGAGCACGCCCATGCTGGCCGATGTGTCTAGTCGTTCCTCCAACCAGCCGTCCCACGTGTCATCCAGGGTGCAGGAGCTGGGGGGGCTCTGCTGTCCGTGCAAGAGGACGGTTCACCGCACGGCTGCTGCCTCTTCCAGGGACGACGTGCGGGGAGGGCCGACCCCACCTGCTGCGCTCCTCACGCCCTCCCCAAATTAGCCACAAGCTGTTGGAGCACAGCGCAAATTCGGCTGCAAGTTTAGGTATAGAAAGAAAGAAATTTTCTTTCTGGTAATGAGCATCTCAACCCCCTTCTCTGTTACGAGTTCGATTAATTCAGGGACTGAGGACCATCGAGGACGGCTCAAGGGTTGGCGCTGTGTGTCCGTTCCTTCCGAGGAAATTTAAGCTGCATCATAATCCCAGATTATGGTAAATTCACGTTTCCTGGTGCTCGCGACCCTGGCCGTCTCACGCACATTCAGTTCTCTTTCTCTGTCTTCTGCAGCCTGAGCCTCTGTCCCTCTGATCCCTGAGCCCGGCCCCTCCCTGGTCCCTACGTTGATGGCCGCCTCCGGTTACTCTGGTATGGGCTTGCCGGCCAGCTCTGCCTCTTTCCCAGGCAGGCGCTGTGGCATGGTGGAGATGACAAGTGACACGCTGAGTCCCGCAGGGCCAGGCGCATCTTCGAGGTGCCCTCATTTAGTCTCCCAGATTGCTGTGCTTGTCACCTCACCGTGAGCGTGAGGGACGCCCTGGAGGCTCAGGGACCCTAGGGGCTGTGAAGGGGTAGAACCCTGGATCCAAGCCCTGGAGTGGGGCCAGGGGAACATCTCCCCGGGAGCTGCACCTGCTGGGATTCTGTGCCGATGCTGCTGGGAGCTCCGCCATTCTGTGGGCTACTGTGGGTCAGGTCCCCACGCCCTGGTGCAGCTGCACAGACAGGACCCCTGGGAACTGTGGGCTCACTGCACCCAGCAGAGGACAGGATGCTCTTCCCTGAAGTACGTGATTTGGGGGTCTTTCTCATAGGGAAAGAAAGACCCAGAATTAACGCTTTCATGCAACAGGCTCCCGCTTTCCTCTTGCCTCTGGCAGTGAATGGGGGGGAGCGCGCGAGCCTGGGGAAACTGGCCGTGTTTATCTTCTCAGACGTCCTCTCCGACCTTCAGAAGTCGCCTCTGCCTTCCGAGGGCTTCTGGGAAGGGGGTCTTGTCAAGGGAGCGCTGGCCCTGGTGTCAGAGAGCAGAGGCTTTGGCCCGCAGGCCTGGTCACTAATTACGCGCGGGCACCAGGGCCCAGCTGTCGGCATGCGGCCTCTTAGTTTCTCAAGGAAACGGGTCGTTGATGATAAAGTAGAGTTCGTTCTAGCCCATGTTCTGTTCTAAATATTTATTTTGTACAGTGATATTTTGTCCCAGAGGCTGGCTTTCTGTGAGTGCTTATAAAAATAATCGACGGGGTAGCTGACACATAAGTATCCCAAATACGTTGATTGATTAAATGTGCAAAATTGAATGATTGCTCAAAATTGTGGCCCCCTTTGGAATCACGTGACTTTCTCCTCCTGGTCACAGGAAGCCCCAAATGCAGATCCCTTTCCTCAGTAATGCCTCTGTGTGTTTGTCGTTATTTTTATGTTTTAAACTTGAGATTTGTTGGGGCAACAAAAAAATTACTTGAAAAGAGTTGAAGGCAAACTACAGAATGAGCCAAATAGATGGGGTGTGTCAGTGTTTTGCACGTTTGTGTGTGCACGCACATGTGTGTGGGTGTGTGCGTGGATCCGTGTGTGCACACATTGGGCCTGTATGTGTGTGCATATGTGTACAAGCAGGTGAGGTGTGTCAGGGGTTCGCATGTGTGTGCGTGCATGCGTGTGCATCTGTGTGTGCTTGCATTCCTGTGTGTGCACACATTGTCTATGTGTGTAAGCTTGTGCGTCCATATATGTGTGCACAGGCACATGGGGTGTGTTGGTGCTTCACACGTTTGTGTGTGTGCTTGTGTTTGCAGGCCTGTGGGCTTGTGTCTTGTGTGAACACGTGGATGTGTATGTTAGCATGTACACAGGCATGCGTGCTCGTGTGTATGTGAGCAGAGTTACGTCCACGTGTTATCAGATGAGCAGGTGCCCCTGTTCTGAGCTCGTCTGGATTCCCTGCGCTGTTACTTCTTCTCTCCCGCCATCGCGGCCTGCTTCTGGGCACACTCCAGGCAGACGCCCCATGGTTGGTGCACTCTGGACAGACAGTTGCCTTATTTGGAGTCACTGTAGTATTTTCCAGCTCCAGAGCACTCTCAGCTTCCCCGCCGCTACTCATAGTCTGTTTCTTCAGCTCTTTCTCCTCTGATTTTCTGACGGCCACCGCCGTGCACCTCCAAGACATTCATCTCTGCAAATCAGCTGGTGCACGAGACCTCCCAGCTCACTGTGTGCAGAGAAAGGGGCACGAGGCTGGCTGCCTGGGAAACCACCTCTCATTGCAGCCGTAGGAAGGGCGGCATGGCCCACCTCTGAGATGTCACTGGTGATGGTGGCCTATTGCCGATAGTAAACTGATGACCATGAGCAACAGTGTAAGAGGCAAAGTGAAGCTTCCGCTGGGGCATCAGGCTGACAGAAGCAGTCACAGAAGTAGGTCCAGGGCATCTGGGTTTATGTCTAGATATCAAGTCGTTGATGTCACTCGTGTGTGTGTGTGGGGGGGCACACATTGCAGCGGCCGCACGCCTGTGCCATCAGTTTGGTTGTGTATCTGTCGTCTGTCTGCATCGCTGCCTAGATGCCTGGATTTTAAAAATTCACCAAGATACACAAAGTGCTCATGTTCAGAAAAACGCTTCTGTAGGATTTGTTTTCTCTTTTAAAGTTTTGGTCTCCAAAATCTGTGCTTAGGAACACGCGTTCCTTCTTTTAATCAAAACGATTTATTTTTTCTTTTTCTTTCTTTCTTTCTTTCTTTTTTTTTTTTTGAGACTCGGTTTTACCCACCACTTTGCATTTCCAGCCTTCAAGGTTTTTGCTAAAAGTTGGACAGCGATTTAAATAAAAACAGCCGTAGCCAAGACAATGGGCATTTTCCCCTCTGGCAGCTCACAATGAGAATGCATTTGACACACAGCCCAGAACATTCCGAGTGAACTAACAGCAGGAAACACACTCAGGCTGAGATCATTTTAACATCCTAGATGACAATTTGTTCTAAGTTCCCAAAGGCAGCCCAGCAAGTAGGATTCGGCCCCGTGGATAGAATATTAAAAATCATTTCAACCTAGCTCTCCCCAGCGCGGGACGATCTGTCTGAATGAGACCCGAATGTCTGTCCTGCGTGTTCCCGTCTCACAGGGGCGCCTCCCAGCACAGGAAGCCCGGCAGCCCCCACCCCAGCACGCTGGAGCTATGTTCACAGCATGTCTCATTATAACAACACTCCTACCACACGGTGTTATTTTTTTCTTCCCTAGACCAGAAAACAGAGGTAGAGCTGTAAAGCAACTTCCCAAGGGTTTGTGGTGACCAATGAAAAATAATGCAGGTAAAGTACCCGATAATGCCCAGAGTGCAGGGAGCATGTCAGAAACGTTGCCTGGCACAGGTCACCACAGGAGCCTTCCTGCTGGGTCTCGTCTGGGAGGGACTTTCCAGGACAGAGGCTGAGACCCACGGTCAACAGTTTCCTGGCCGGAGATCCCCGAGCGCATGCATCGATCCTCTGAGACCAGGGGTCACATGAATCGGGACAGGCTCATACCTTCTTGTCCTGACGGTATCTCTACCAAAAGGACCAGAGAGGATCCTTCATGGGGGAGAAACTCCACACCAGGGAGGAAGGCGCTGACGGCAGAGGGCAGAAGCCCTCTTCACCCGGAGATAGAAGGGCAGAACTGACGAGCATCACAGACTCCTGCTAGAGAAGAGGGTCGCAAGTACAGACCCCATCGCACGCAGCTTCGACCCTGACAGGAAACGTCACGCACACGACTGTGTGCTGCTGCCTCGGTCCGTCCCTGCTCTCGCTTTTCCCTTCATGCCCTCGCTGTCCTCAACACACACCCACGGCTCAGTCACTCTGTGGTCAGCGTAGGAAAGCCTTTTCAGAGACTCAGACTGTAAGTCGGATCCAGTGTGTGTTGCTAATGTTCTTTGCAGGATGTTTCCCATTGTATGTCCATCTTCCTCAACTCTTGACCTAGATTTTGGAGAAAAGAACCCCAGGGATTTATGTCGCCTGCAGGAAGCTCCTGCTAATCCACACTTCTTCTTTGGTGAATTATAAAAAACATCCCTCTGGCAAGCACATAACTGCAAACAAATGGTGCTTCTTCCTCAAGGCAGACCCTGCCCTGCTCCTGCAGGCAAGCTTAGATTTCAGCCCTTACTGTCCTCATTGGCTGGACACTCTGTACTGTAACAGTGCACAACCTGTATGACTGTATACGCTGATCCCAGATGATGGAGACTTAATTTATAGAAGAGAGGGGTGAATTTAGAATAATATTTTTGAAAGGAGGAGGGAGAAAGTATACTTGGATATATCAGGGCACTTAGGGCAATTTGTCCTTCGTAGTTGAACATATTGGTAAGAAATATACTGTGTGATCTTGAGGGGTATGGACACCACAAATCAGCCTCATTAATTCATCAATCCTTCAATATTTCTTGGGCATCTCCTCCCAGCCGGGCCCTGTGGTGGCCCTGAGGATTCAGGGATTCACAGGGCCGTTGCATAGCTTTAACTGTGGTCCATGGACCTGGCATCTAAGGGGCTAGTGACACACATGTATGTGTGTGTGTGTGTGTGTGTGTGTGTATGCATTTGCTGAGGGGGCAGATTTCACCAGGTTTTAAAGGGTTAAGAGGAATAAGAAATTTTGGAGGTAAGCCAGTTAAACCTGGTTTGAGTTCAGCAACCAGGTGAGCCCCAAGGTAGCAAGACAGGAAGTGAAAACAAGTGGGCATGCAATGCTTTCTGCCCACCCCACCTTGTAGGGCTTCACTTTTTCTTCCAGGGTAGAAGAAAAGTATGGAATGAGTCAGAAGAAGCAGAAATGCTGATGAAGCAGTCCATAGTTAGGGAAAGGAAGGTCACGTGAAACTCAAAAGCACAAACGCGGGGTGGGGGGAATTTCACGCAGGAGAAGGTATTTGGCAAATCCTTCTTGTTGTTGAGTATACACACACACCCACTCACACACAGGCCCATGTGTCACACGGAGTATGACAGTCCTTTGCACGGTATAGGTCACACACGCATGCACGCACACATTTGGACAGGAAAAGGCATGTACCACACTACACATAGGCACACACATAAATCCCTGGAAAGAAGGCAAGGTGTGTACACAGCCCTTCCTTCTGCCTCATGTCACACACAGACACACACACAGGGAAAGTTCCATTGTCATAAATTTAGGAAATAGTTGATTACACAGAATAATAGATTCATTTTAGTTAAATATATAAGTATGAACATATGTCCTCATGATGGCATCTCTCCAGTCCTCACATGCTGAGGTGAATCCCTGTATCTTGACAGAAATACAGAATATGCTGTTTCTTGAGTGTTTAACCACCAGATAGATTTTCTTTTTTTAAAATTTTGGAACATCTCACGAGACTAGTATTTTGTAGGAGATTTTGAAGACAGTGAGCGACACATGACGAGACCCACCAGCTGTCTGGGTCCAAAGGAATATCATGATTGTGCTGTAGTATGGTCAGGCTTCTTTTGGAACCTCCTTGTCATGCCTGGAGGGCAGATGCTGGGTTCTCAAGGGCCTGGGAGCAAAGCACAGGAATCAAAGTATTGTGATGAGGTGAGGAGTGGATATGACAAGACAGGCGTGTGCGAGTGATGTGTGTGGATGACGGTGACGGTGTTGATGGTAGTGATGATGATGATGATGGTGACCATGGTTGTGACGACACTGGAGAGGATGATGATGGTGGTGACCATGGTGAGGATGATAAAGATGATGATGGTGATGACGGTGACTGGGATGATGGTGATGTGGATGGTGATGATGGTGGCGACCATGATGATGATGACATTGGTGAAGATGATGATGGGGATGATGCTGATGGTGATGACAATGACAGTGATGACAGCAGTGATCGGCAGTGATTGGTGTCTCCAAGAGTTAACATTACTGAGCACAGATTTGGTGAACACGGGCTGAGTTAATGCACAGAGAAGTATCTACACAAAGAAGAACTGTGGCTCCTACAGCTTCTACTCAGTGTCTTCTCAGTTCTGGTATACACGGAAACAGTTGTCCTAATACACAGTCCCGAGGTAAGGGCAACCATCTCACCTTTATTTGACACATGGGGAAATGGAGGCTCAAAGGGGTTAACTTGTCAACAATTTGGACAACCGTGCTCTACCCCCAGAACCTGAGGTCTTGGTCACTCACTTATGGAGCAGTTGCTTTGTGTGAGACAGTGCTGAGTGTTTACAAACATCCATCCAAACCATAGCCTTGCAAAAGTATCTGGTTATTCCTAGTCTACAGAGGAGAAGACGAAGTTGATATTGCTAAGCCCTTTGCCCAGTCTCATCCAGCTGCTAAGATGGAGAGCTCCACAGGGTCAAAGCTGCCCTGCTCGAACGGAGGACCGTCTTTGTATCTGCGTGTTTGGTCCAAGATCTGAGACACTTCTTTGCTTTTCTTTAAAAGATTGTATGTGTGTATGTATATATGCATGCGTGTATGTATTTATTTTGGGTGAGCAGGAGGAAGAGCAGAGGGAGAGGGAGAGAATCTCAAGCAGACTTGGCGTTGAGTGTGGAGCCTGATGCAGGGCTTGATCTCATGACTCTGAGATCATGACCTGAGCCAAAACCAAGAATTGGATGCTTAACCATCAGAGCCACCAGTAGGGACCATTGGGACAGATCAGGAGACTGGACAGACACACAAGTGGTCTGCAGGAAGACACCTGGTTAGTCCTCAAGGAGCACTGGGAAGCATGAAGTCCACCCAACCGTCTTTGAGAAAGATCTCTGAGAGCCTGTCATCTGAAACATTCCTTCGTGACTTTCTTTGTTTCCAGGGGAGGACATTTGAGGTGGAGGAGAGAGTGTGTGTAAGACTTGGGTGGTTTGGGGCTTGGGGAAGAACAAGAAATTAGACCTGAGGGCTGCGTGGCTAGGAGGAAAACAGGGTTGTGAGGAGGCGGGACTGGGGCCCGGGGCCCAGGGTCCAAGAGAGTAGAGACGAGTCCCCCACCCCATGCAGGAGCTGTCAAAGTTCTGGCTTGTCTGGCTGGGATGTGCTTTGGTTTGTTTCGGGCTTGGGAGGGGCTTGATCTGGCTTGTTTACCAGAAAGACATTCTTGGAGGTGTGCTGGAGGGATGTTTCCTGGGCTATGGGGGGCAGTGGAGGAAATCAGAGATGCTGGAGACACAAAGAAATGGGCCCATGGACCACAAAGGAGGGCAAGCTATCTCTTCGGCTCCTGCCAGCTTCAGAAATCTGGAGATCCGGGGACAGGGGGTCAAGGACATGGCAGATTTTCCAACAGGAAGTTGCCAGTTTCATCTGAGCCAGAGAATGGACATTTTGTAAGGACTTGGCTCTAAAATGTAATTGGAAACATGTTTTTAAAAAGCTGACATTTTGACATCTTGTAGTGCATGGGGTATTGCTGCCAGTCATGGCTTTTTCAGCAGGAGAAGATGTAGGAGCTTATTCCCTTTCTGTTTCTCCTGGGAGTCCAGATACTAGGACAATGTCACCTTATTGTCTCCGCCAGCACAAAGCACCAGAGTGGGGGCTGTCCGCGGCCACATGTAGCCGGGCATGGCTGGACATCACCAAGAAGCACACACCAACATGAGCCCTCCTCATTTCTTGGGAACTTGGGAATCTTAGCAAGACAAGTCTTTGAATGAGAAGAGGACATTCAGTTCTCCAGAGCAAGGTAGAGGAAGCTATTTTCCAAATGCACCCCTCTGAGATGTCTGCAAGGGGGCAGAATGAGCTCATGGACGGGGGTGACCTGGAGTCTCCAGCTTGGAGAATCCAGTCCAGTCTTGGATTCTCCAGCTAAGCGGCTCTGTGCTCTCGGGCTTGTTCCTTAGTGTGTCCAAGGCTCTCCTTTCTTACCTATAAGCATGGGGGAAAAGAATAGTCTGGTTAAAAAAGTGGTTAAAAGAGATGAAAATACTCAGCCGGTGTGCCTCTTGGGTAAAGGGGCTGCTCTGTAAACGCTGATTGAATGCATCCAGCCCCAGTTGACCTCAGGTCCTTCCACAATGGGCACCTTCTATGTTCTTCTGAAGTTGGGACTCTGGTGTGTGTCTGGTGGCTGACAGGTGGTTCACATATGAAAGTGTGAGAATTCTCTCGTAGGAGCCACACTGGCTGGAAATCAGAACACAGCTCAAACCTGCTCGTGTGGTGTTCACATCAGTGCCAGGTGAAGTCAGGGGGGAGTCCGGACGGGGAACGTGTCCTCCAGGCAGGAACCCCCGGGTATTCGCAGGTCGTGCCCAGGAGCTGGTGGGCAGCGGCGAAGGGAGGACCAATGCTGACCGGAGCAGTCAGCTGAGCGCGGGCAATAGCTGAGCCCTGGGACTCTCTTCTGGCCACTGGGTTTTCTCTTCTGAGAAGTAGATCTGCCCTTTGCCCACCTCTCAGGCAGTGACAAGGTCACGCTCAACACACACACGCAGCGTTTCGTGTATCGTGGGTGCCTGGGCGCCATCAGCTGCCAGGAAAACCACTCCGCTCCATCCACACGGCCCCCCCTTGGCTCTCAGTGGGGCATTTCTAGGAAATAGATCCTTTCAGCGGTTTACTATAGCTCCTTTCTTAAGTTTAGCTTCCGCGTGGCTCGTCTTGCAGAAAGTCCGTATAATTAGTAAAATCTTAGCAAGTGCTGAACGTAGAAGACACACTGCCCTTACTGCTCTCATGGTGGAAGTTTCACTCTCTTATTTAGCTAAACTGCACGAGCAGGTCCGAGGACAGAAGCGCTGGACATTTCGGGGCTCGAGGACACCTGACCCGGTGCGGCCAGCCGGTGTTTTCCGTGGGGCTGACTTGATCCTTCTTGCTCAACGGATGGCTTGTTTTTCAAGGGGGAGGACGCCTCTCAATTTTGTTTTCAAAGACTTTTAAATATCAAAATTATCTGAATATCAATCTTCAGTAGAAGAATAAGGAACAAAAAATCAGAGGGAAAAAAGTGTGTGGAACGTATCTGGGCATTTTCCAAACTCCATCTTTAAACAATGGACTGGAATGGTTTTCTAATTTGTCATCCAGGGCAAAACCCATAAATACCTCGATATTTCAAAACTCTGGCACAACCCGTTAATTATCAGATTTCTTTTCTCCAAACCCTCTTCTGGTTGAATGTTGCAAAATGTTTTGGGGAAGCAAATAAAGAATTCAGTATTTTATGTCAAAGAGAGCTCCAAGGAGTCTACTTTTGAACACAAGGAGTTTAACATTTTAGAGTTTACATCTACCTAAATATTTTTGTTTATATTTAAAAAAAAAAAAAAAAAAGGTCCAGCTGAATTCAAACAAGGATTGGCTATTAGGAAGTACTGGTCAGGGCTTGTTACTGCTGTTCTGACACTTCCCTTTTGTTGGTTTCTTCTTCCTTTGAAGAGACCAGGAGGTGTGGATATGCTAAGATTTTCACTCTCCACTTCAAAGCTATACCTGTTCCTATCTCTTGAGGGGGGAAAAAACCACTTTTCCTCCTTCCCCCCCTTCCTTTCTTCCTACCTTCCGCCGCCTTCTTTTTCTCCCTTTCTTTCATTCTTTTCTCCTTCCTTCCTTCTTCCAATACTATTTATTCATTTATTTGGGAGAGAGACAGAGATACTGAGAGAGGGCATGAACAGGAAGGAGACGGAGAAGCAGACTCCCCACTGAGCAGAGAGCCCAATGCGGGACTGGATCCCAGGACCCTGAGATCATGACCCGAGCCAAAGGCTGATGATTAACCAACTAAGCCACCCAGGCGCCTCCAAAACACCTTTTCTAAGACCTCACTCTGTCCTCTCCTCTTGAAATATATGGGGGTGTTTTGTGTTTACTTTTTGTGGCCCATTTTAGAAGTTTGTTAAAAGTGATTCCCGCTTGTGCCCAGGCTCTTCCCCGGGCTCCACGCCTTCGAGGACAGGTCCCCGAGGGCCTCGTGTTGCGCTCAGCATTTGCAAACATTCCCAGGGTCCAGCGGACATCAGGTTACACGGGTCTTGTGAAGTATAGGAGTTCTATCGTTAACTGTTATGCTGTACTTTGAGGCCAATATTCCCAGCACATGACAGAGGAAAGATAGTGGCTTCTCATCTTTAGGACGAAATCTTAGTTTGGAATAAGGCGGAGATCAGAGGGTTTTTGAAAAGCTGGTTCTCCTGGTTGTGGGTGGTGAGTGGGGTCGGGAGCCTGGTCTCTCCCATGTTTCCTGACCTGTGCCGGACCTTGTCTGGGTTGGAGTCTGGAGTGGTCGGGGGTGAGGGGGGTCGGGTCTGGGTGTGGCAGATGCCCCCTGAGTGTCTCAGTCTGCACTCCGGCGGCCTGTGTGGGTCCCCGGGAGCACGTGTCTCCTCTCCCACCCCCCACCCCCGCGCCACCCTGGATCTTACCGCAGGGCCTACCCCGTGTCACCACTCACCTGAACACCCTCGCTTCCAACATGTGGCCAAACCACAGGGACTTTATGGCCTTCTTAGGTTTTTGTGGTGAGTTTTTTATTGTTTTAATGTGAGTAACTCTTTAGAAATGCTTTGGGAATGGTTCCCATGTGTTTCCTTCCAAAAATATCACAACCCTCCCCTGGGTCCACACCCCCCCCCCCCCAGCTGTGTGCTCAGCAGGTCCTTCTGCGCCATCCTTCACTCCCGCAGGTCCCGGGCTGAGGGGCACGTCATCGGAGGCGGTTCTCACTCCAAACCAACGCATCGGGCGGAAGTCCGCACGCACAGCCCTCGTGTCCCAAGCCTGCGCGCACCGTCGTGTCTGCGTTGTCTTTCCTTTCGGAGGAAATTAGCCCAAAGTCTTCCTAGTTGTGGAAAAGGACAAACGTGGTAAATGCCAAGACTGTGCCTACGGTAGGTGCCAGGCGACACAGGTTGGCTTGGTTCGGACGGAGGCCCCTTTCCCAGCTATAAATGTCAGGTGGTCGCCGGAAGCTCATGGCTCCATGCTCGGCCTCCGTGTGTTTCCCCAAAGGCACTTGTCATCGGCCATCGGTGAGCCCGCGATCACAGTGGGGGACGGGGTTTCTGCTTGGTTCACACCTGCCTGGGCAACTTCTAGGGTAAAGATCGTCTGCAGTATCAGAAAATAACTTAAATGCTTTAATCAAGGCTCCAACTTGTTTACTAAATATCTCTGTAGAAGCATTTGATCTCGCGAAATGAACTTGTCTTGTAGGCCACTCTTTTCCACAACTGTTATTTTATTGTTTTATTTTATTTTATTCTATGTATTTTTCTTATTTTATTTACCTTATTTTAATTTAATTTTATTATTTTATTTGAACAAATTTAATTTAATAATTTTATTATTATTTATTTTATCTTATCGTATTTATTTAATTCTATTTTACTTTACTGAAACTCCAGTTGGTTAACAGATAGTGCAGGATGTCTCAGGTGTACAACACAGACCTTCAGCACTGCCCTGCATCAGCCGGCGCCCATCATGGCAGGTGTGCTCCTTCCTCCCATCACCTGCTTCCCCGTCCCCCACCCCCTCCCCTCTGGTGACCAGCTGTGTGCTCCTTGCACTGAAGAGTCTGTCTCTTCATTTGTCTCTCTCTTTTTCCTCTCTGCTCCTTTGTTTTGTTTCTTAAATTCCACTTGTGGGTGACATGGCACTTCTACCATGCACTGCTCCCCGTTAGGTCCCACAGTTTGGGGACAAGGTATGTGGCAGTGCGTGAGTTGGAGGCATGGCCCGTGTGTCTGATGCGTGTCTGTACGTGTTTGCTGGGCCTGCTGGAACAATGCCAAAATTTATATCCTCACTGTCTGGAGGCTGGAGTCCAAGATCTGGATGGTGGCAGGGCTGGTTCCTCCCCAGGTGGTGAGGGAGACTCTGTTCCAGAACGTTGTCTTTGGCTTGCCCACAGCTGTCTTCCCCCTGTACTTCCCATTTTCCCCTTCTGTGTCTGTCTCTGGATCTGAATTTCCTCTTTTTATAAGGACAGCTGTCCCATAGGGTTAGGGCCCCCTTGCCATGAACTGGGCAGGCCCTGCCTCATGTGTGTACAGACACAACCTCTGGAAAAATATTGTAAAAAAAATTAAATCCGTGCATTGACATTTTCGGTGCTTACAGACAGCCAGATGTAGGAGATGTTTGAGTGGACGGAAGCTGACTTTATCTGCACATGGTTTAGTTGGCTCGCTGTGATCTCCTTATTGTAGGTCTGCTTGTTTTTGGCAATTTTTGAGAGACATGACATTAATCATCATAATATATAGTAAAACACATGCATATTGAAGTGGAAATGATCTGACACGGTGTTGAGCAGGTGACTTGCCTAAAGGGATTTCCTGGACCAGGGATTATAATGTATTTTGGTTCTAGGTCAAATTTCTTTTTAACTATCTGTGATTCTGATATAGCAGAGGTGTTGTTGTTTATAGGAAATGTTCTGAAATTCCTATTTCTTTCCTCCTTTCTTCACTTCTACTCTCCGTCCTCGCCCCCCTCCTCTCTCTCCCGCCCTGCCTCGTCTCTGTTCTATTCCTCCTTCTCTCCCTCCTTTCTTCCTTTTTTCTTTCCATTTTATAAGCCTAAAATAAAATGTTGAGTGGTAATGTCCCATAACCTGCCAAACAGACATTTTTTTTCTTCTAATTGAAGTTTCTTTTCATTAAAATGAATGACAACAATTAAGAGAACGAGATGGTGTTGCAGCATTATTTACAGGAGCCAAACTAGGGAAGAAGCCCGGGAGTCCGCCGACTGACGAGTGGGTAAAGAAGATGTGGTGCAGACACACAGCGGAATGTGACTCAGACGTAAGAGACAGCGGACACTTCCCATTTGCGATGACGTGGACGGAGCGAGAGAGGATGACGCTAAGTCAGACACAGAAACACACATACCACATGATTTTGCTCATATGTGGAATGGAAGAAACAAAACAAAGGAGCAAAGGGAAAAAGAGAGAGAGAGAGAGAGAGAGAGAACAGCAGACCAAGAAAGAGACTCTTCACTACAGGGAATGCACTGCTAGTCACCGAAGGGGAGGTGGGTCTATGGGGTGGGTGGGGGATGGGGAAGCAGGAGGCGGGATGAAGGAGGTCACCTGTCGTGATGAGCGCCGGGTGACGCAGGGAAACGTTGAATCTCTATGTTGCACACCTGAGACTAATGCTGTACTGCATGCGAACTACACTGGAATTAAAATTGAAAAAATCATAAAACCATACACCAAAAAGGATGCACATTACTACATGTAAATTATTCTTCAGAAAAAAAAAAAAAGTCAGCTGAAATAAAGAGAGAATGAGGTAGTTAACATTTGGTTCTCACCAGGAGACATCTCCTAATGTTAGGCCGCCAGATTTAGCAAATAAAAATATACGGGATCCCCAACCCCACTGAAATTTCAGGTAAACAATGAATTTCTCAGTAGATACACACTGTGCACACTGCCTGGGACATCCTTCCTCTCACACTGTATCCTGCGTCATGGGGCTCCAACAAGCAGGTGGGCTACCTGAGGTCCCAGTGACCCGGGCATCCTGCGTTTGGTCTGCCAGGAGAGCTGATGGGGGAAGTGGGACCTGGCTTGAACAGCACATTACATTGGACTTGCACACTATTCATGCAAGGCCCCCTGACCCGGCTCAGTCATGCAGGAAAGCAGGCGTCTCAGAGCCACACGAGGACTGAGGCATCTCGGAGGTGCTGAGCAGGGGGGCAGCTCTGGTCTCTGCACAGAGGTCCTCAAGGACCCTCAGGACCTGTCCTGCCCCCCTAACACTGCTCCCTCCTTCCAGCAAATTGCACCAAGCCTGGCAATCGTGCAGGACTGCGGGAGCCATGACTACTCTGCAGACATTATTTTCTGGATCTTTTTCCCTCCATCTCCTGATGGGAATAAAAAGTGTAAATTAGAAACAGGCTGTTGACCTCTTGCCGTGAGCTGGGCAGGGTTTCATGAACAGAAGATTTAAGGCCGTTTAGACATGGCTCTGGATTCTGGTGGGAATTAAGTTTTTATTAAACTCTGGTTTGGTCTCATTTCATTGCTCAGCTTCAAGAGCAAAAAAAGACAATAAGGGATTTAAACTTAAGTGATTTTCTGCAATTAAAGTCTTCTGGAATTTTAAAAAGCCCAATTATACTGGCATTTGCCAAATATAAATGCATTTTCCACTGGCTCAGCCAAGAGGAGCTGGATTGGCCGTCAGATCCACAAGGAGCTGATGGTGACGGCACTCCCCCGCTGAGGAATCAGGGACCTGGGTCTGGCCCTTCTGAGGGATGGTGGCACACAAGACAGCTTTCTCCCGGGGGCCCTGGACGCACCCAAGTCCTCCCGGAGCCCTCAGGGCTGTGCATGTGGGAAAACAGGGACTCAACAGGAGAGAAAGGGACGCCAGGAAGGATAGCTCTCTGCAACCGCAGGCACATTGCTTCTCATGAGGACAACTCTCTGGGCTCATCTCTGAGCCCTGATGTGGTCTGGTGGTGTCCACCCCCAGGTCCAAGGAGGGTCTGCAAAAGGGCAGACTTAAGGCTGAAGACCCCTGCCTAACCCCACTGAGATTTCGTTTCCTCCCAGGTGTAGAGGAACTTTGCAATGCACAAGCAATTGCTTCATGCCTGTGACACTATTATTATGGCAATAGTAAGAAGGCTGGTGACCATGCCTGTCGGCACACACCCGTGTGCGGTGCTGTGTGGGGCCCCTCGTGTGCACTCTACTATGTGTGGGGAGGACACAGAGTCCCAGCAGTGTGAGGGGGCTTGTCCGAGGCCATACGGTTAGTGGCTGGCAGAACTGGCATCCACAGGTTCCTGGGCATCAGTGATACAGCAAGGCCTCCCTTCAGATGAATCTCAGAGGGAGGGAGGCCAAGCCAAGTCCTGCAACTTCCACCTGGGAGTCCCCAGAGAAGGCTAAATTGTGGAATCATGACCCTCGGCTTGAGAACTATTTTATAAATGTACAGTTTGGAAGTTCGAAAGGAAACAAGAATCTGTTAGAATGTCAGGTGTTCCTACTCAAAAAAAACCCCTTCCTCCCAAACTGGATGGCTAACAAATGAGGCCAAGGTAATGGGTGTGCACTCTCCTCACAGGGCGAGGTCTCATTACCTATGAGATTCAGCCTCTTGTTTGCCTCTAACCCTGGGGGGACTGGCAGGTAGCTCTCTGATGTGTTTTCACAAGAGCTGAGATAGCACCATCCACAGACAAACGACCCAATGAGACTGAAACTTGGAACCTGCCTGCAGGCAGGGGAGCAGATGCGACTGCTCAGCCCTGAGCCTGGCCAAGTGCGGGAGTGGTCATCTGCACTCCAATGGCTCTGTGACCTCTCTGGGCCATGTTTCCAATGCACAAAATGGGGGTGACAGTGGTGTGTACTTCATAAGGTCTTTGGAGAAACACAGAGCACACAGAATATTGCCTGGCACGTATGGACTGCTGTGCGTGTGTTAGTGACCATTGCATTACACGAGGCTCCAGGACAGTGACCAGCCCTCAGGAAAGCATGTGAAGGCTTATTGCCGGAGAGATGCAGTGTCATCTCACTTCCTTGGGGTAAAAGGAAAGCGCCAATACATTAAAGTGCTCCCCTCTTGGACTCCCAGTCCCACCTGGGTGACTAACCAAGTTTGAACACATCACTGACTAGAAAATAAGCCATGGGTTTTTATATTTGGGAGGGATCTCACACATTCTTTTTCTGCAGCTGCCTTTGCCTTTGGGGGGAAAAAGAAATGTTCTTCCACAGAGTTTTTATGATAACTTTTCAGATTGAGTTCTTCCCTTTTGCATATGTGTGACCTGAAGTTAAAAGAGAAAATTCCAGAGACCGGTGGCGTGCTTGTGGTGAGGAGCTATGTGGGGAAGAACACTGCCTGAAACAGATTCTAAAAGCAATTTCTCTTCCCAACCTTTTGACCTTTCTCCAGAGCTCCTGATAAGCATCATGTTAAACCATAGTAGTGCTATGATGAAATCACAGACAGCCATCCTGGGCTGTGTATTTCCAATCCGGAGAGGAGGAAACCTAAATGTCATTCAGGAGGGGAATGGATACATTGTGACAGGGCTTATGCCTTTTCTTTTTTTTTAAATAAATCTGCATCATTTTCCTATTCCAGATGACTGTAGTTACAAAGTAGAGTCTACTTTGACATCCAGTAGAAGGACAATAGTGTGACATCAGTCTTCGATGGACGTTCCCCATGAACACACAAGACCTATTCCCAGAACAGATGGCGTGCATAACAAGGAAGAGACACGTGATCCTGTGCTGGAAGAAGAAGCCAACTGGAAGAGAAAGGTGAGAAAGAACCATGATAGGACAATTTAGTGAAACGTTCTTTCCCAGGGCACACTTTTGCTGCTGGGGTGGATGGGATCACAGCTGTTGTTAGACACCAGAGTCCAAGAGAAAAGTTATCCTGGGCTTCCTTTGCCATCTGAGAAAATGCAACCAGCTGCAGTCATTAATCTGTTACACAGTAAAGTAATAACAAGTGTCTTTTCATTTTTAAATAAAGATGTAAAATTTGAGCTAGTATGTGGCAAAGCTGAGATCTGAAACCTGTCTGGAAGGTTCCAAAGAGCTCTCTGTACAGTATTGATTCTACCTCCTCCTGTTCATGGGCAGAGACCCAGGAGAGGCATAGGTGTGAACTCACATCAGCTGGTGGGAACTCATGTCTGCAGGTATGAACTCAATGTTGGCTTCCTGGTGCCTGGGTGACTCACAGCACATGCACAAACTGGGCACAGGTAGAAAGCTTACTTGATCCTCTTTTTCTCTCAAATACCTCCCAAGGCTCATTTAAAATTAAGCCATTTTCAGTTCTAAAGTTCATTCAGTAACCTTACCAGAGTCAACACCTTGAACTGCAGTTTTAAAAAATTTTAATTTCTGTTGCACAACAACCATGACAACTACAGGCACACTTCCTCCAAACAGAGTATGGTTACCGTCCACCAAAGCCCTGCACAACCCCTGTTAGGGTTCTGTATTGGAGCACTCTAAGAATTAAAAATTGATTAGTCATGCAGTTCTAATGGTTAAGAAAGTTTCATGCTGGAACCAATGGTGTTCTGCTAGGAAAACAAAGTCTGTGAGCAGTATAGCCTGTTCTGTAGATTCCCTGTGTATGTAAAAGCACATTCCTGGATGTGCTATGGGATTTCTGGCAGCACGAGCTTTCACAATGACAGTGAATGGCAAGGAAATGCTTTTATTTTATTTTATTTTTTTAAGGACATGTTTTTAAATGGAATATGGTGAAGGGATGTCAGTTGAAAATTAAGATCCTCACCATTATGCATTGCATCATAACCCCATAATGCAGCGCTGGGCTGGTTCTGCCCCATCGGGGACCGGTGGCAGGAAGCGGTGCCTGAATCTGACGCCAGGAGCGGGCATGTGCAATCCATTTTTAGGTTTTAATGCCTCCATAATCAAACACAGCTTCAATTAGGAGAGCTGGTATAGGTTTTTTCATTTTCTTGTGGTGTTTAGTCAAGCGCTAAGGGATAAATATGGAAACCAGCAGTCCTTAGGGAGTCACAAGTTTTCATTTATCCTGGAAGCTGCTGGGCATCAAAGACCAATGGGATCTTGGAGCTGTTTCTAAATGTAGAATTTGGTTGCTGAATCTCTTTTTTGAAGATGTTCTATGAAAATACTGGGGCTTATTGGTCAGCTGAAGCATACATTTTTCTTCTATAAATAGGGTACAGAGAAATGTCTTTATTCAGTGACATGGATGTATACCAGTAATAAATAAAGACAGCATCTAAACACATGTTAAAGTAAATTAAAGCTTGAAATCAGGCAACGTGATGCTCCCAGTTTTGTTTTTCTTTTCCAAAATTTCCTTAGCAATTTGGGGTCTCTTCTGATTCCATACAAATTTTAGGATTATTTGTTCCAGCTCTTTGAAAAATGCTGGTGGAATTTTGATCGGAATGGCATTGAAAGTATAGATTGCTCTAGGCAGTATAGATATTTTAACAATGTTTATTCTTCCGATCCATGAGCATGAAATGGTCTTCCATCTTTATGTGTCTTCTTCAATTTCTTTCATGAGTGTTCTGTAGTTCCTTGAGTACAGATCCTTTACCTCTTTAGTTAGGTTTATTCCCAGGTATCTTATGGTTTTTGGTGCTAGAGTAAATGGGATTGATTCTCTAATTTCCCTTTATGTATTTTCATTGTTAGTGTATAAGAAAGCAACCGATTTCTGTACATTGACTTTGTATCCTGCCACATTACTGGATTGCTGTATGAGTTCTAGTAGTTTTGGGGTGGAGTCTTTCGGGTTTTCCATTTAAATATCATGTCATCTGCAAAAAGAGAGAATTTGACTTCTTCATTGCCAAATTGAATACCTTTTATTTCTTTTTGTTGTCTGATTGCTATTGCTAGGACTTCTAGTACTATGTTGAATAAGAGTTGCAAGAGTGGGGCATCCTTGTCGTGTTCCTGATCTCAAAGGGAAGGCTGTGAGCTTTTTCCCATTGAGGATGAGGTTCACTGTGTGTTGTTCATAGATTTTATGAAGTTGAGGTATGTTCCCTCTATCCAAGACAGTATGGTACTGGCACAAAAATGACACAAAGACCAGTGGAACAGAGTAGAGAGCCCAGATATGGACCCTCAACTCTATGGTCAAATAATCTTTGACAAAGCCAGAAAAAATATCCAGTGGAAAAAAGACAGTCTCTTCAATAAATGGTGCTGGGAAAATCAGACAGCTATATGTAGAAGAATGAAACTCGCCCATTCTCATACATCATACACAAAGATAAACTCGAAATGGATAAAAGACCTCAATATGAGGCAGAAATCTATTAAAATCCTAAAGAAGAATATAGGCAGTAGCCTCTTTGACATCAGCCACAGCAACTTCTTCCAAGATATGTCTTCAAACTCAAAGGAAACAAAAGTGAAAATAAACTTTTGGGACTTCATCAAGATCAAAAGCTTGTGCACAGCAAAGGAAACAATCAACAAAACAAAGAGGAAAACCACAGAATGGGAGAAGATATTTGAAAATGACTCTACAGACAAAGGGTTGATATCCAAGATTTTTAAAGAACTCCTCAAACTCATCACTCAAAAAACAGATAATCATGTCAAAAAATGGGCAGAAGACATGAATAGACACTTCTCCAAAGAAGACATACAAGTGGCCAACAGACACATGAAAAAATGTTCATTATCTTAGCCATCAGGGAGATTCAAATTAAAACCACATTGAGATATCACCTTACACCAGTTAGAATGGCCAAAATCAACAAGACAGTAAACAACATGTGTTGGAGAGGATGTGGAGAAAGGGGAACCCTCTTACACTGTTGGTGGGAATGCAAGTTGGTGCAACCACTTTGGAAAACAGTGTGGAGATTCCTTAATAAATTAAAAGTAGAGCTACCCTATGACCCTGCAACTGCACCACTGGGTATTTACCCCAAAGATACAGATGTAGTGAAGAGGGGCCATCTGTACCCCAATGTTCACAGCAGCAATGGCCACAGTCGCCAAACTGTGGAAAGACCCAAGATGTCCTTCAACAGACTAATGGATAAAAAAGATATGGTCCATATACACTATGGAGTATTATGTCTCCATCAGAAATGTGAACACCCAACTTTTGCAAGTACATGGATGGGACTGGAAGAGATTATGCTGAGTGAAATAAGTCAAGCAGAGAAAGTCAATTATCATATGGTTTCACTTACTTGTGGAGCATAAGGAATAACATGGAGAACACTGGGAGATGGAGAGGAGAAGTGAGTTGGGGGAAATTAGAGGGGGAGACAAACCATGAGAGACTGTGGACTCTGAGAAACAAACTGAGGGTTTTGGAAGGGAGGAGGGTGGGGGCTTGGGTGAGCTTGATGGTTGGTATTATGGAGGACACAGATTGCATGGAGCACTGGGTGTGGTGCATAAACACTGAGAAGAAATAAAATAAAATAAATGAAAAAAATAAAATGAAAAAATTTAAATTAAAAAGAAGAAAGTGTTTGTTTGTTTGTTTGTTTTTGTATTGGGTAAAGTATAAGCAGCTTGTATTTGACCACAGAATAACCTTGTAAAAACAATCAAGAAAGATAAGAAAGATGCCAAAAATATTCAAGAAAATATTAAAACAAATATACACAAGGAAGACAAAACATAACCAAATTGAGGTCATCCTAGGAATTAAGGTTGGATTTACCATTCAAAAATTAACCAACACAATTGACACATTAAGAGAAGGAGGAGAAAAAAAATGATCATCTCAAAAATAGAAGAGAGGGCATTTGTTTGAAATCAACATCCGTTAATGTGTTCAGGGAAAAAACATGTAGCCAACTAAAAGCTAAATAAATAAAAAGCCCTTTTTAACTTGAAAAGGTTATCCACAAGGATCCTAAGTGAGTATCATTCTTAAAGGTGAAGATTACACAAGTTTTCTCCAGAATTAGGAAACAAAATACAATATGTGAAAATTCCTCTGCTGTTGAATATTGTGTTAGGGGCTTCGCCAGGGGAATGGATGGCATTTTCCATGATGGTTGGCTTTTCAAGGTAGTTACACCATACTGCACCCCCACAAACATGGTGAGAGAGCCCCCATTGAGTTGAGCCTTTGTACATGGTTGGACTTGTCAGTCTTTGAGCTGTTCTTGGGGTGGGGTGTAGAGCTGTGTCTCATTAAAATTTGAGTTTGCATTTCTTCATGACTAACGCATTTGAGTACCTGTTAGTAGGTTTAATTCTGATCTGAGTATCTTCTCCACTTGACATGTGGTTCAAGTCTCTTGCCCCTTTTCTTTTTGTACTCTTTTCTCACTGATTTGTAAGAGTTTGTTTTATATTTTAGACATTGTTGTTTTTGTTAGTCATATGCTTTAACAAGACATTCTCCCACTCTGTGGCTTGATTTTTCATTCTCTTTTTGGTGTTTTTGGTGAACAGAAGTTCTTAATTTAATGTGGTCAAGTTTATTGTTCTTTTCCTATTATTGCTGTTTGTGCCTTGTTAAAAATTTTTTTTCACTTCACCAGGCTCATGAAGATAGTCTTCCCTGGTTTTATCCACAAATTTTATTTCTTCTTTTTGCATTTGTATCTACAGTCCCTCTGTATGTCTCTGTATATGTGTGTATTCACGATACAGATATTCATCTGACCAACCAACATATGCATTATTCTTGGATCTTTGCACCAAAAGCAGAAATAACAGAAGCAAAAATTGACAAGTGGGACTCCATCAAACAAAAAAGCTTTTGTACAGCTAAGGAAACCATCAACAGAATGAAAAGGCAACCTACAGAATGGGAGAAGATAAATATTTGAGAATCGTATATATTGTAAGGAGCTCATGTTCAAAGTACAGAGAGAACTCACACAACCCAGGAACAACCAATCCATCAAAAGCGGGCAGAGGACCTGAGTAGACATTTCCCCAAAGAAGACATGCCCCCAATGGGTACATGAAAAGATGCTCAATGTCACTAGTCATTAAGAAAGTGCAAATCAAAACCACAATGAGATACCAGCTCCTACCTCTCCAAATGGCAAGGAAACAACAAGTGTTGGTAAGGATGTGGAGAAAAGGGTCTGTATTGGAACACTATAAGAATTATAAGTTGATTAGTTACGCAGTTCTGATCATTAAGAAAGTTCCGTGCTGGAACCAACTGTGTTCTGCTAGTAAAGCAAAATCCATGAACAGTATAGCCTGTTCCACCGACTCCCTGTGTATGCACTGCTGGTGAGAATGTAATTGAGACAACCCCCATGGAAAACAGTATGGCCATTCCTCAAGAAATTATCATATAAAGGAAATAATCAAAACTCGTTTTTGGATGAGCTATTCTCACACTTTTCCCGGTAATCCCTGGAGATTTATTCAAGTTGTTGCTTATCCCAGTTTGTCCCTTTTTACTGGTAAGTACTTTTCCTTGTGCGTAATGATGTGTTTACCTGTGGAAGGACATCTGTCCTGATGCCTGTTCTCGGCTGCCACAGATAAGGCTTCGTGCACAGACTTCCGTGTGAAGGTAATTTTTCTGGAATATGTGTCCAAAGTGCAATTGTTGTCTGGTGTGCTAGTTACACATTTAGTTTCTTAAGAAATTGCCAGATGGTTTTCAAGAGCCAATGAAACATTTTACATCCCCACCAGCAAAGGAGGGATGATCCAAATTCTCCACACCCTCACCAGCATTTGTGGTTACCATTTTATTTCATTTTCTTTAGTCCTCAGATAAGTGTGTGGCAATATCTGGTTATGGCTTTAAATTATGTGCCCTGATGGCTAATGAGGTTAAACAACTTCTCATGTGCTCGTTTCCCATCTGAGCATCCTTTTAATGAAACGTCTTTTCCTTAAAAGGAGGAGTGTGGCAGGATCCTGCTATCGAGCCCTGTAACTACGTCAGCATCTGGGTGAGGGACAGCATCGGGATGCCTTTCCTGACCCAGTCACTTTGTGGGACTGAGTACCTTCTCCACTCTATCCACCCATCCCATGTTTCTGGAAGGACAAGGAAAATCTCAGCCTGCAGGGTGGTGAGGCTCTCTGGAGCAGGGCACTTAATATGACTGAATTTCTTTGTCCACCTTAGCTCCCTGGGGTCCCTTGGCAGGAGAGTTACATGGACAAAGAGGTTTCCCAGACTGGACCATTTACTGTGGCTGTTTCCACCCAGCTGCCAGTGTCTCTGGGCAGGAATGGAGAGTCTTGGCTTATACGGACAAGGAGGTAATCCAGGCCAAGTTGCCCACTGGGGCTAGGTCTCTCCAGCTTATGTCCCATCCTCCCTGTATCTGTCAGACATAAAGGGAGTCTCAGGTCCTCTGGCCACTAGCTTTTAATCAGTGCCCCCACTGGATGCCCCTTGCCAGTGGTAGAGGGCTAGTATGATGATGTCAGGGGAAGGGGGCTCCCATTCCATCCACAGGAGGGATGAGCTATTTTCTGTTGCTGGGCTGGGATTGTCCTCTTTCCTGGGTTAACTTTCGTTGGGTGGGAGATACATGACACCCTGAACTGTATGGGACCCAAGTCTCTTCCCCTTGTCTTAGCACCACTCAGAACTGTCCTTTGCCTTCCCATTACATGATTTGTAGGGTTGTTGATTGGTTGTGCCTGGTGGGGAGGAACAGGGACTAATAGGTCTATGCTCTCTTGTTCTGGGTCGAAGCTGCAGACTCCCACATAATTTGAATAACACAATACTGTTGAAACATTCTTCTGTACGAAATGATCTTGATTTCTCAAGTAACCAAGATTCTGGTCTAAAAAAGGAGATTTTATTTTCTAAAATGTTTATTGACTTATATGAAAAATATTTTAAAAATGTGCTTACTTGTGTATTCAATGCATGACATTAAAGAATAAAATTAAAAGTGTTACAGTGATGGTGGTCGCAAACATGTATTTCATATATACAAAATGTGTAATGGAAAATTTAGGAAATTTCTTTGTGAAGTTTAGCTTATATTAGCACCATGGCAATACTGAGGTTACAATGAATTTGGCAAGAGATGATAAATGTGCTGAATGCCGATGATTGTTGCTCCTTTAAATGTACAGATTTTCCAAAGTTTGGGCTCAAAATTTTTCCTTTGCGTGTCATGTAATTTTGAGTAAAAGCACAGTGTAGCAAAGACATTGGAAGTGTTCTATAGAGCTTAGCGTTTGGGAAGAAAAAAAAATATTCCTATCCTGTATGTCAATCCTCATGATTTAGCCAAGGATTTTGCCAAAAGCACCCCCCCTCCGCCAAATCAAGCATTACAACAGTTGCTCAGAGGTTGGCTACAAAGGCATTTTTTTCATTTCTCCCATGGTTCTCCTCAGTTTCTGGTGGGTCCGATGCCATGAGAAGCAGTTTCCAATAGAACAGTTCTGTATCAAGTCTAACCTTCAAGTGTTGGATCTTGTTTGATTTCGTTTCCGAGTAGCATGTGAGTAGAGGGGTCCAGCTTTTTAAACACCACACACTGCAGAAGCTGGCCTTTCCCCGTTGATTATTCTTGCCCATTTTGCTGTGAATTAATCGACCTTCTATGCTTGAGTTTATTTCTGGGCTACTCTTTCCCACTGACCTCTACGTCTGGGTTTATGCCAAGACCATACTGTTCTGATTTCTGCTCTAACGTGTATTATTCCTTTTCTCCTGCTTACTTTCGGTTTAATTTTCTTTTCTCATTTCTGGTTTCTTACATTGAAAATTTAGGTAATTAACTTTAGATCTTTTTTCTTTGTAGTACACGACTTTGATTGCTATAATTCTGCAGCTGTCCCCTACAGCCACCTGACTAATGGGCGGTGTTGTTGGGTGCGGGCACATCCTTGTCATGTGTCTGACCGCTGGGCTCGTCCATCACTGTGGGGAGAGTCCCTGGCATCTTGAACCATCATATGGATTCATCTCTTCCTCTCAGTAGGTCCATACTTTTGGTACAGCACATGCTCACTAAAGATTCTTCCATCGGAGCATCGACCTCTCTATCGCTAAGTGGCACCCCTCTTTACCTCTGAGATGTGCCCTTGCTCTGATGTCTGCACTATTTCGATTCCCGTTACCAGGGTGTATCTTCTCCATCCTTTCAGGCTTTCACGCATCTTTGTGTTCAGAGTGGGTTTCTCGTAGACCGTACGTGGTTGGGTTTGCTGGTTTCACTCTGACATTCTCTCTCTTTGGATGGGCTCCTTTGGCCCATTGGCATTTAAAGTGATTATTATCTGAATGGGGTTAATATTTACCATGTTTGATACTTCTCTACTTGCTGTCCTAGCTGCTGGTTTCTCTCTCTGTCTTCTGTTTCTGCCTTCTGTGGTTTTAATTGAGCATTTTCTAGAATTCTACTTTCTCTCCTTTATCAGACATGGTTGCACCTCTTTTTCTGTTATGTTTTTGGGTTGCCCCAGCATTTCCAATGCAAGTCAGCTTCTGAGTGACACTCTGCCACTTCTCAGGCACCTCGTATTAAACCTTCCAAATTCCTGCGTCCCTGCTGTCATGAAGTCTACTCATCCATAAGCTACAATCGTTGCATTCATTGTTGCCATTAGTATTTTGAACAAACTATTAATGGTAAGATTAGGAATAATAAAACATAGTTTTTTAAATTTATCCATCACCAGTTCATTTTCTAGTGCTAGTCCTTTCTTTACATGGATCCCGCTTTCTGACCCAAGTAATTTTCCTTCTCTCTGAAGAAGCTCTTCCAGTATTTCCTTTAAGGCAGACCCACCGACGAGATGCCATCCATGTTTGCTCATCTGGTAAGGTCTTTCCTTCTCCCTCACTTTTGAAGGATAGTTTCAGTGGATACAGAATTCTGGGTTGGCGAGTTTTTTGCTCTCAACACGTTAGACATCCGGTCCCCCTCCTCTCGCTTGCATGGCTTTTGATGCAAGGTCCATTGTAATTCTCGCCCCTACTCTTGCGTAGCTAAGACGTTGTTCTCTGACTTCTGTCAACATTGTTCTTCTTCTGCATTTTCTGCAGTTCGAATGTGATGTGCCAAGGTGTAGATGTTGGGAGAATTTTTCCTCTAGGTGTTTTCTAGACAGATCTGAAATTTGACAGAATTTAAGATCTGTGAACTAAAGTGTTGTGTATGGAGCCAACCAACAGAAAGGTAATGTGGACTGCTTATAATTTTATGTTATTATTATTTTTTTTAGAGAGGGAGGTGGGGAGGGGAACAGAGGGAGAGAGAATCTCAAGCAGACTTCATGCTGAGCACGGAGCCCAATGCAGGGTTCCATCTCATAACCCTGAGATCATGACCTGAACCAAAATTAAGAGTTGGATGCTTAACTACCTGAGGCACCCAGGGGCCCATGGACCACACATAATTTTAAAGATATTTAATTACTACACTTAAAAAGCTGAAGATCAGCAGACAAATTCATTGTAATAATATGGTGTATAAAATTATTAATTTTATATTTTACATTTTTAATTTATATTTTCTTAGATATCTGTTATATATTTGACACAGCTCACTTCACTCATACTCACTGTATTTCAAGTGCTTACTCTTCAGATGTGTCTGGAAATGATTATATTTGACAATGTAGATCTACATATTTTTGTATAATAAAATACTTCCTGTAATTAGCAGTTTAAAATTAAATTCTTATAATAAAGTGTTATAAACATGTTTATACATAGACATATGCATATGTATACATAGACATATAGACATATACACATAATGTGAGCATTGGAGAGAATTTTAAAGATGACTTACAGCATAAAGTGATAAATTTGTATACACAAGAATTAGTTATTCATGTAAAGAAAGACATTTGCAATATGGATGGAAATGTGCTAACTTCCTTACCACATTTGGAGATTTCATTTTTTTTTTAAAGATTTTATTTATATGAGAGAGAGAGAGAGAGAGCGAGCGAGCATGAGTTGCTGGGGGAGTGGGGAGGAGCAGAGGGAGAAGCAGACTCCTCCTGGAACGCAGAGCCCGATGCGGGGCTAGATCCCAGGACCCTGAGATCATTACCTGAGCTGAAGTCAGATGTTTAACTGACTGAGCCACTCAAGCAACCCCAACGCTTGGAGATTTTAAAAGTCACTTAGAAAAACACTGATAATCTAAAAGGAAGTAATGAACACAGAAAATCAAAGCAAATTTACAAAGGAATGAAAAAGAGATACAAATAGCTTATATGCACCTGAAAAGATACACAGCTCTATTCATAATCAAATAAGTGCAAATAAAAGTAAACTAAATACCTTCCCACCAACCTGACAAGCACACAGTGTTAGGATGACCGTGAAGGTGTTGTAACCAGGGACATTCTTGAAGTCTTTGAACAGATTCCCTTAGAAGGCAAGAGCCACATTAGTTAACTAGAGTAAGACTGCCTGGACCCCCCACTAGTAACCAATTATTCCAAACCAAAATTCCAAACCTATCTGGCTTAAAGATTCTTCCTCCGCAAAACAGATCCTCACAGGATGGTCACAAGAATTAGTTTAACTGATGGAAAGCACCCGTCTTATTCTCTTCACCTGACTTTGGGCTCTGGAATGTTCCTCCCTCCTGTGCTGTGACCTTCCCTCTCTCAGGTAAGACAGGTTGATGACAGGGGAACAGCTGGGAGGGATACCCCTACCTAACCCGGGATAATGCTCTGGAGATATAAATAACATTTATATGTATATAAATATATATTTTAATTATTTATTAAAAATTATTTGGAGAGTGGTCGTTGACATGGAAAATGCTCTGGATTGTTTTACACGTTTATTTCACAATTATTTTACAATTGTTTCACTTCCTGTTCTAAGAGCCACGAGGGGACCGTCTTTGGATCACCACCATGAGAACCTCATGGACATAAAATCCAAAAAAGGTCAGAGGAACCCTCAGCCTCCACATTTCCGTTTGTAGAATTATTACAGAAATGTCCCTACCAGCTCACAGCTCCAGGGGCTTCAGCTCCAGACCCCGGTGGGAAGACCTGAGCTGTTCCTCCTGACTGCATGGCGACAGTTGGCCCTGAACACTCACTGAATGGGGTTTCCAAGAAAAGCCACTGAAATGTAGTATGTTGGGCTTTTTTTCTTATTGTGGGAATGAAGGTGATGGAAACTAAGCTCTTCATCTCTGGGAGCTGGAACTGGAAATTTCATTGGAAAATGTGTTCATCACCAATGCATGTAGATTTACACAAATACAAAGAAAGAGAAGACGGCAGGCTGTTTTTCCTACCATGATTGAGAAAGATTATTCCCTACCTGAAAAAAAGCAAGTGGAAGAACTGATCATAGGACAGGGTTGCCGATGATCCTCACTTGCAAAAATGGGTTACAAGACCATGGGGTGTGTTTCCAGATTTTGAAGACACAGAAGATTGAACGCGAGCTGGAATTAATTTGCCCTAAACTTTTCCCATATATTCTTCTGCTATAAGATCTTGATCAGTAAGTGCGAATATTTACCCTCGTTTCTAAAATTTCCCATTAAACCTTGCCTCACTTTCTAAGTTCGTGATATTAAATTAGGGCAATTTAAACCGTTTGAAATATCTCTATAAAAGTATTGAACAAAATCTGTCAGAAAATGAACATTCGTATGTTCTGACAGTCAGACGAATATCCTCAATTTTTCCAAAACAAACAAACAAAGAAATCATCTTTGAGTAAAAACTGAAGATGGAAAATTTCAACCAAACAGGAATTACCCATAAAAATCAAGTGTCCTCAAATTAAAGCTTATAGTGGAAACTGTTTCACAATTGTAATTACATTGGTCATTCTCCCCCATGTTTATAATGGGTTACAATACCTCAACTTGATGAGAAAAGCCAAGTACAAAATGTCAGGGCTAAAACCACATGAAGGCTCTTAATATTTGTGCTAATTTCTACCCCCTCCGGCATGGGTTGCGAAATGTAGGCTTCTTTTCAAGTCCGTCCTCTGAGTCCCCAGTGAGCTGTAGACAAGTTTCAAGAGTTAAAGAATCATTCTTCCTTCTCTTCAGTAACTAAAATAATGGAAACCACCATTTTTCTTCATGAAAACTGGGTAAAATAAGTGTCTTTTTATTTTGAGAGCACATCAGTGCTTGGCGGAGTATGCGTGTGTTTGCGGTGAGAGCCGTCCATGGAAAGGAGGAGTCCAAGTTTCCTCTGTCACGGCTGCACGCGACCTTTCCCCCAGCTACCGTCGGATAGAACTTAGAGCCCAGACATCACTTCCGAAGCTGTGGTCTGGGAGTGCATTGGGTTTGCAAGAGAGAGGGGCAGTGGACTGAGAACTCACAGACCTTCATCCAGCACCTGTACCACGCCTGCCGCCGGCCTCGTTTTCTCTCTGCCTTTGTTCTCAGCATGATTCAAGGGGAGGAATATTGTTCTTCCTCTTTTAAAGGCTGTCTGTTGACCAGTGCACTTCTGGGGGCTGCTTTTAGCCGACCGAATGTCCCTTCTGGTAGAAACAGAGATGATTGGAAAACACAGGTGTTCGGGCTGTGAAAAGCAAAGGCGCAGTCCCAGAAGACAGAGAACTGCCCCCAGGGACAGCCGGTGCTGAGAACTTCAGTCGGACTTAGCAGCCCAGGGTTGGTCGTTCAACAGTTTAACATACAAAATCAATCTGCTTTCCCCAAACCGAAGGCTCTAGATGGATATACAGGCAGTTGGTCCTCTCTTACCTCCTCCTCGGAGGATGTTAAACCATCTTCAGCCTCTGCCCGGAAGTATGCGGATACTGTCCTCACGCATCATCTTGACTGCTTGGGTGCAGCTGGGCTCCTCCCGTCCTCACTAGACCATGCAAAAATGTTGTGTGCGAGCCCATCAGCTACGAATAGAGATAGGGGAAGGCATGGGTCTGTTATCACAAAGCTGGCTGTGTAATAAACCAAGAAGTACAAAATGGATGTCCACGATAGTCCTTTATTTGGGAGTATGTCCAGTTTTACCACCATTGTTCCAAGCAGGGGTTATACTGTTTATCAACACATGGAAATATACAATCTGGACCAAAGGAAATTAAAGCACAAAAGAGAATCAAGTCAAAATAGGAATAATAAAAATGCACACTCTGCAGGATAAGTGTTTTCTGTATAAGTGACTCTCAAACTTGACTTCAAGCTTCAGGAATATCAAAGCAAAAGGCATACCAGCACCCATGTATTTTTTAATTATGTGAAAAGAGGAAGTATGCCACCTCCTCCAGAGAGATGGAAATGTTATCCTTTTATTTTCCAAATAAAACTTCTAGAACAATTTGTAAAATGATTTTTTTTTAAAATATTAGATGGTGACTGAGGATATCAGTAAAAATATTTTGAGTGAATGCCTTTCCGTCAGTGGACTCTCTCTGGTCCTGTGTTCACTGGGGGATAAAGTTTGAACAACCATCCGTGAAAATCTTCTCCAGGAATGGAAGGAAGATTGGATGAAATTGAAAGAGCATGGGGCTAGAAATCAGAATCCTGGGTTTCAGCTCCAGCTCTCTGGTAACTAACCGCACGTGTGACCTTAATGAAGTCGCCTTCTCTCTGCTCCTTGTCTCCCACGTGCACCGAAGCATGCTCCCCATCAGCTTGGCTCCCTCCCGTCTCTCTAGCACCTAGAAAATTGCCTGGTATACCATCGTGCCCGGTTAGTGTTTGTCAGTGTCTTTGTTGAATGAGCAGATGACATGGGCAACAGAGCACCACATTTACAAAGTAAAAATATTTTTTCTGAATAGAGAATACCTTACAAATTGCTGAGGGCAGGTCCGAGATTGGAATTACTGTCTTACTCCCAGTTGTCTTCGTCTGCTGGGGTGGCCACAGCAGAACACCATGCCATCAGCAGGTGACCAGGACAGCAGACGTTTATTTCTCGTGGCCCCGAAGGCTGCACCTTCAAGATCCAGGTGTGGGCGGGGCTGGTTCCTCCTGGTGCCTTTCTTCTCGGTGTACAGACAGCTGTCCCCTCCCTGTGTCCTCACGACACCTTCCCTCTGTGGGTCTGTATGCTGATGTCCTCTTCTGATAAGGACACTCGTCATCATGGAGCTGAGCCCGCCCTCGTGACCCCATTTGACCTTGATTACCTTTGTAGAGGCCCCTTTGACCAAGTACGGTCTCCTTGAGGAGTAGGAAGATGACATATGAGCTTGGGGGAGGATACAATTCATCCTAGAGTATAAGGTCACCCCAAGGATAAGGAATAATACCACAGAATTCCAGAAGATGTTCAGAAACTGAACTGTAATGACTAAACCCCAAATGCACATCCTGCCCACAATCCTTTCTCATCCAGGTTGTGTGCTCTGTAACTAGAACAGAGATACAATTTTCTCACCATAATAAAACATTTATAAGAGTGAAAATATATCATTCTATCTCTATTTACTCATTGCTCGATGTTCATATCTTTCAACGGTTAGGATATTTTGAAAATCAGAAAATGTCCTGAGAATAAATGAGGCCATTAAGTCAACACAAAAAGATCTACCAGCGCCAAGTTAAAATATTTAGAAGTTAAGGAAAGCATTGGAAATGATGAAAAATGATCCTTCCTCTTTCTGCCAATTAGTGTAATTTGCCCAAAGTCAGTGAAAATCATACTACCTACTGAAACCCATGGGTCAGTTTTTTTACTTACAGTCCATCACCAGGGATGCTGTGTCTCCTGTTTAAAACCTTTTTGTTTCTCCCTTGGCTTCTGGGCCGTGGTACCTCCTTCTGTTCCTCCCACCTCTCTCATGTCGTTAATCTGTGCACCTGGCAGACCACCTCCTCCGCCCCCGCTGCAATGCCAGAAATGCATGACCGCCCCTCAGCACTCCATCTGAAGCTGTGACCGTCCTGGGGGTCCAGGGTCACACACCCAGCCACTCGTGCACACCTGAACTTGTCTCTCCAATAGACGTCCTCAAGACCAGGACCGACTGCCCAGCCCTTGGCATGTGCTCTTCCCGGGAGCAAGGTCTTCAAACATCGTCTCGTATACCCCTCTCATGGGGACCTAGGTGATTGTCCCTGCTCCCTTCCCTGGCTCTGCCTGCCCGGCTCCCACTCAGACTACAGAGTCTTGAGGTCTCCTGGATGCTTCTCCCAGGTCGCAGAGGGCAGGACAGACCTCTTGTCCTGGAGCAGAGAACAGCCTCCTGTTGTGGGTCTCCTACATGCCGGGTCCGTGTCTTCTAAACCATGCAGGAGACACGGATGTGCCACACCTGGCGTCCTCACACGCTTCTGCTGACAGTGACCTCTGAGCAATCACACACTTCCCTTGTGTCCTTAACCTCCAGGTGCTCCATTTCCCCTAGGGGCTGCTGTTCCCTCCTTCCGAAGGTTGGCGCGGGGCCCTGGCCAGCTGGGCTGAACCGAGAGCCCACCTCCACACACACTGGCTGTGTGATTTGTTGCAGTTAAAGGACTATTTGATTCAGACCGATTCCTACAGAGGTTCTGTCCCCAGCCCTTGTACTGCTGGACAGCGGAAGTCCCAAGGGCAACTGGTCACCCTTGTCTCTGGAGCCCTGCGTCCTCCCTTGGTACTCGGAGCCCAGCCAGTCCTATGCCATCGTCCTCCATCCGCGGTTAAAAACCCTCCCAACGACCAGCCAGAGGCTATCGTCCCAGCACAGGGAGCAGACCCCTGAACCCCACGCCTCGCCTTGATGTTTCTGTACTGGCTTGATGGTGACCCCTCTGGAGTCGATCTCCCACAGTCGAGGGGCAGTCTGCACCCCTGTGGGGTTTTACCTCCGTGTTTTTCCAGACAGGCATCTGGGGTAGAAGTCCTTCTGGAAATGTCACCCTTATCCTCCTATTTGACTTCTCCCTCAGGGTTTCGGAGGTCAGACGCGTGGTTCTGGATGGAATGAAGGCTCCAGCTTCTCAGAGGCAGGGGTCCGTAGGAAGACGGGGGTCTCGGCAAAGGCTCCAAACAAAGCTTGTAGAGGCAGGGCCTCCTCCTTCGTGTGTTTCGGGATTTCTGCCCAGAGTTCATGTTTACCTAGCTTTTTAGTGTGCAGAGAGCTCTAGTCTCCTGGTAAACGTGTCTTGGGTCGGGGATGCTTAGAGAAGAAAAGAACTCCTGATTGGAAGAAGGGAGGAGGGAGGGGAGATTTTTCTACAAAGTTTCAGGGACTGTCCTGACCCTCAACTCCTCCTGGACACCCTGCAGAGGACTCCAGACCCAGGTCAGGTGATAGCACTGGGCTGTTGGCCGGGGCCTGGGGGTGGTGGGCTCAGGGCATCCTGTCCGCATTTCCCACAGGGCCAGCTGGGCATGCAGGCCGGGCCTGTGAGTTGTTGTGAGCTGCCAGGGGAATGCTGGGTGGCCCTGGGGACCGGTCGGGGTCGTCAGCTAGAGGAACTTGGGTCCTCTCACCGCAAGGAAAGCATTTGTAGCAAATGTGCATTGTTGTTCACCAGCTCAAGCTGTCTACATTTGAAAAACTCAGAAGAATGAACTCAGACTCTAATCTGAGAGAGTGTTCCAGAAGGTGAACCTGGGTGGGTGCAAACACACCTGATGACCGGCTTCTGGCCCCACGGCCAGCACTGGGGTCCGCACAGCAGGGCTACTGTTCTCACCACGGTGACCCTGAGGGTGCACGGAAGGAACGCGGATGGCCAGCTTCCAAACTCTGTTCCAGCTCCCTGCCCAGTGGGGCGGGCAGCCCTGACAGATGCTGATGCTCTTCCTGTGACCCCAAAACCTGGAAACCAGAGGGCTCAGAGTTTCCCCTCTGGTCCAGGCACCAGATCTGCACACGGAATAGTTTCCCGTGCCCAGGGGGCCCCTTCATTCCACAGCGAACTCTCTGGGCGCCACACTAGATCTGGGCTCAAGCCAAGGGCCCAAGGCTGGAAACTCCCGGGGTGATCAGCCAGTTTGAACAGACTGACTCGTGCTTGCAGAGGTGGTCACACGAGAGGAGAAACTGGGGCTCAGCGCATCTCTGAGCCGGAAGGGTGCGTGGGCCTCGCCACACCCCACGGGAGCCCACGGTGTCAACTAATTTGTCCCTCAGCACCACCCGGTGGCATCTCTGGGCCCTGGGATGGATGAGGGACCTCGATCCCCATCACTGCTTCTGAGGTCCTCATCAGGCCCCATAGTTTATCCGGGTCCCGGTGCACACCGTGGTCATTTCAATCAGGTGTCGTGGAAGTGTCACTTGGGGGGGGGGCACTTACTTCTTAAGGCCTCTACCTGAGCATCTTTGCTGCTGTGCCTGGAGGCCTTCTTTCCTCTAGGGTTGTGAGACCTTCACGGTGCCAAGGCTGGTCAGTCAGAAAGCAGAGTGAAGGGGACATAACCCTGCCTCCATGGGTCACATCCTCTTTTCAGGATCCGAGAGCAGTGCCCCAGTGTCTGGGACAGCTTACGGAAGGAACCACGGCTTCTTGAGTTTGCGCTCCCCACTCCTGTCCTTGGGATCGTGCCATGAGCCTTGTTGGTTGCGGTGGGGGGGGGGGGGTTCCTGCGGTGGTTGGACCTACAGAGTAACTCATCTGCAGGACCTCAAGCACCGCTGTCACTTCTGTGTTACTGAGTAAAGAGGAGGAGAGGAAGACTGATCCCAAACCTCTCTGGCAGCCACTTCGCTAGTCTCACCACTCACACTAGTCTCGCTGTTTGCTGCACTCACTATTCGCTAGTCTCACTATTCGCTCTTCTGTTTATTCTTTAAAGCCACCATGCTCAAGAATTTCCTTACTTGCCCTCTCATCCTTCTCTTGCCTAAGCCTCCCCTGGAGCCCCCAGTGTGCAAGCTGGCTTTACTTCCCACTGGAATTGCCCCCTGGAGGTCAACAGTAGCCCCCTGAGACCGTCCAGGGTCCCACTGAAGTCCTCCTACAACGGCCCTTGGAGTGTATCTGTCATGCCGATTGCTGCCTCATTCTTTCTTTCTCTTTTTACAATTGTGGTAAAAACACTGAACGTGGGATGGAGCCCATTAACCAATATTTAGGTGTGCGCCACTGAATGGTTAGCAACAGGCACTGGCTGGCGTGGCAGGATTTACTCATCTGGCATCAGTGAAACTTTAGACCCACCGAGAAGCACCTCCCTTTTCCCCTCCCCCCGCCCTACCTACTCCCATTCCACTCCGTTTCCATGAGTTTGGCCGTTTCAGATTCCACATGGAACTGGCAGTCTCACCTCCTGGTATTTATCCAAAGGAACGGAGATGAAGATCTCAGAGCGTTAACTATACACGTGGTCACGGCACCGCGATTCCCAACAGCCCAGAGGCGGGACCAGCCCAGTGTCCCGTGATGCATGGATGGGAAAGGAAGGGTTGGTGTATTCTAATGGAGTATTATCCAGTACGTCCCTTGATGGCCAATGGTGTTTCTCGTCAAGAACTTTTTAAAAATTTTGATTAATATATTCAAAATGTGTCAATTATGTATTTATTTTAATTATTATCTTATTAGTGTTTTATTGCCTCTGCGTTTTGAGTCACATTAAGAAATCTTCCCCTACACCAAGAGGAATTCACGTATGTTTTCTCCTCACGCGTGTGTGCTTTCAATTTGTGCCTTAAGATCCCGGACCCATGTAGATTTTCTCTTCTCTATGGTGTGAGACATGGGTCTAATTTAATTTTTTCTAAATGGCGATTCAGCTGTCCCAGCACCAAGAAATAAAGAGTTCACCTTTATCCCTATGCTTGAGACGCTACCTTTGTTGAATACAGCATTTCCGTATGCATTTGAGTTTAATTCTGTTTATTTTACTTCATTGGTCAACCTGTTTATACAATAATACTTCACTGTTTTAATTGCTGAGATTTCATGGGGTGTGTTAATATCTGTGAGGGTTGGTTCCCCTTGGGGCTTTCCTTTTTCAGTGCTTTCCTGCTTACTCTTGAATGTCGCGTTCATGAATTGTGATATCAGCATGAAAATATTTTACTAAGATTCCAATGAATTTACAAATTACTTTCAGGAGAAAGACATCTTTAGAGTGCTGGCTCATCCCATCTCATTAAAGAGGTTACCTTTTATACGTCCAAGAGTACTTTTGTATTTTCCAATAGTTTGCAAAGTTTTTAAACATTTTCCTGTTATAGGTTTTGCACATTTCTTGCTGACTTTATTCTGCAGTATTTCTGTCTCTGTCCTGATATTTTAAAGGGCATTTTCTCCATCATTATATGTTCTTAACTTTAATGCTTGTATTTGTGAAGGATTGGTTTCATTTGTTGACTGTGCTGAGAAGTGACAAGAGAGAGTGAACATTCATTCTTGCCTTGTTCCTGATATTACTGGAAATTCTTCTAAATTTTCCCCACCAAATATACCGGTTTTTGCTACGGTATGCATATTCTATCCTGTTAAGGATGTTTCCCTCATTTCTTATTCTCCCATTCTTGTGAGTTTCTTGTTTATCATGAGTAGAGGTTGAATTTTGACAAGTGTGTTCTCAACACCTACTGAGATAATTATGTATTTTTCTTAGATTGATTAATATATTGTATGATAGGTAAACATTTCCTAATATAGAATCCATATTGCACATTCTGCATGGTTGTGGCATATTATTTTCTGAATGTGGTGCTGGATTCGGCTCCCAGGTTTTGTGGCGACACGGTGCCTGGACGCTCACAAGGGATACTCGTCTGCAGGTCTGCTCCTTGGGGAGGGTCCTTCCCTGGTTAGGAATCGGTGCTACGCATGCTTCACAGAAGGATCTGGGGGGTTACCTTTTCTTTTCTTCCAGAGCTCTGGGATTATTTGTAGAGCATCACAACTGTGTGGTGCTGGAAGTTTCGTTAGAATTCCTCCCAGAAACTCTCTGGGCCCATGCTGTTTTGGGGACGGCTCCTTAATACATTTCTGTGTTTCTAATTCTCATGCCGCCATTTTGGTAATTTACAGTTCCCTAGCAAATTTCCACTTTGTTGGGATTTTCACACTTACTTGTACAAAGAATTGCAAAATAGCCTCATTTTAAAGAAAATTACGCTCTTTCAAAGGTTGTTTTCCATATCATTTCTTATTTAAGTCTGATTTCTCCCTTCCCTCTTAATTAAGTTGGCTGGTGGTTTGTCTGTTTTGTTAATTTAAAAACATGATTTAATTTATTAATTAGTGTTGTTGCTTTTTTAAAACTCTCCTTCTAATTAGTTTCTGCTTTTTTGCTTTTGTTATTTCCTCCCCCTTTTTGGCGGGAGGGTGGGCGGGGAGAGTTTAATTTGTTTCTTCTCCTTCTTCTTCTCCTTGATGTAGAATTGTAATTCATTTATTTTTATACTTTCCTTTCTATTATTAAAATTATTTATCATTTCCTCTGATTGCTGCTCTATGCTCCATATATTCCAATGCATAGTATTTTCATTTTTATCATTTTTTTCACAGTTTGTATTTCCCCTTTCTCACAGGGTTATTTAATGGGGGTTTCTTAATTTTCAGATGCAACAGTCACCATGCCTTTGGCTTTTGTTAGTAAATTCTAGCTTCATCATTCGGTAATCAATCTCAGGATGTTTGTGAAAGCTGGTATTTGCTCCACTGACTAATAATGGCCAATTTTGGTCAATTTTTGTGAATGCCCGCTGGAGAGGAGGGCGTGTACTCCAGCATCGAGCCGTGGGGTTGTGTGTCGACCCATGAGGTCACTTCCTGAGTATGTGTCTAGGTTTCTCACTTGAAAAAACTGTGAAATGATAAATGGGTTTATTTTAAGGCAGGAAGTTTGTGTGGTTTGTCATGCATACGTAGAGAAGCACCTGGAAGTGAGGAGCTAAAATTGTAGGAGTACTTCTGGAACTGCGCTATGGACACGGGGTGGAAGGATCTTGAGAGACATCTTGGAGAAAGCCAAGGATGCATGGGGCAGGCTCTTGGCAGAATCTGGACTTTGAGGACATGTAGGTGATGGCTCAGAAAGAGGCAAGGAGTGTGTTCTCGGAAACTAGAGAAGGGGGTCCTTGTTATGTGAGGGCAGAGAGGTTGACAAATTTCTTCCTTAAGAGATGTGTGCAGGAGGACTTGCAAACAGCAGGTGTGGTTGAGCAGCCAGGGAGATCTGCGAGCAGAATGTGGAAGGCACGTCGTGTTTTCTGCTCGCTGCCAGTGGTGGGATGAAGCAGGGAGCGAGGCATCGAAGGAAGAACTGTTCGAAGGAACCAGAACTGGGTGGTTCTGGAAGTTCTCAGCCTCTCCAGAGGGCGAAGGATCCAAATTGTGGGAACAAGCTGCTGAAAGCTTGCATCGAGAAAAGCCTGATCAAGAGAATGGCCACGTCCACAAAGGTCTCTTGTAAGAAATGAAGTGTGTGATCCTCTCAAGAGACTTAAGGACCATTTAAAAAAAAGAGAGATACTTAAGGACCTGAGCAGGTGCCAGAGATGGAGTTGGGATTATCTTGGAAAGATTTGTGGGTAAACCCCACAAAGATGTTTAGAAAATTGTTTCATCACAAACACAGCCAGCTTGGACTACTAGGGACAGAGAAGGGACAGGAGGACAGGAGGCCACTGGAATCCTACATTCTACTAGCAGGAAGCAGACTGGTGAAACCACTCAGCAGTAAGATTGTGCTGCCTTTAGTGCAGAAGGAAGAATACCTTGGAGGGTGGGAGGCAGAGCCTAGAGAGCTGAGAGCCAGGGAGAAGCATTCCCAGGACCTGAAACCCACCCCAAGAGCCCCCGTGTTCCCAGCTGGATTTCAGAATGGCCACAGGCCAGCAAGCTCCTTTTTACCAGATTTACAGGGTTAGAACTTTTGTCTCCTCATCCTTGAGCCAGGACAACCCCAACAATTGTCCTCTGCTTGTGGAGTGCTGGGGACACATGGCTCTTGGTTCTAGTCCACAGATAGAAAACAGTGGCTTAGAAACTACACCTAAAGGGCTGCACCAGGAGTCTCACTCAGTCTGGATTTCAATGGTAATCCGTAGTGACAATCGGACTTTGGGCTCGAGAGCTGATGAGGTCCAATCAGTTGAAGAGACCGCTCTTTGGGCTGAGCCGTAATGAGACTCCCCTAACCCTTGCTCAGACCACTGACCTCCAGAAATGTAATCCTGCAAGTTTGCAGGACTTGGCTACACACAATAGAAAATGAATGTAAACATAGTTTGTCACTGCCTCGTGGTTGTGTTAGGGCAGGTGTGGGGGACATGCAACTGGGGACACACCTTAGTTGACTTGTGTGAAATTTTATTTTGGATTTCCTGTACAGTTTTCCACGTGCCTTACTTTCCTTTGGTTCTTTCCCCTGATCTTTTGTATCTTGCTTCAGTATCTGGTATAATCAGTTCATTGTGTATATTATGACTTTTCAATCAATCTACCCACATCCAGGTGCTCTAGCAAGTTTGGGGGTGTTTGGTGGTGGGGGTGGGTACTTGTCAATGGGCACATCTTCCTAAAACCTAGTTTAGAGGACTGACAAGATAGGTATGAACATGGTAGCTGTGATTATTTCTGAGGGATGGATGTTTAGTTTGGTAGTAGGTTTTTCTTTTTTTGTAGTTATTTGTATTTTAAAATTTGTCTTCACTGAGCATAGTTTATGACTGCAATAATAGCAATTGTTGTAATGATAACACCAGTTGCTGTGGGCTACTATCATGTAACATATGAAGAAGGATAATTTACATGTGGGATTTTGTGTATGTCTTCTGTGCAGCAAGTCTTAGGTGAGCACGGTCATCCTCTTTTGAGGTTTCGTCAGCTTAGATGAAAGTTAAAAGTATGATACAATATGTCTTGAATCAAGATAGAATTCTATTGGGAATTACATAAAAACGTCATTGGGAAGGGGTTTTCTCTCCTTTCTCTTACAAGCATCTTCATTGTCTGATGAATATGTATTGAGAACTTGCTCTCAACTTGGACCAGGCATGGTGCGAAGCACTTTGTGGATGTGACCACATTGGCCACGTGTGATATTGTGATTTATAATAAGAAATATATACTTTAAAGTATGTAATAATATTGTTCTTGATCCCCATTCCTGGCACAGAGTTCTTCAAACCCTTGGAATTTCCTCAGTGGTGAGAGCATGAAGGTGTCTGCTGTTATGTTACTGCAGTGATGCTTGGAATGCATCTAAGGATGGGGACTGGTTGCCAAGGAAACTAGCCAGAGTTAGAGGGTTGAACATTTTGTCTCCTCTACTGACCTCAATCCAGAGAAGGGGGATCAATCACCAATGGTTAATGATATAGTCGGTCATGCCCGTGTAATGAAATCCCCATAAAACCCCAAAAGGATAGGGTCCAGAGAGATTCCGGGTCAGTGAGAACATGGAGATGTGGGGAAAGGAGACTGGCGTGCTCTGATGGGGCGTGGAAGCTTCCCCAGACCCTTCCTCATGCTTCTCTTCCAACCGGCCTCTCCGGAGTTCTCTCCTTTCATAATAAACTGGTGACCTAGCAAATACAGTGACTTCCGTGAGCTGCTCTAGCAAATTAATCAAACCCAAAGAGTGGTCGTTGGAATGTCAGGTCTACAGAAGCATAGGTGATACCTTGCACTTGACATTGACCTCTGAAGTGGGGGAGAGGCAGTCTTACTGGATGGAGCCCTTAACCTGTGGGATCTGATGCTAAGTCCAGGTAGGTGATATCACAAGACAGAACATATGTAGAATACCCAGCTGGTTTCAGAGGATTAGTGGTAGTGTGGAAAACCACCACACTCTGGAGTTGGTGACCAGACTCTTTACCATACCAAATCAATGCCATCAACACTCCACTTCTATAGTTAAAAAAAAATTATAGAAATATTAGGTGGGGAATTTATGTCTTGAGGACAGATGACTAGCTATTTCCAAGCATATTTTTAATCATCACGAAGTCCTGTGCTTATGACTCTTCTTGTCCGTATCACCTCTTCTTGTCCATGGGATTTATTACATGTGATTTGTTCAAGGTTGCACAGCCAGTGGACGGCAAGGCTGGACGTGAACCCAGGTCACAGACTGCAGGCGCTCCTTTCCCTCCGCCAGTTACAAGCATAAGCGTTCCCGTTGGAAGAAGATCGCGCAAACCGATTTCTGCAGCTGTTTTCGATGAAGTGGGAAGCCCTAACGATCCTTGACGGTACCTCATTTCTTGGTCTTATGACTTACAAATACTCTGTTGGGTTGACTGTGGCCACGGTAGGTGATTTATGGGCTCGAGGGGTCTCTTGGGTCTGGGAAGACCACATTATATTCAGCTTTGGATCAGAGCAGTGTTTGACCGGGCTGTGTTCAGCCTTTCCCCTTCCTGGGTACATTCCACTCCTGAGTCGCTATTACCAGAAAAGCTTTCGAAGCAGTTCACTGCTCTGGGTCAGCCCTTTTCCACGGTCCCACACCTGGGCTGTGACTCACATTTGCCAAGATGCCAGAGCTCACTTTAAAAAAAGGATCTGTGCCATTGCTCTGACCTCCAAAAAATCCTGAGTGAGACCAAACGGTGTTTTCAAGAGCATTACGCTTTATCCTTCCCTAGAGACTGATCGCACAAAAGCAATATTCCATTTTTTTTCCTTTCGATGAAAGTGTTGCTTTCTTGTCTCTTTGAGGAAGATTTTCCCATGTTGCCAGTCCAGGAGGAAAACCTAAAAACACAGATGCAGAGGTGCTGACTTAGCAGCTGGAACCCCCGATGGAGTCTCGTTGTGAATTCTGACCTTACTTCCACACTATGCTACCGTGATACCCGCTGGAGCACCCCCGCAACAGTGCTACGGTCCTGGCGTCTCCTGGTTGCACTCCAGGTCACGGCTTCCTCCTCAGCTGTGCCCAGCTCTCTGGTAAAAGTCTCCAACGTGAGCAACTTAATTTCTGTGTGGTACTGAAGTGAGATTTTAATCCTAAGTAAACAGTTACAAGGTTCAATAACTTAATTACCCTACAGCAGTGTTATTAACTTGCCTCCCAAGCTTTGGAAACAATCCATGCTTTCTTCTGCCACTTTCTCTAAAAAATTACCGACAGCTTCTACAAACATAAAGGAACCCAGAAACAGCTGGATGGGATTCAGCCTCCACATTTGTTTTTTTCTTTAAAAATCTGCTCTGGAATTTTCAAGATCAAGAAATGCCTGGACAGTTTCATAAAGAACACAGTCAGATTCTCAAGTTCAGTTTAATGTAAGCAGGACTCCTGGAAGGAACTCTAGAGGTTTTCTCTGAGATAAAACAATCTTGTGTTTAATATTATAATATTGCTCTTCAGGTAAGAATTTAAAAATCTGGGTGTATGACACATACTACGAACTCTTCCGACTCTCTTTGTTACTTTTGAAACAAGTACTTTGTTACTTTTGAAACAAGTTACTTTCTTTGTGAAAGACAAGGGATGGGTGTAGTTATGAAAAAGAAGGAAGGCACAGCAGAATCTGGAATTAAAAGCCTCACAGATTAAATTCAGTGATGCGGCAGCGAAATTGTGTGAGAAATGCTTTATTCAACAGGGAACGTTCAGCAGCTGATAGGCATCCATTCCTGGGCTCGTTTCCAAGGGAAATGGAAACAGTGTGCTTTCTGTCCTCCGCTGGCGTTTCCTCCGACCCACATTGTGATTAGCGAATGCAGCATGGAGAGGAGGTGCTCAACCAAGTCCATTCTGAGACTGAGGAACGTTCACGAAGAGCTGACAGGGGCCACTGAGCACGACCCAAGGATCCAGGGGCCCCATGCTAACTGGTGGGTTTCCTCCCTCAGTGCCCGAGACATACACCCACTGGGGACAAGGGCATGAGCGCCTCTGGAATACCAGCCTTTGCTTCTAAAATCTCTTATGGTTTTAGGAGGAAACGCCGTTGAGTTTCTTCCTTCACGTGTTGTGAATTAAAAGCATTTGACAAAAAGCATTTGCTTTGGTGACTCCAATTAGACACATTTTGAGCAATGTATGTCAAACTTTAAGTGCTCATTTGGGGAACATATTTTCAAACATTACCAAAGAATCCTTAAAAAACCCAACACCGACTGTGAGAAGTTGACTGTGTGGTAGCCCTCCTGCTGAGGTAGCCCACAAAAATGTGGTGTCCAATACTGGGATGACCCAGGGACTTTGTTCACACGCCGTGGGAAGACTTAGAACCACGTTTCCCTCTATAGATTCATGGGGCAAGAAACCGACCTGGGTTGAGCGTACCAGGTAATGAGTCATCACTGACCATGACCCTTTGGGCTGGATATGCAAAATTGTGCCATGGCGAGAGGGAACATGAGACAGGTTGTCTGTTGCATGGCTGAGGGAGGCAGCTGGGCAAGGAGTTCTTGCCATAATAGAACAATTCCCTCCTGAGAGGAGATCCCATTCCACAGGGAGAGGTTGCCTTTGGCTTGGAAAAGATGAGAATGAGCCAAAGACTTGGCGTTCCCTCCTTCCAGATTCTGCATCTCACCGGCTCTGGCCATGCCCGTCTCCTCTCTCCAGCCCAGACCTGGTGAAGTGGCTGTCCAACTCCCCTCGCCTCTGAGACGTTCCTCAGACCTCAACCTTGCCCACCCCTTGGCAGGCAGAAACTCGTCCTCACTCAAACCCTTGGTGACTAGGACTCTGGCTTTGAGGACTAGCGGAATGTCACTCGTAACTACTGAGATAGAGAACATTTGAGGAAAAGTCCAAGTTAGAGATGAAATGAAGAGTTTCTCTTTGGACGCACTGAGTTTTGGGGAACGTCAGGACATGTAAGTGTTCTCATTCAGCGGCAATTTCTGTGTAGGATTCTCAAGGCTGGGAGAGAAGCATGACGGATTCCTCATCACAAAGGAGGGTGCCGTAAAGCAGGTTGATGAGATCACCCAGGAAAGGGTGCAGAGCAGGAAAAACAATGGGCCACAGGGCACCCGTCCTCCGCCAGATGGAATGGCAGAGGAGAGAGCACCCAGAGCTGGGGTTAGTAGGTCCCAGGAGGTAGGAGGGGCCAGAAGAGGTAGCCTCAGAAGAGAGATGGAGTGCCACGGGTTTGGATAACTCTTTGTTGTGTTTATACTGGAGAACGCGTGAGCTCACCTGTGCCTGGAGATCACAGCTCAGTGCGGGAGCAGGAACAGACGGCAGCCGGTTAGCACCCCAGGACGTGAGGGGGGAACATGGTACCATGGATTCTTGTATACAGACCACTCTACACCAACACCTTTTCTTTCTTTCTTTTTTTTTTTTTTAACTTAAGTTCAATTGGCCAACATATACTAAATCATTAATTTCAGATGTAGAGCCCAGTAATTTATAGGTGTAACTCCCAGTGCTCATCACCTCACCCAAGTCTCCCATCCCCCACCACCAAACCTCCTTTGTTTCCTAGAGTTAAGCATCTCTCATGGTTTGTCTCTCTCCAACTTTTTCCCATTCAGTTTTCCCTCCCTTCCCCGATGGTCCTCTGCACTGTTTCTTACATTCTGTAAATGAGAAACCATATGGCAGTTGTCTTTCTCTGATTGACTTACTTCACTCAGCATAATAACCCTCCAGTTCCATCCACGTCGATGTGAATGGTGGCTATTCGTCCCTTCTGACGGCCGTCATCTTCCCTTTCTGACCTCCATCCCTACAGCCTCTGAGGTTGTATCTTCAGGACTCTTTGGTTTTGGGTTTATTCCAGTGTGTGATAGTGATGATGGTCAGAGGGACTGGCGAAAGTTTTGCCAGTGGAGAATGAATGCTTCCTGAAAACCTTCCAGTCATGGCCCCTCGAGTTGGAAGCTTCACCAGAGCCATCTAATTCAGTTCTCATAACATGAAAGGTTGATTCTTTTCATTTCAATTTGATCATCAGGGAGCAATTATTGAACAGAGGAGCTGGGAGGGGGCTCGGCTCCAACCCAAGAACTCATTTTCTTCCCATCACATCCCACCAGTCCCGACGACGAGGCTCACAAATGGCTTTCACTTTGTAGGGGATGGGTGGAGTGTGCGGTCCAACAGACACGGCTGCTGGGCTGCAACTCTGGCTCTCTCGGCTCCACCGCTCTTTGCGGATAGCCGGCACGGCATCATGCTGATTATATGATCCTTCTCATTAAGGATGGTATGGTCTAAATGGAACACAGAAAACCGAGTATAACTGTCACTTAGCAAGGGTGTTGGGAACTGGCTGAAGGGGCTTATCTTTGAGCTGGACCTTGGAAGAAGGTTCGTTTTGTACAGCTGGTGATGGCTCTGGTAGAACCGAGTTGGAGATGAGCAGTAAATGCATAATGTTGAGAACACATGCGCTCGGTCGTCTCCTGCTGGCAATCATAAGCAAACTACGTTATGGGGTTGTCTTAAGTTCTTGGAGAACTTAAGTTGTAGGAGAATTTTAAACTCGTAAGTAGGAGACACAGACTTTAAAACTCATAAATCAGAAAGGCATTGGATAGCATTTTTATTAATTAATATAGAAAGTAATGGTAAGCACTACACTCTAAGCTGGGTCCCCGGGGAAGAGCGGGAAGACATAATGGTCCACATTCAGTGACTTCCGTCTGATAAGAGATTACTCTCTCTCTCTCTCTTTTTTTAAAGATTTTATTTATTTATTTGACAGACAGAGATCACAAGTAGGCAGAGAGGCAGGCAGAGAAAGAGGGGTAAGCAGGTGCCCTGCTGAGCAGAGAGCCCAACGCTGGGCTCGATCCCAGGACCCTGAGGTCATGACCTGAGCCAAAGGCAGAGGCTTTAACCCACTGAGTCAGCCAGGCGCCCCAAGAGATTACTCTCTTGTTCCCATTTGGTTCATGATTGATTAATGTGTTAAAATATGATCAACCGTTGCACCCAAGTTTAATTTTCATCAGTTAAAAACGTAGCTCTCCTATATGGAACCATTGTCAAAACTACATTCAGCTAATTAATGAAGGCGTGACTACTGATAAAACTGGTCCCTGAACATTTTTAGGAGCTGGGGATGTGTATATATTTTGAAAAAAAAAATACATATATATTTGAATAAGATTGGGAGGTTAGATTCAGACCTTCTTAATGTCCTCCCTGGTAGGAAAACCTGAAACATTAGTTCCATTCTGTCCTGGGCAAAAAAATCTACAAATGTGCTAACTTCACAGACTCTGGGTTCTGACAGCAAATAGCAAAGCTGGGCAGGCAGACGGCCTCTTTCTGATTTCCAAGTTCTGGATGTTTCTCAAAGCCAAATCCTAAAGCTATCAAACTGGTTAATACTGTTGGGTAGCACTCCAGTGCTGAACCTAATAAAACCAGCTTTTATGAAGGCCGCACTCATGGCACCGAAGAGACCAAAATGATGTGTCAAGTGTTTTACGTGTTAAAAATACTCACTTTTTTTTTTTTTTTTTTTTTTTTTTTTTTTTTTTTTTTTTTATGGATGCAAAGCCATTTGCAACAATGTGGATGGAACTAGAGGGTATGAGTGGGGGAGGGCTGGGGCGGCTGGGGGATGGACATTGGGGAGGGTATGTGCTCCGGTGAGTGCTGTGAAGTGTGGAAGACTGATGATTCACAGACCTGTACCTCTGGGACAAATAATACATTTTATATTAAAAAAAAAACTTTTTATTGAAAAATCATTTTATATTTCCTTAGGTCTTTAGATGCATGCTAATTTATACATATCTCTTGAAATTTGCTACAAGTAATATTGCCAACTTAAAGCAAAGTATTTCTCCAATGGAAAGTTACCCTGCACATACGGAATTAAAGGCAGTAGCAGTAATAGCGTCCCCCCATTCTTGTTTCTACAACCGAGCGACTTAAACTGGACCATCTGTGCTCCTAACAAATTTCTGATTATTTATTTATCCATCTATGATGCTTGGCTGAACAAATTTTCACATACATGCGTGTATGTGTATAGGAGACAGACTTCCAATGAAAAAAATTATGGAAAAATTCTAAAATGTTAATGTCACGTTCAGAATAACACCGAGAGACAAACAAAAACCTAAAAATTGCTGGGGGAACGGAGGGACTGAAGGGATCCTGGTCACTCCTCATCTCCCGCGGTACCTGCTGTGGACACCAGCTTGCATAACGAACCTGCCTGGGTTGCAGGCCTGCAGTTTTCTGCGCTAAACCAACCACATTGACGCCCACACTCAATGGCTTCTGCCCTGTCAAGTGTTTATGCGCCACTAAGATTCCAAATCGGCACTCCCTGTCCGCATGCAGCTGGCCGGCCTGCCCCAAACAGGCTGCAGCACCCATGCTTGGAGGACCCCATCTCGTCGCCTGTCCCCCGCACAGAGCTGCTGGCCCCCCAGCTCTGGCACAGTCTGCCAGGTGCTGGGGCACATGAACCCAGGCCCTCGCCCGAGGCTGCCGTCCGCTCCATCGGGGAAGGCGTCCGTCTTGTTCACTCTGCCTGGCGCCTTCCTGCGAAAACGCTACTTCTTGGTGACGATGGCCAAGCAGTTTTTGTTTTCCACGGACCAAAAGCTCCGTGAAATGAGTGGTGTCTGCTGAAACGCGACTGAGGCCAGGCTCTACCTTGTGCAGCAAATGGGCTCACGCCTGTCTGTCCCCTCAACCCCCACCGTGCAACTGCAGACAGGACAAGGCAGCCTCCCGCGGGCTGTGCACCACCAATAACCATGGTGGCCTCCAAGCAGCTGACCCGAATTCACGTGGAGTCTCGAGGGTGAGGGGCTCCAGGACGGTAGCCGCTGGCCTCACGTGGCTATTGAGATTTGAATTAATTGAGCGTAAATAAAACAAAAAGTTCAAGTCCTTGGTCATGCTAATCACATTCCAAAGGGTCAGTGGCCATGCCACGTGGAGTGGGGCAGACATGGCACATTTTCCAGAAAGGTCTCCTGGGCGGGGCTGCACAGAGCTGGGTGGGATGTGGGATGTCTTGCGGGGGGTGGGGGCAGTTTGCCGTCAGGAAACGGCGTAGCCTGGGACTCGTGCTTCTGGGCCCGTCTCACATTCCTCACTGAAAACCTGCTGCTTCTGCCTCTGCAGAGTCCCTTAGCGCATCTCAGTCACGGAGCTTTGGGTGGACCGTGTTTTCCGCATCTGTTCCTGGCAGTGTGTGCTCAGCAGAAAAGCGAATTAGTCAAGTTGTGTTGAAATTAATATGTGTCTGATCTTCCCAAGCTCAGACAAAAGTCAAACAATAGCCAAACTGGGGACAGTAGTGAAGCTTCATTGGGGAATTCTGGAATCTCTTTATTCGGCAGGAGGCACCATCTGTGGCCACCGGTCCTCCTGCCTGGCTCGTCCTTGCGGGTCAACGGCAGCCAGATGCCATGTGCCTGCTGTCATCTGAGCAATGAAGGGCAGACAGCAGCTGGGCCTCCTTAGGTGACCGCTGGGTCCCCTTAAATGGATCCGGTAGACCCAGTATCTAGACGCCTGCGTCGTGACTGGGAGTGGAGGTCAGCCTTCCTGTGATCTGCGGACAACGCTCGCCCTTTGGCAGAAGGCACGACAGTCTCGTTTAAAGACCGTGGTTCCCTGGTTCCCCATTATCTGACTTTTCAGCTTCAGGAGTGAGGGAAGGAAAACATGATCTTAGCTCTCGCAGAACGCTGCGGAAGTACTGCTTTGGATTTTAGTGATGACCAGACACGGTAGAATTTCTTTTTCAGTGACCTAATGTTGCTGTTTTGAAGACCAGGTCTCATGGCAGTTTCAGCATTCACACGGAGTTTTAAATTCACAGGTCTGGGGACTCCTGGGTAAAGCGTCTTGGACTCCTGGTAAAGCGTCTGCCTGTGGCTCAGGTCAGGATCCCCCAGGGCCCTGGTTTTGAGCTCGGCCAGCAGCCTGCTTCTCCCTCTCCTTTGGCCGTTCTCTCTGTTTGTGCTCTGTCTCTCTCACTCTGTCAAATAAATAAAAATAAAATCTTAAAGAAAATAAAGTTTACTGGTCTGTTTCTTACACTCAGTCTTCTGGTAATTCTTCCTACAACTCTTGAAAGACCAGACACCAAGGACTCAGAGAAAAGCTACGGGACAAGATTACAGATGTGTGCTGGCTTCCACATCCAGGCTGGGACACCTCAAAGAAGACACCTGCGTTATAGTTGGTCCTCACTGTTCTGGCCCTTTCTGCTGAGAGCTTACTGCTTCTGCCACAAAATGCTCCCTTATTCTTGGTGCTTATATTTTCGATCTCAGGTCTCATGTAAATGGTTCCTGACCTTGGCAGGCTCGCTACATCTTTAGGCTACGATGCAAGCTCCCAGAAATACGCCCGTGTGCACAGAGAACTCACACACACTTTCAGGAGGCTTGGGGTCCCGTAGAGACAGGCAGGCAGTCCTTGGGCCCCAGGGTAAGAAATTCTGAAATAAGCTCAAAGACCCAACATACCTTCCTCTCCAGCCGTCTGCTCTCTTGACACTTAGGGAACTTCATATCCACACGATGGCGGCAAAGGCATAAGGCACCTACCCACCGGGTTGCATGTTCTCCAAGGAACACACGGCAAGGTACAGATCTCACCCCAGCTCGCAGACTGGTTATGGAAGAGTGAATCATAAAAAGTCATAAACGGCGAAGTGGAAGTCAACACAGTTAACTTTTGCTTCTGCGAATGCTTTGTTCTGAAACCAAATTATTAATGTATTTTCTTAAGGCAGTAAAAATTTGAGTATTTTTCCCTAAGCCAGATTTTATATTTTAGCAATTAACATAATGGAATATGGATTGACACATTCTACGTTAAATTATGGAGTCAATGTTTCTATACAGACATAGAAGTAGAAAGTGCATAATGTTAAGCATTTCTTTTTTTTTTTTTTTTTTGTCTTTTTAGAATGTCAGGTTGGCATCACAGCCTTTGTCTTTTTTTTGCTCAAGACTGTTTGTACTTAGAATATTTTGATGTTTAAAAATGTTTTCGTACTTAAGCTTTCTTAAGTATCAGAAAGACCTGTTCCAACTTTGTCGATGCTGAATTTTGTAGGATACCTTTCAGTCTTATTTTTTCCTATCTATGTCTTGAATGATCTCACCGAGAGTTGGAGATTAATGAATTGATTATGATGTTTTGCATTTGTTTTCAGAATGCCAGTCCCTTAAAATGCTCCAAGAAGCATTTTACTAGTCTGAATAAATCAAGAAAATTCTGCATGCTGTCTCTGTCTTTTCAAGATTCATCAAGCACCTTCTTATTTCAAAAGCTCTGAGAAGTCCTAGAGAAAAAAACCCTTTGACTGTATATTTATGTATTTACTTACTTGTTTTTAAAGATTTTATTTATTTATTTGACAGAGAGAGACACAGTGAGAGAGGGAACACAAGTAGGAGGAGTGGGAGAGAGAGAAGGAAGCTTCCCGCCGAGCAGGGAGTCCAATGTGGGGCTCGATCCCAGGACCCTGAGATCATGGCCTGAGCCGAAGGCAGAGGCTTAATGACTGAGCCACCCAGGCTTAAAATTGTGCCCCAAGTAGCATGATTTTAAATAACTTGTCTAATGCCTGTGATTTTCAATAGATTCATTTGTAAAGCAAACATATGAAGAAATCACATACACAGAACAGAATAATCCAGAATTCAGTCTCTGATGTTTGCTCACTCCAACAAGGTACAGATGACCTGCTTTTGAAAGCTTCCTGCATCCCCCTAAATGCAACGTAGACAGAGATGAAAGATTCCTAAAATGCGAATCTGCTGTGAAAGAAATAAGCAGTCAGGCTCTGAATGTGCTCTGCTGCTTGGAGCAGAGCACCTGGAGGGTGGAGCTTCTGTTCCCGGGAGCGGCAGGGTGGAGACGGCTCGCCCAGGGGTCAAGCACAGGCCAGTGTTCCCACAGTGCCCTGGGTCGGCTCCCAGCACCGGCGGGGAAGCTGAGATCCACCCCGGCTCCAAGCGGGGCCTGATGACCGTGAGAAGCAGCAGTTGTATCCCTACAGTCCGTAGCAGGCTCACTTTGCTAACGCCCTGTGGGCACTGGCAGGAGGTACCTGGAAAGGGGCATGAGTTTGGAATTACTGGTGGCGTGGGTTAACCCTAACCCTTAGGTTAGGGTTACACTCATGCAACAATACCAGCCGTTCCCAGGTTGAAAGTGTAGGCTCCCCCCGCTTCATCTATCCCACGGATGAGCGAACTCCCGGTCTTTATGGTCCCGGTGAAGAGAGCTCGGTGGGTAAAGAGTGTCTGCCACGGGCCATGGCTCCGTCCAAGGGCTGGAATAAGAAAAAACTGCTTTTTCGAGCAAACTGAGACAAATCTACAGTGGGAGCCGGCCAGGGCCACTGACTCAGCCTCTGCATCTGGGCAGAGTGGAAAGTTCTCATCATCTTGCAGAAGCATCCTTGCCCCTCGCCAAGCGTCAAACCTCCTTGCTTTCCTTCAGAATTATAAACGACAACACACCATGTTAATAAGACTTCAGACCTCCTCGGGCCACATGGCAGAAACCGCAGCGGGTACATTTTTTCCGACTTTTTAAGGAGATCTGTGAATGGAAAATATCAAAGGGACCTAACCAGCTGCCCCCACGAAACCGGTAAAATTTCATTACCGGTAGCATCCACAATGGTAATTGGAAATGGTGGTGCAAACAGAAGTGACCGTGGTTGCACAAGAGGGCAGCTGGAGGTGACCCAGGGCTCCAACTCAGAAGCTCTACAACAAATAAGCTGCTCACGGCCCAGGTAGCAGTGGAGAGTGGATGGGAGTGCCACACGCCCCCATGGACTGACTCTCCTGGCACCGGACAGGGGCCGAGCACTGCTCCAGCGAGCGTCTCAGCGGGGTGAGATCTCCAACTACTTGCACCGGAACCCTGTCACCGGATCCACGCTGCACCTGGTGGGCGCTGGAGAGACGAGACCACGTGCCCACATGCCACGTGTCCTCGAACATCACCTACCATCTCTGTGATTGAAAAGTAGGCACAGTGAGATACGATGACTAAAAGACCGTCGGCCCTTCTCCGTGTCGGCCTCACACGGAAACACGATTCTTTGGTCCCGTCAGAGGACAGTGCCCTGCTCTTTGCTTCAAATAGACCTCACGTGTTCCCGACCATACGGCCTTCAGTCTGGGCTTGCAGTGTCCATCGTGCCTCAACCGGCTGGCTGGGGGACCCAGCTGGGGTGGATCTCCAGCTCCCAGCACGTGGGATCCCTTCATCAGCTGTTGGTCCTTCCTGTCCCGGGTCAGAACGTACCCCTTCCGCGACACACAGCTGCCCAATTCCAGTTCCCTCCCAGCTGCTCCCTTCTAATGTGGGACTGTGTCCTCTTCCCCACTTTTCGTTAACAAGATTAATGATGAAGACCATCACTCCCAAGTCACATGGCCTAAAATACCATGTGACCGTCACCAACCATGAACGGATAGCAGAAATTAGGGAATTATTCAGTTCATTTGTTCATTACTTGCCAAGAATTCACGAGAAGCTTGCTCTACTCCAGGACCCGGTGACCTTCTGAGATCAGACAGATTCACACCAGCCACGTTTACCTGGGAGGAGTTTTATCTTCGGTCTCTGTAAGGGCTGCTCTGTTCCCATGTCATGATTTCTGGCGTTTTTCTGGAAGCCGATGGTACTTCTTCCTCTTTCTCCCCTGGCTGATAATCCTGATGATGTCTCTGCCTGCCCGTGAACTGGGTTAGTTGCGGGACCCGACTCCCTCAGTGCACTCCCGGGACTCGTCCAGCAGCTGATGGGCAGCACGGGGGCGGTGGGGACCATTGTGGGGGCGCGGGGCAGGGCTGGATGGATACGGTTGGTCACCATGTAACAGCCTGTATTCCCAATTTTATAGGTTAAAACCTGCCTCCCTGGGCCCCTGTGTGGCTCAGTGGGTTAAAGCCTTTGCCTTTGGCTCAGGTCAGGATCCCAGGGTCCTGGGATCGAGCCCCACATCAGGCTCTCTGCTCAGCAGGGAGCCTGCTTCTCCCTCTCTCTCTGCCTGCCTCTCTGCCTACTTGTGATTTCTGTCTGTCAAATAAATAAATAAAATTTAAAAAAAAAAATTTAAAAAAAACAAACCCTGCCTCCCTCCTGTTGCTGTCCTTCAAAGAAAATCGGTGAAGTTTGCCGAGAAGCCCCCCAGGACACCAGACAGTCCTCATGGTGAGGCACTGGGCAGCTGCTCAATGCCCACAGGTGGGCTCCCTGGTGGGCGCCCGGACGGTGAGACAGGACGTGGAGCTCTGTGGGCGGGGTGGGGCCGCAGAAAGTTCCAGTGGAGGGAGCTGGCTCTACCAGACAAAGCCTGTGCCTGGGGATGCCCAACTGGGAGTACTCGGAGCCCTACAGCTCCTTAACACGCCAGTGTCGAAGCCGTCCCCCCGAGCTTCCTCCAGCGGTGGGGGACTGCAGGGAGAGGTCAACGAGATGTTCTTCCATCCAGAAGCATTGCCCGTCGGGTCAGGCGGGCTTCTCCTCCCTTCCAAGAAGCTATTACATTTTCTGTTCCTCGAGGACCCTGGCCCCCATCACAAGGTGTTAGAACCACAGCCTGACTCGTCGGCGTGGCAAGTGTGAGGCCTCCGGCTTTGTCCTTTTTTTCCTTCAGACTGCTTGACTATTCCGGGTCTTTGGTCGTTCCAAATTCCTATTTCTATGAACCAGAGTAATTCTGATAGGAATTGCAGCGGATGGTCATTTTACCGATAATTCTTCCAGCCCATGAGTGTGGAACATCTTCTCATCACTTGTGTCGTCTTCACTTACTTTCGTTAGTGTCTTCCTGTTTTCCGGGCACAGATCTTTCAAGTCCTTGGTTAAATGTGTTCCTAGGTATTTTATTTTCTGTGATACTGTTGTAAATGGGATTGTTTTCTTAACTTCTCTTTCCAGTCCTTCGGTGCTTGGGTCAGAGACTCAACGTCTCTGGTAAGTAGGAGAGAACAGCTGCGCAGCTCTGCACCCTGACGAGTCTGTAACTTGTTTCTTAACTATTTATGGTATAATTTGTCATGCTATTCTAATGTGATGGAGTCATATTTTTTCAGGTTTTTTTTTTTTTTTTTACTGCTTTTGTGGTCTCATTTAAGAAATTATGAAGATATTCTTTTATATATTCTTTCAAGAATTTAAGTTGTTTTTTTTTTTTTTTCTTTTCGAAGTTAGTCTTTTATAACACATCTTGAGCTCATTTTGAGGTATGGTGCTATTGATGTAATTTTATTGTTTCTATTTGGAAAACCAGTTGTTCCAATACGATTTAATAAATGAATTCCTCTCTTTGCATGATTTATAATGCCTTTGCTATTGTGTGCCAAGAACCCATTCTTTTATGGGTCTGTTCTATTGATATATTTCTCTAGCCCTACACCATCTTCATCTTTTCCTAATTAATAAAGTTTACAATTAACAAATTTAACATAGCTTATAAATAAGCCTTTATATGTGTTAAGTCAAGTCATCTTATTTCTTTCTCTGAATTTTTATTGGCTCTTTGAGATGAATGCTTTTTCAATCAATGTACGCATTTTTAAAATCAAGGCTAAATTCCTATTAAGTTCCGCCATCTTAACCGTTTTGAAGGGTACAACTTAGTGGTTTTTCCTACATTCATGATGTTGCACAACTGTCCTCACTGCTTAGTTCCAGAACATTTTCATCACTTCGAAGAGAAACCATGTGCCCATAAAGCAACCATACCTCTTTTCCCTCTTGCTTGGTCGAAGAAAACCTCTAATGTACTTTCTGTCCATGGGTTTGCCTCCTCTGAACATTTTATATAAATGGAATCACAGTATTTGCTGTTTGGTATGTGGGTTTTTTTATTTGGCATGAAATTGTTGATTTTGCTTGTGATGTAGCATGTGTCAGGACATAACTGCTTTTTGTGATTGCCTGATAGGCCAATGCATGGCTCTGCTGTGTATTACTGCTTCATTCAACACCTGGTGGCCGCCTGGGTTGTTTCCACTATATGGTTACTGTGAAGAACTGCTGTGAACATGCATGCACACATTTTCATTAGATCATGTGTGTTCAGTTCTACCGGTGTAGTCACTGGGCCTACATATGTGTAGTTGTTTGAGGAACCACAAGAGTGGCTATCCTCAGATGGCTGTGTCATGGTGCATTCCCACCAGCAATGTATACGGGCTCCAGTTTCTCCAAATTTGTGCCAACACTTATTATTGTCCATTTTTTAAAGCTATTCTAGTGATGGTTGGATGGTATCTCATTGTGATTTTGATTTATATTTCCACGATGACCATATATGATGAGCATCTTTCATGGGCTTCATGCCTATTTGCCCATCTTTTCTGGAGGAAAATCTATTCCAGTGTTTTGCCCTTTTCTAAATTGAGCTGTTTGTCTATTTATCACTGAGTTGTAATAGCTCTTTATATATACTGGATACTATGTGTGATCTGCAGACGTTTTTACTCATTCTGTGAGTCGTATTTTCACTCTTTTGAATTAAAACAAAGCTTTAAATTTCGATGGAATTTGGCTTATCTGTTTTTTTTTCCTTTTCTTATTATGTTTTGGTGTTTTATCGAGGAAACCATTGCATAATCCAAGGTCATGTAAGTTTACACCTATGGGTAGGTATCTCCAGTTTCATTCTTTCTCAAGATTGTTTTATCTATTTGCCATTCTGTACATATTTTAGAATCATCTAGTTCATTTCTTTATAAAAGGCAGTTGTAATATTCATACTAAATTAATTTGGGAAATTTGCTATCTTGACAATATTAAGACTTCCAATTCATGACCATAAACGTCTTTACATTTGGTTAGGTTCTACTCAATTTCTAACAGTGTCTTGTAGTTTTCAATGTAATAGTTCATCTCTTTTAAAAAATGCACTCATAAATATTTTATTCTTCTTTAAATGCTATTGTAAATGGAATTTTCATATCTTCAGGTTTTGACTTGCTCACTGCCAATGTATAGCAGTAAAACTTTTGCCTGTTACTCTTGTGTCTTACAAATGTGTTAAGCTACTCATTTGTTCTAATTGTATTTGAGGGGTTTTTGTGTGTGAGTTATTTGGGTTTTTCTCTATATAATACATGCCATTTGTGAATTGGGGTAGTTTCACCTTTTCCTTTCTAATTTTAATGCTCTTTTATTTCTTGCTTAATTACCCTACCTAGAACCTTCTGGTACAGTGGTCAGTAGAAGTAAGAAGGGTAGACATCCTTGTCTTATTGCTGATCTTGGGAAGGACAGAAAGCTCTTGGTATCTCACCCTTCAGCATGATGTTAGCTGTACATTTTTAATAGATGCCCTTTGTTGGATTGAGAAAGGTCCCTTCTATTCCTGTTCATTGAGTGTTTTTGTCATGTAAAGGAGTGAGGTATTTTGACAATTTTTTTTTTTTTTTGCATCAGTTAGGATTATGGTGTGTTTTTTCTTCATTCTATTAATATGGTATATTATATTTATTATTTTTTTGTATGTCAAACTTTGTATTCCTTGTGTAACTCCCACTTGGACACTGTGATAGTTAATTTTATGTATCAAGTTGGTAGGCCACAGTGCCCAGATGTTTGGACAGACAAGTCTGGATGTTGTGAAGGCATCTTTTAGATGATATTACCATTTAAATCAACAGACTTTGAGTAAAGCAGATTACCTTCCACAGTGTGAATGGGCCTGATCCAATCAGGTGATGGCCTTAAAAGAAAACAGACTGAGGTCTGCCAAGGAAGAGGGAATTCTGCTTCCAGACTACTCTTGATTTGAGATGCAACATGAAGTCTTGTGGATCTCCAGCCTGCCTTTTTATCCTTCAGATTTGGACTTCCCAGTCCTCCATAACTGTGTTCAAATAAATAAACGCCTTCAAATAAATCTCCTTTTTTTTTTCTCTCTCTCTATATTCTACCAGTTCTGTTTCTCTGGAAAAGTGATGAAAACCTTCATAGGTTATAATCCTTTTACTAAGCTGCCAGAACCATTTGGCTAGTATGTTGCTGAGCATTAATTCTTCTTTAAATGTTAGTAATGGGGCCCCTGGATGGCTTAGTCAGTGAAGCATCTGTCTTTGGCTCCAGTCATGTTCTCTGGGTCCTGGGATCAAGTCCTGCATTGGGGTCCCTGCTCAATGGGGAGTCTGCTTCTCCCTCTGCCCTTCCTTGTGTGCGCTCTCTCTCTCTCTCTCTCTCTCTCTCTGTCTGTCTCAAATAAATGAAGTCTTAAAAAAATAAATGTTTGATAGACTTCACTTGTAAAGCCATCTGGTCCTGAGCTTTTCTTCGTTGGATTTTTTTTTTTTTTTTTGATTGCTGATTTGATTACTTGTTACAAGTAACAGATCTTTCTTCTTGAATCGGTTCTGGTAGTTTGTGTATTTTTTTTAGGAATTTATTCATTTCATCTTAAATCATTTGTTTCTTTTGGCATATAATTTTTCATAATATTCTCCTCTAATCTCTTTTTATTTATGTTTGTAATAATATCATCACTTTTCTTCCTGATTTAGTAATCTGAGCCTTCACTATCTCTCAGTCAGTTAAAATGTTATCGATTTTGCTAATCTTTATGGAGAACTGGCTTTGGGTTTTGTTTCTTCTGTTGATTTTGAATCTCATGTTTTGTTTGTCTCAGCTCTAATATTTATTATTTCCTTCCTTCTTCTTGATTTCAGTTTAGTTGTTGTTCTTTTTCTGCCTTCTTCGGGTGAAAGGTTAGGGTTCTGATTTGAGATAATTCTTCCTTGTATATGCAGGCTGCAGCAGCTGTGAGTTTCCTTCTGATCTCCTGCTTTCACTACATCCTGTAAGTTTCTTGTGAATTCTTCTTTAGCTCACTAATTATTTCGGAATGAGTTGCCTTATTTTTCACATTTTTGAATATCCCACATTGCCTTTTATTATTGATGCCTAATTTCATTTTATTGTGGTCAGAAAAGATACTTTGTGGGATTCAGTCTTGAAATTTACTGACATCTCTGTTGTGGCCCCATGTATGACTTATCCCAAAGAATGTTCTGTGCACACTGGCATCTGTATTGTGCTGGGTTTAGTGTTCCAAGAATGTGTGTTCATCTGGTTGATTAATAGTGTTGTTCAAATCCTCTGTTTTCTTATTGGTCTTCTGTCTGGATGTTCTATCCCATATTGAAAAGTTGCATAGTGAAGTCTCCAACTGGTATTGAAGAATTGTCTGTTTCTCCCTTTGATTCTGTCAGTTTTGGCTTTGTGTCTGTTAAGATTTTGTTATTTGGTATATATGTATCTATAATCATTAATCTCTTGAGGAATTAACCATTTTATCATTACGAATGGTCCTTGTATCACTAACAAATGTTTTTTTTTAATTTAATTTTATTTTTTCAATGTTCCAGAATTCACTGTTTATGTACCACACCCAGTGCTCCGTGCAATACATGCCCTCCTTAATACCCACAACCAGGCTCACCCATTCCCCTCCACCCTCTCCCCTCCGAAAACCTCAGTTTGTTTCTCAGAGTCCATAGTTTCTCATGCTTCATCTCCCCCTCTTATTTACCCCAATTCACTTTTCCTTTCCTTCTCCAAATGTCCTCCATGCTATTCCTTATGCTCCATAAGTAAGTGAAACCATATGATAATTGATTCTCTCTGCCTGACTTATTTCACTCAGCATAATCTCTTCCAGTCCCGTCCATGTTGATACAAAAGTTGGGTATTCATCCTTTCTGATGGAGGCATAATATTCCATAGTGTATATGGACCACATCTTCCTTATCCATTCATTCATTGAAGGGCATTTTGGTTCTTTCCACAGTTTGGCAACCATGGCCATTGCTGCTATAAACAATGGGGTGCAGATGGCCCTTCTTTTCAGTACATCTGTATCTTTGGGGTAAATACCCAGTAGTGCAATTGCAGGGTCATACGGAAGTTCTAATTTTAATTTCTTAAGAAATCTCCACACTGTTTTCCAAAGTGGCTGCACCAACTTGCATTCCCACCAACAGTGTAAGAGTGTTCCCCTTTCTCCACATCCTCTCCAACACACGTTGTTTACTGTCTTGTAAATTTTGGCCATTCTAACTCATGTAAGGTGGTGGTATCTCAATGTGGTTTTGATTTGAATCTCCCTGATGGCTAATGATGATGAACATTTTTTCATGTGTCTGTTAGTCATTTGTAAGTCTTCTTTGGAGAAGTGTCTGTTCATGTCTTCTGCCCATTTTTTGACGTGATTATCTGTTTTTTGAGTGTTGAGTTTGAGTTCTTTATAGATCTTGGATATCAGCCCTTTGTCTGTAGTGTAATTTGTAAATATCTTCTCCCATTCCGTGGGTTGCCTCTTTGTTTTGTTGACTATTTCCTTTGTTGTGCAGAAGCTTTTGATCTTGGTAAAGTCCCAAAAGTTCATTTTCATTTTTGTTTCCTTTGAGTTTGGAGACATATCTTGAAAGAAGTTGCTGTGACTGATATCAAAGAGGTTACTGCCTATATTCTCCTTTAGGAATTTGATAGATTCCTGCCTCACATTGAGGTCTTTTATCCATTTTGAGTTTATCCTTGTCCATGGTGTAAGAGAATGGTTGATTTTCATTCTTCCATACATAGCTGTGCAGTTTTCCCAGCACCATTTATTGAAGAGACTGCCTCCTTTACACTGGATATTTCTTCCTGCTTTGTCAAAGATTATTTGACCATAGAGTTGAGGGTCCATATCTGGACTCTCTACTCTGTTCCACTAGTCTATGTGTCTGTTTTTGTGCCAGTACCATGCTGTCTTGGTGATCACAGCTTTGTAGTAAAGCTTGAAATCAGGCAACGTGATGCCCCCAGTTTTGCTTTTCTTTTTCAACATTCCTCTGGTTATTCAAGGTCTTTTTTGGTTCCATACAAATTTTAGGATTGTTTGTTCCAGCACTTTGAAAAATGCCAGTGGAATTTTGATTGGGATGGTATTGAAAGTATAGAATTCTCTGCCCAGTATAGATATTTTAACAATGTTTATTCTTCCGATCCATGAGCATGGAATGGTCTTCCATCTTTTTGTGTCTTCTTCAATTTCTTTCACGAGTGTTCTGTAGTTCCTCAAGGACAGATCATTTACCTCTTTGTAAGGCTTATTCCAAGGTATCTTACGGTTCTTGGTGCTCTAGTAAATGGAATCTATTCTCTAATTTCCCCTTATATATTTTCATTGTTAGTGTACAAGAAAGCAACTAATTTCTGGGCATTAATTTTGTATCCTGCCATTTTACTGAATTGCTGTATGAGTTCTAGTAGTTTTGGGGTGGAGTCATTTGGGTTTTCCGTATAAAGTATCATGTCTTATGCAAAGAGAGAGTTTGATTTCTTCATTGCCAATTTGAATACATTTAATTTCTTTTTGTTGTCTGATTACTATTGCTAGGACTTCTAGTACTATGTTGAACAACAGTGGTGACAGTGGGCATCCTTGACAATGATACCCGCTGTGGGTTTTTCATAGATAGATTTTATGAAGTTGAGGAATGTTCCCTCTATCCCTATACTTTGAAGAGTCTTAATCAGGAATGGATGCTTTACTTTGTCAAATGCTTTTTCTGCATCAATTGAGAGGACCATGTGGTTCTTCTTTATTCTCTTACTGATTTGTTCTATCTGCTTTGTGTCATACAATACAGCTACTCCTACTCCATCTGCATACTGCTTAAACTATTTGTGTCTTGAATTAAAAGTTTCTCTGTGAGGGGTGCCTGGGTGGCTCAGTGGGTTAAAGCCTTGTCTTCGGCTTAGGTCATGATCCCAAGGTCCTGGGATTGAGTCCCGCATTGGGCTCTCTGCTCAGTAGGGAGTCTGCTTCCCCGTCTCTCTCTGCCTGCCTCTCTGCCTACTTGTGATCTCTGTCTATCAAATAAATAAATAAAATCTTTTTTTAAAAAGTGTATCTGTGAAATTGGTGTTACTTGCTATTGTCATGACCTTGGCAGTGCTCTTTATTCATTCTGTGGCTTTGGGTCAATGTCTAACATCCTTTCATTCCATTCAGAAGGACTTCCCTTAGCATTACCTGTAATGCAGGTCTGCTAGCCATGAATTTTTGGAAATATCTTACTTCCTCCTTCATTTAAATTTAAACTTAATTTTAATTTTTAAACATTTTTTTTCATATGTATGAAGCTTGTTTGAAGTCCCCCCCCACACACACACACTTTAAAGATGTGATTCTAGGGGCGCCTGGGTGGCTCAGTGGGTTAAAGCCTCTGCCTTCAGCTCAGGTCATGATCTCAGGGTCCTGGGATCGAGCCCCGCATCGGGCTCTCTGCTCAGCAGGGAGCCTGCCTCTCCCCCCCGCCTCCGCCTGCCTCTCTGCTTACTTGTGATTTCTGTCTGTCAAATAAATAAATTAAAAAAAAAAAAAGATGTGATTCTACTGTCTTTAGGTCTCCATAGTTTCTGATAAGACATTTGCTGTTATGCTGTTAATTTTACTAGAGAGTCCTTGTATGTGATGAGTCACTTTTGTCTGATATTTGTCAACTTGATTATGTATTTTGGTTTGTATGTGTTTGATTTATCCTATTTGCAATTTATTGAACTTCTTGGATGTATAGATTAGTGTGTTTCACCAAATTTGGCAAGTCTGTGCCTGGTGTTTCTATTACATATTTTTTGTGTCCATTTTAACCGTCCTCTTATTCTGGGACTTGCATTATACATATGTTGGCATGCTAGATGGGACCTTACATGTCTCTCTCAGGGTCTTCCTTTTTTTTTTTTTTTTTTTTTTTGTCTCATACCTTCTTCTGTCCCTCAGACTAGGTAATCTCAGCAGACTGATACTCAAGTCTGCTAATTCATTTTTCTGTCTTCCCTCATTTGCTGTTGAGCTCCTCTCATGACCTTTTCATTTATTACTTTTGACACTAGATTTGCATCTTGTTCCCTTTTGCAATCTCTCTCTCTCTCTTTATATCTATAAACATATAGAATATTTTATGACTTGTATCTCTTTATTGATATAATTTCTTTATTGGTGAGACACTATTCTTTAGTTCTGCTGACATGGTTTCCTTTTTAGTTCTTTAAACATATTCAAAATAGCTTTTTTACTGTCTTTGTCAAGTAAGCCTACTGTGTGGATTTCCTCAGAGACAGTTTCTGTTAATTGCTTTTTTCTTATGGATATTCCTTATTTCTTTGTTTTCCTCCTAATACTTTATTGAACACTGAATATTTTGAATGTTATGATGTAGTGACTTTAGAAATTTTGGAAATCAGATTCTCCTTTCTCTTTTTCAAAGGTTTGGTGGCTGCCTCTTTTTTTCTAAAAAAGATTTTATTTATTTATTTGGCAGAGAAAGACACAGCAAGAGAGTGAACACAACAGGGAGAGTGAGAGAGGAAGAAGCAGGCTTCCCGCCGAGAAGAGAGCCTGATGTGGGGCTTGGTCCTGGGACCCTGGGATCATGACCTTGGCTGAAAGTAGATACTTAATGACTGAGCCACCCAGGAGCCCCTGCTGGCTGCCTCTTGCCGTAGTTATTACTCCCTGTGTTTTTGTGACTTTTCTGAACAAATTCTATACAGTCTGTGCTCTTGTTGTGTGTGACCAGTGATGTCCCTGTTTCATTCACTTAGTGGTTGGCTAGCGATGATGTATGTATATAGGGTGCCCCTTCTTTGCTCAGTCAGGGGGGTCACAACTCTGCCTTAGCCTTCTCTTCCTGTTGGCACAGTCTCAAGGTCAGCAGGTGAGAGGTCAGTGTTTTCCCAGGTCATCACTGGGCATATTCATGGCCTTCTGGATTTTCGGGAAAATGCCAGAAAATTTCGAAGCCCTTATTTCTCAAAGCATTTTATTCCCCAGGGTTTCTACCCAAATTCTAGTTACTCGCATCTCATGCAGTGCCAGAGGCAGAAGTAAATAAAACATCTTCCTTTAAGCACATTTAATGGATAACCATTGGGTGGCAGCTTTCATATTAGGTCAGTTCAGAGACAGACAATGTAAAGGGAAGCCCTTTAGGTCCGTTTTGAAGGGAGCCACCAGACAGGTTGCAACCAGTCCTTATGATTCTTTGTGAATGAGACCCCTTCTGCTGTGGCTGACACGGGCCTAGGAAGGCCGGCTGTTGTTCTCCAGGCTGCTGGTAAGCTGAGGGCAGAAGCTGGGACTGGAGGGTGAATTCATTCTCAAAAACTCAGTGTTCTTGCAAAGTTTTAGAAGTTTCTCTTGAATAAATTTTCCCCTGGTTGAGACAGTGAGGAAGATGAAAGCACAATCTTCTAGTAGACCAATCTCCATTTAGCCCACACAGAAGGGATGTGATCACACAGAAGTGTGTATCTCTGAGAACCCATTTTAGGTGCTGCCTCACAAGCCAGCTTAGGCCTTCAGTTAAGTCCCATCTTTATTTTATATTCATTTCTGTATTTAAATTTTCTCTCTTCAGAATAGATATTTTGAGATATAGATATTTTGTACTGGATATTTTCTGACCGTGTTTCCATAAGAAACAATCCCACTTCACCTGTGGTCTTCTGTTTGTTAAATCTATCTTATAAATTCTTTATTTCAGACACTGTATTTTTCCCCCTGAAATTAGCATTTGATTACTTTTATAGATTATAATTCTCAATTGAAATTTTTTACTTTTTACTCATTTTTCCCCATCACTTTCTCTTATTTTCTTGAACACTTAAGTATAACTAATTTAAAGTCTTTTCTGGCTAACTTCAAAATCTAGGCAGCCTGTAGATCAGATTGTCCTATTTTCTTTTTCCTTCAGCTATAGCTGAAAGTAAATAGTAATAGCTATAGCTTCAAAGTAAATAGTAATCTTTTAGAATGACCTTTACCAAGTATTTGAAAACTGTAAAGCTCTTGGAAATCTGTTCTTATAAAGGAGGTGTTGGTGGGTGTATTCACAAATTTTGATGGATTTATTCACAAGAGGGAAAAAAAGACTGATGAATCTTTTCCTGTAAAATGTTTCTGTTCAAATGAAGCCACAGTATTTAAGGAGGGAAGGCTAAAGCCCTGTGTCATGCAGATCTATATTGGTGATCAGCTCAAGTAAATGTTGACTATTAGGTGAACTATATCCGGCCAGTGGAAATGAAAAATTGAAAAAGATTGTAAATAGATGATCCAAATGATTTCTCTGTGTAAATGAATTATACAATTAAAACAAAACAAAACAAAAAGCACATACATTTAAAAAAAAAAAAAAAAGCCAGTGGATGACTCAGTCAGTTTAGCATCTGCCTTCAGCTCAGGTCATGATCCCAGGGACCTGGGATCAAGTCCCAAACTGGACTCCATGCTCAGCAGAGAGTCTGCTTCTCCCTTTCCCTTTACTGCTCCCCATGCTTGTGCTCTGTCAGTAAAATAAATAAAATTTAAAAAAATAATTAAAAAAGAAGGTGTATCCTTCTCTTCATTGGACAGGTGGGATGGTCATTTATTCCACTGGAGACTCTGCGCAGTGGAGGGGGACTGTGTTTCTTGTAAGGGTCGGTCACCATGTCCTCCCAGGTGTCAAACAGACTCTGTGAATTCCATGAGAACGCCGCCACAGCCATCGGAATCATGGCCTTGTCTTGCCAATGGCCAGAACCTTCTTCTGCCTGTCTTTGAGAGGGTTTCTGGTTAGGTTTGCACCCCACATCGTACAGAACTGTAGACCCCGAGTGGGGAGAGGGGACTTTACAGAGGGAATAAAGAGACTCCGTGAAGTTGCAGGAGGGGCTGCAGTGACAAGTGTCATCAAACTGCTGCTTTTAGGATATAAATTGGACCACATCACCCCGTAAACAGCACTCTTTAAGGGTATAGGAAAAAACCATGGTGCTGACCGTGTTCTACAGGACTCTGCATGACTTGACCCTACATTCATGTATGAGCACCTCCTGCCTAGTCCTGCCCTCATACATGGGGCTCCAGCTCACGGGCCCCTTGCTCTTCCTCACACGGTCGCTTGCCCCTCACCTTAGAAGCTCTGAATTGGCTCCTCCCTCACTCCAGAACAATCTTCCCTTGATGGTCCCTCCAGTTTCTGCACATATCACAACATGGGGTCCCACCCTGAGTATCACCTGGCCCACTGTTCTTTTTTCTTATATGCATATGATACAATATTATAAATGTGTTTCTGGTTAGTTTGTGTTGCCCTCACCCCAGTGTCACTCCCATCAGACTGGGGAGCTGTGCTGTCTCCCTTTCATCTTCCTGGGCTTAGAACAGTGCCTGGCACAGGGCAGCCAAGGAGTAGAAGGATATTTTCAGTGACTATTCGTTGAATAAGATGAAAAGTCCAGATCGCTACTATAATTGTTTGTTCTAGCATTTTGAAAAATGCCGTTGGTATTTTGATTGGGATGGTGTTGAAAGTATAGATTGCCCTGGGCCACAGACATTTTAAGAATGTTTATTCTTCTGATCCATGAGCATGGAATGTTTTTCCATCTTTTTGTGTCTTCTTTAAATTATTTCATGAGTGTTTTGTAGTTCTTAGAGTATAGATCCTTTACCTCTAGAAAGTCAAAGTCAATTGTCATATGGTTTCACTTATTTGTGGAACATAAGGAATAGCATGGAGGACATTAGGAGAAGGGAAAAGGAAGGGGGAGAAATCAGAGTAGGAGATGAACCATGAGAGTCTATGGACTCCAGGAAACAACCTGAGGGTTTTGGGGGGGGGGGGATGGGTGAGCCCTGTGATGGGTATTAAGGAGACAATGGATTCCATGGACCACTGAGTGCTACATGTAAACAATGAATCATGAAACGTGACATCAAAAACTAATGATGTACTGTATGGTGACTAACAGAACACAATAATAATAATAATAATAAAAGAACAACAGCACTGAAAAGAAAAAAAGATTGCTACTATAAGACCACAACTGCCTTGTAAGCTTGTAAGACCCCCAAATCTGTCTGAGGAAATTGGGGAAGATATCCAACAGGAGGTCAAAATTAGGCTATCCAAAGCTGGCTTATGGAGGGCACAGTGAGGAACAGAGTATTCCAACCAAAGCAAAGAAACTAAAGAAAGACACAGATACGGGGAAAAGCCCAGAACACCAAGATTCTTACAAGACCTGTTAGAATGCTTATAACGAAGAGATGTATGTGAATTTGTGAATTACTTACTTATGGATGGACTGAAAATAAAATTCTAGATCAAGGCAAACTACTAAAAAGATCATCCCTTGCAAGCTGAGATCTAGGGTTATTTCAAAATCTCTCTTAGCATTTCTATTTCTAATCTTTAAGAGAAAATTTTTTTGTTCTTTGTTTTGTGTGTTTTTTTTTTTTTTAAATTTGTGGATAATTTTAATGTACAAGACCAGTGAGCATTTGCTGAAAGTCACATAAATGAGAAAGGACCCAAAGAATTGGGAAGACACGTAACATGAAATCGCCTGGGTTCATTGCAGGTTGGGGTATTTCTTCTCTGTGTCCACCCGCAGGAATGGTGAGGAAGGAGGAGGCGGCACTCCGGCAGCATTCAGAGCAGGCTGAACAGAAAGCCCACCTTCATCCGCCACTCTGAGAGGACATCTGTGGTGATTCAAAGCTTAATGTGTGCTCAAGTCAAAACGTCACAACACTAACAGCAGCCTGTGTGACCAAACTGAGAGGCACCTGCCCCTGCCTCATGCAAACATCACTGAGGATGGCCGGACCACACAGAAATTTTCCTGTTGTAGATGCAGGTTACATCATGTTGCGATGACTCACAATAAATTTATTTAATGATGTTTATTCCTGCAACGCGCCAAGAAAGACCAATTTTGAACTGTTTGCTTTCCAGTTCTTATCAGACATTCGGTTGAGGAAGTTGGATATTGGAAAAAAATGTGGACACAAGCAGGCCAGCCACCTACCCCTTGATGCTCTGTGGGGCTTATTTTTTATCACTTTTGAATTTCATTTGCTCAGCCTCCCCAGCTCCCTAACATAAACCACACACTCGCATCATTTTTGTGAGTTTTGGTGATATTTGTAACATCAGCTTTTGGGGACATTAATGCAAAGAAAAGTCACATCTCTGCCCTTTTTCAGGATTGCTACAAAGACCTTGGTCATAGGCAGCTTGAGGTGTCAATGTTAAATTGAATTTGGAATTTATTGTAAACATTGTACAGTGAGGTGGATTTTAGGGTGATGAATCTATGGGTCTTTGTGCTGGTGTGGGGCAGGTGTATAATTTCAAGCAATTGTAATTACTATCAGTTAGTTTCCATGTTTTCATCTGTAAAATGGCAATACTGTGATATCTAACTGTCAGGGTGCTGATGGTATTAGTGAGAGCTTATCTCTAGATTTTGACAGCTCTGTTCTTTCTTATCACTCTACCCCTCTTATTTACAGAATCTATCAGAACATCCCGATCAATGCTCAGAAGGTTGTCTGCCAAATCTTATCAGACAGTAAAGTTCAATAGCCCCTTATGTTTTGTCTTTGGTTCTACATTACCCAGGATTGAATTTAATGATTGTTATGGGCCTTGTCAATTACTGTATGCAATTAATTCACGTAAGTTTTAGTGTATGCTATTTCTTTTATATTTGCCTTAAGTGTCTACCTGGTAGATGTGTGCACAGTCCCTAATCCTTTCAAATGTAGAAAGAGTAAACATTGTGAATGACAAATCATTTTTATTAAGAAATTCAGGTGCTGAATATTGTCTATTATCCAGTAAATAAAACACGTTAGCAGTTAACAGTGACCATTAGCACCCATCCCCTTGGCATTTCCTGGAAATGGAAGTTCTGTGGTGAATTTACTAGTGTATTCTGGCTTTAAATAACAAGACTATCAGGCTGGATTGGTTTCCAGCTGGAGACAACAGAGCTAGAAGGAAACTGAAATTACTGAGTGGATACAGTGGTTTTGCAGAGAGGAACCCTAGCCCAAGATATAACATGGTGTATAGTTAGCAGAAGGGCTCCCTTGACAACAAGACTGTGCATCCCAGAGATTTGCTGCTGCCCCTGCTCCTGTCCCCACTGGGTCCTCCCCCAGCTCCAGTGAACAGGTGCCGCTGTATCTTCTGCAACACAGGAAACACCTCCAAAGCCTAGTGGTGCAAGGCAACACTCTTTTTTTTTAAGATGTTTGATGTTTTTTAATTTATTTTTTATAAACTTATAATGTATTTTTTTAAAGATTTTATTTATTTTTTTTATTTAACAGATAGAGATCACAAGTAGGCAGACAGGCAGGCAGAGAGGGAGGAAGCAGGCTCCCTGCTGAGCAGAGAGCCCGATGCAGGGCTCTATCCCAGAACCCTGAGATCATGACCTGAGCCAAAGGAAGAGGCTTAACCCACTGAGCCACCTAGGTGCCCCAACATATAATGTATTTTTATCCTCAGGGGTACAGGTCTGTGAATTGCCAGGTTTACACACTTCACAGCACTCACCAAAGCACATACCCTCCCCAATGTCCATAACCCCACCCCCCTTCTCCCAACTCCCCTCCCCCCAGCAACCCTCAGTTTGTTTTGTGAGATTAAGAGTCACTTATGGTTTGTCTCCCTCCCAATCCCATCTTGTTTCATTTACTCTTCTCCTACCCCCTTAACCACCCCCCATGTTGCATCTCCACTTCCTCATATCAGGGAGATCATATGATAGTTGTCTTTCTCTGATTGACTTATTTCACTAAGCGTGATACCCTCTAGTTCCATCCACGTCATCACAAATGGCAAGATTTCATTTCTTTTGATGCTGCATAGTATTCCATTGTGTATATATACCACATCTTCTTTATCCATTCATCTGTTGATGGACATCTAGGTTCTTTCCATAGTTTGGCTCTTGTGGACATTGCTGCTATAAACATTCGGGTGCATGTGCCCCTTTGGATCACTATGTTTGTATCTTTAGGGTAAATACCCAGTAGTGCAATCGCTGGGTCATGGGGTAGTTCTATTTTCAACATTTTGAGGAATCCCCATGCTGTTTTCCAGAGTGGTTGCACCAGCTTGCATTCCCCCCAACAGTGTTTGAGGGTTCCCGTTTCTCCGCATCCTCGCCAGCATCTGTCATTTCCCGACTTGTTCATTTTAGCCATTCTGACTGGTATGAGGTGATATCTCATTGTGGTTTTGATTTGTATTTCCCTGATGCCGAGTGATGTGGAGCACTTTTTCATGTGTCTGTTGGCCATCTGGATGTCTTCTTTGCAGAAATGTCTGTTCATGTCTTCTGCCCATTTCTTGATTGGATTATTTGTTCTTTGGGTGTTGAGTTTGCTAAGTTCTTTATAGATTTTGGACACTAGCCCTTTATCTGATATGTCGTTTGCAAATATCTTCTCCCATTATGTCAGTTGTCTTTTGGTTTTGTTAACTGTTACCTTTGCTGTGCAAAAACTTTTGATCTTGATGAAATCCCAATAGTTCATTTTTGCCCTTGCTTCCCTTGCCTTTGGCATTGTTCCTAGGAAGATGTTGCTGCGGCTGAGGTCGAAGAGGTTGCTAAGGCAACATCTTTTTTATTAGACTGTCAGATTCCACAGGTCAGGAATTTGGATACAAGTGGTGAGTTTGACTTCTCCTTACCCACCATGTCTGGGGCCTCAGCTGAGAAGACTCAACAGTTAGGGCTGAGTCAAAGTGTCCAGGGTAGAATCACCTGGAGGATTCTTTTCTCTGTTGCCTATTATCAGGGATAGGGTCGTTCAAATGCTCAGACTAGAGAGTCTCTATGTGGCTTCTCCATGTGGCTTTGGCTTCAGGAATGATCATCTTGGGGTGATCAGACTCCTTATAGGATGGTTCAGAACTCTGAGGGCAAGATTTTCAGTGATTCAAGAGCAGAGACTCCAGATTTGATGGGAAGAGTATCACATAGTAAAATTGCCAGAAAGGCATTTACTGAGAGCATTTTATGTGTCAGACAACAGGCTCTTCTTGGAGGATGGAAAGGGATAAGGCACATTCTCCATCTTCAAAGAGCTCCCAGTCTATACAGAAACAAAGGCAGATAGTACTCAAACTAATCTCTTATGACAGCATAGCGATTAATATTCTGCCTTTGCAACAGGGGTAGTGAATAAATTAATAAACCGGAGTACAGAATACAGACTAAAGAAACAGACCGAAGACTATGGGATTTTGATAAATGATGATGGTGTCACGGGAGGTCTTATTTCAAAGATGGAACTAAACAATATATGTATCTAAGAAAATGTATTTCTACATGGAATTTGTGAAATAGAAGCCTACCTCCCACCGTAGAAAAATTAAGTCCAGATGGATTAAGGACTTGCATTCAAAAGCAAAGCTTTAAAACTGATAGAAGCAACATAGATGAAAATCATTCTGACCTTGGGGTTGAGAAGAATTTCTTAAGCAAGACACAAAAAATACTAATCACAAAAAAATGATTGATGAAGTCCACCCTATTGAAATTAAAAACATCTGCTTATCAGAAACATTCTTATGAAAAGCAAAAAAAAGCTAAAAATGGGAGAACATATTTATAATATATACAGCTGAAATGTGACCCCCATCTCTCCATCCACCCATTCATTTATCTTTCGTGTACCAATAAATGAGAAAAAGACAAACCATCCAATAAAAAAATGGACAAAATACCCAACTAGCAATTCACTGAAGAAAAAGGCAGGAAGAGCCAATAAAAAATGAAGACTTTCTTCACTCATTAGCAATGACGAAAATGTCGATCAAACTGCAGAGATGTATGTAGCTTCATGCCAATTTGATTGGCAAGAATTAATGTACCAGGAAGTACTACCATGGATCTAAGAAACTTCTGCTGAGTGTCTAAATTGATGCCACAACTTTGGAAAATAATGTGACATTTTATTATAGGTCCTGGCCTCTAGACTTGAATACTCTCCTTCTCCAAATTTTTATCTATACGCATAAAGTTTCACCCCTACTAAATGGTGAATAAGACACCAGAAATGATGTTGAAGAAGGAGATGTCTTTACTCAACAAGGGATGTGTCAAAGAGAATTTGGGGTAAGTCATGAAAATCAGGTCCCTTGTTCTCTCAAAATTCATTTTCTTTTATGTTTATTTCTTCAAGCAAGCCAACAAACAATGTGGTGGCAACATCATGTGTAGCTTCTTATTTGACCACTTTTGTGTATGAGAGGATTTGCAGGGACATTTGGGGGAAAGAGGTGGACTTCTATGTTCCTTGGAAAGTTTGGTCACAGGGTCTATAAATGGGGTCTTCTGTGCATACTGGGAACCACCAGACAACTGTTTTAATTAGCCTTGAGGAAATGAGCTCAAACGAAGAAAACACAGAATTGAAACTTTGCCTCCAGATAACGCTGACCTTGGGGCAAGTGAGCATGCCCTGTCTTCTGTCCCTCATTATCTTTATCATGTTGAGTGCCGCTGCGCTGCGGTTCTCTCTAGAGCAAGTTTACATAAATTGCTTCAGCATGACTTTTATCTCTTTGAGCTTCATCCATGCCTTGGTCGACACCAGCATTTGGCACACACCAGTGTTTGGATGATTTGCCTCTTGGTCTCAGAAGGGTGAAGGGGGCTCTGCTTGTCAAGTGTCCATTTTGACCTTCCCCTTGGAGAAGCGAACATGACCCTTCTGAGCTAAAGACAGTCAGTTCCTAGTTCATCAGAGGCACAATGGTGATGAAGCCTGGAAGGACTCTGTCAACCACCAGCAGTACCAACCCCCACATGTATCCCTGGGGAGCCCGTGCTGAGCCTAGTGCTGCCTCATTCAGGCACGAAGGGGTGGCGGGTGGGGCCATGCGAGGATGGCCCTTGGTTTCCACAAATGTTCCTGCCTCAAGTGAGCTTGGGAGCCCACATTTGTCTCAGTGGAGGCCCATGTTCTCTTGCAGCTTTCTCTCTTATGGAGGAGACTAATGACAAACGTGCTCACCCCCACTCATCCTTTTGTTTTGTCTCTCCTCTCTGTCTCCATCTCTGTCTCTATCTGTCTTACACACACAGACACAGACAGACAGACAGACACATACACACCAGGTTATAGTAAGCACTATGCAGAAAACGTGGGGAAGGGAAGTGATAGGTAGTGACAGGGGGATTGCTCTGGTGGGTGGTCAGGAGGGATGTCTCCATTAGTGATATCAAATTAGGAAGTGTGATGGTGGCCAAGAAGCAAACAGTGACAGGACTCAGGAGAAGTGAATCCAAGGCATGTGAACTGGCAAGGGCATAGCTCCCCATGGTGTGGGCAGACCCTGGGGAATAGAGAGGGCTGCAGGAAAAACAGAAGTTACAAGGAGGGAGGCAGTTGGAGGTGAGGAGGTTGGATACGCTGGCAAGGTTTAGATGAGGTATTCCAGTATAAAAGAAGAATTTTGAGTTTTATTCCAAATGGCCTGGGGAGACATTGGACGGTTTTAAGGATAGAAAAGGTAGGGTTTGATATTCTTTTAAAAGGATTCCTGTGGCATCTATTAATGGGAAGAATATGGTCTCCACTGTGGGGATCTGAAGGTGGAAATAGGGTGTCACCAAAGGCGGTATACTATTGTCAGGGAGATTGATGGTAGTCTTGCGGACAGTGACAGGGGTGTTTGGGGTTAGGGCCTTTCAGGAGGTGGTTAAAGTAACACAGGGCCATAAGTGTGGGTCCCTCACACAGTAGGACTGGTGCCTTACCAGAAGAAGAAGGGGCATCAGAGACACCTCTCTCTCCACCACATGAGTACCCAGTGAGAAAGTGGCCATCTGCAAACCAGGAACAGAGATCTTTTCAGAAGAGCTTACCAGTCTCAGCCATACCAGCCCCTTGACCTGGAATTTGCAGCCTCCAGAACTGTGGGAAAGTGAGTTTCTGTTGTGCAGACCACCCACCCTGTGGTGCTTGGTTATGACGCCCTCATAGACCAACACAGATGGCTCCATCGTGTTTCAAATGGAGTCCATTGTTTTCTGAGAGTTAGGACTTTGAAGATGTAACTGTATAAAACATAATGCAGAGGATGAGCTAACATCTTAGCATTTTTACTACTAAGAATATTTCATAATTTTTATTCTCAAGATGTCGATTTAAGCCATCTGAATGCCTTTGAAAATAGATGGAATAAAATTTTTTAAATATGTGCAAGGTAGAATTGCACATTCTCAAGAAAATCTGGGGTCTTGACTTCCATTTCTCCCAATCTTTCTGTGCCTCTCTCCTTACATCCTGTGGAGTCCTAAGGTGCTGCAAAGATACGGTTGAAATTGAATTATCTAGAAAATGTGTAATTTTTCTAAAGGCAGTAAAATGCCCACGTATTACACCATCGTCCAATTAATTGGTGAGAACCAACATGATAACTTGTGCTTCCTCTCTAACTGATTGTTGTTCAAACTTTGAATAAATCTTCCTTTCCCATCTCCTTGCATACTCTTGAACTTGTGAATGTGCTTACAAGATCAGGAAGGATGAAGAGTCGCACAATGTTATCTGTCATCCGTCCATCCATCCATTCATCCATTTAACTCTCTGTCCATCCATTATCTATCTCTATACTAGGACATTCAGCTTTTGCAGGTTTAGCACATGTAAACTTTATAGACATTATGTGACCACAGCAAGAAATGCAATTCTTGCACAAATCTTTGTCCTGGTAAATAGCAAATTTAGTAATAGTAATAGTAATAGTAAATTTACATTTTTATTATTTTTTAAAGGACAGTTTCTCATGTCATCTACTAATTTGTCTGTGGTATGTCACATGGGGTCTCTGAACAGACCGTGGACTGAACGATTCTCGTGTGGCATGTATTTATTATCAATCTTTTCTCAGGTCAGATGAATTACCAGTTAAAGCAGAAATGTTATAAAATGTGCAGCATCTCTTCGTGCAACATCTTTAAAGTGTATTTTGGTAATATTTTTTTAAAAGCCTAGCAACTTCCCTTTTGTAATCTATGCTATGGTTATCCTTACAGATATGTGCAAAGATACTCAGAAAAATGTTCCTGGGAGCATTGTTAGCAATAATAGAAGGCCAGAAAGAAGGAAAACGGACATCCAGAGGGACCACAGAAAAATTATGAGATGTCCAGGTAATTCAGCCCTGAAAAAAAACCCAAAAAACAGGTTTTCCTGCCGTCTGTTATAGACAGTACATAAGATGTGGTGTGAAGGGGACAAGGCATAGGGCAGAGCTCTTGGGAGAAATTACCTTCATTTATGTAAGTAGAATGGTTTATACACAAGCACACACATGTGCAAACATACCTTATACACTCCAGGAGAAGAAGGGGTTTGTTTTAGGGGCTTACACACTGTCAGATGTGTTGACAAAAATGATCTGGTATCTGACTGGATTGTCAAAATGCTCCAAAAGTCACAAAAGGACAGAAGGGGGTGTCACCTGAAGGTGTTGCCCCAATAAGCCCAAGACAGCGTCTTGCAGTGCTGGACAATGCCATGGGCTCTGCCACGGCACAGAACCGCACGTTCGCAGAAGGATTGGGAATGGCATCAGCAATGGGTTCATTGTAACTGTAGGGGAGTGATTTTGAAACGCTTTTCATGGCCAAGTGTGTTGGCTGCTTTTGCTAGAGGACACGCACCCACACGTGCACACACACGTGCATATTACTAACATTGCAGAGACCATCTCCAAGTGTAACATGGTTGAGCTGGATTATGTGCTTTTGATAAGATTTAGTTATCTAAAAAAGCATAATTTGGCAAAACAGGGTCATTAATTTCCTTCATTTTCAACGGTGGGACGAGTGTCAGCAAGTAAATCCCATCTGCCTTGAGGGACCACTTGGAGGAAAAGCACAGTGATGTTTGGAAATGATGTTTCATTATCAATGAGATTCTAAAGCATCAACGTGAATTTCTTTCACTATTACAAGAGACTTTAGAAATTCCTTTCTCTAAGTTAGGAAGGGTGAGCTGGCAAGGTACCTTGTTCACGGTGTGCTTCTAAATTTAACGTCTTCAAGATAAGCAAGTGAGGGGCTGATGGGTATTTTTTACAAATCCACATCAGTGATTTTTACTACAATTCTTCCATGGTTTTAAATGTTTAAAGCTAGACTAAGATTGCAACTTGAGTGCTTTAAGGAATGTTACGATTGACAGCTAGTGACTGTGTGAAATCTCGAGAGCCTTCGTTCTGTGCAACCCAAGCCTGGAAACATCTGGGTCCTTGCTCCTTCAGAGCAGCTGATCCTGGAGTGTGTGGGGATGTACAATTGTGTGGACGGAAATTTGTACAGTGATTGTCTTCCAAAAAGATCTGAGGACACTGTAGGCATTTCAGGTCCAATATGAGTAATTTCTAAATGTTAAGGGAAATTTACGTGAAATTCCCTCATCTACCACATGTTACAACTTTTCTTCATTCCTGAGGTGTTACCTCTGATATCACAATTTTAATATTATTTTTAATTTTATATGAGCTTTATAAAAACATACATGAAATCTATGAGACAGTTAAAAGCTTCAGAGAAAGAGAAAATCAAAGGAAACCACAAACTTCTAAGAGTAGAAATGGCATTGGAAATTGGCCTCATGGGTGGAACCAAAAAGACCTGAGTATTGGAAACTGGTCGTTGCTGGGGGCAGTGAGGAAGGGCATGGCATGGCCTGCAGACGGCCGCTCAGCATGGCCCACAGCAGCCTAAAAGCAGGTGCACACGTTGCAAAAGCAAGTGACACTTGGCCAGGAGAGAGTGGGTACTGTCTGTAGGAGACAGAGGTTATTTCCTCTGTGCTGTGTTCTGTGGTCTATGGCTTGTGATCCGTGGTCTGTGTTCTGTAGTCTGTGGTCTATGGCTTGTGGTCTATAGTCTGTGTTCTGTTCTGTGATCTGTGGTCTGTGCTCTGTGTTCTGTGGTCTGTGACTATGGCTTGTGATCTGTGGTCTGTATTCTGCCGTCTGTGTTATGTTCTGTGATCTGTGTTCTGTGTTCTGTGGTCTCTGGTCTGTGACCTGTGGTCTGTGGTCTGTGGTCTGTGTTTGATTCTGGTTTCTGTGCCCTGTGGTCTATGAATCCGTGATCTGTGGTCTGTGGCCTATAATCTGTGATCTATTGTCTGTGATCTGTGGTCTGTATTCTGTGGTCTGTAGTCTCTGTTCTCTGTTCTGTGGTCTGTCATCTCTGTTCTCTGTTCTGTGATTTCTGTGTTCTATGGTCTGTGATCTCTGTTCTGTGGTCTATGGTCTGTGGTCTCTGTTCTGTGTTCTGTGGTCTGTGTTCTATGATCTGTGATCTGTGTTCTATGGTCTGTGGTCTGTGGTCTGTGATCTCTGTTCTGTGTTCTGTGATCAATGATCTGTGATCTCCGTTCTGTGTTCTGTGATCTGTGATCTGTGGTCTGTGATTTGTGGTCTGTGACCTGTGGGCTGTGGTCTGTGACAGCTGAAGATCAACAAGTGCCCCTGCTTCTAGTACTCCAGACAGGAACCAGTACTTCTCGGAAGGGTCTGCAGCAGCCATGAGCACAGGTGCCCAGTTCTGCATGGCCTGAAGTGTCCTTCCCAGGAGGGAGACCGTGTGCAGGAGGGCCTGATGCGCACAGGCACTGAGGCAGCTGGGCAGCAGGGGCATAGACCACCGTCTCCCCCGTGCTCAGCATTGCCAGTGGAAGCCCACTGCCAACAGCGGAAAGAGCAGGGGCAGAGTGGCCAGCCTCCTCACAGCGTCCAGGGTGACAAGGCATTGGTAAGAACAGTGTAGGATGAAGAACAGAAGTCACCCGGGGGCTTCCTGACAGCAGCGTCTCCAGAGTCCCCTCGGGCACTTCCCGGAGAGCAGATTCACCTTGTGTCAGAGGCTGGCCATAGGCAGAGCAGGAGAGAGGTGCCCAGTGGGGCTGACAGAATTAACCTGCTGGGCCACCCTGATTTTTTAATTTGAATCTGCTTCCAAAATGTAGAAGTCATGCCCGGCACGGTCTCTATGCATGCTTCCCTTGAGGAGTCGTGAGATGGGGCCAGCCTGTCTGGGGGCCTGCAGCCCCTCCTTAGCAGGCGGCGGTGGCTTATGCTGCACCACACGCTCTGACCCCAAGCAGTGAGCCTGTCCTATACCCCTCCTCTATCCTGCTCCACAGATGCCTCTGAACAGGGCCCCCACCCGGGCAGCGGGCTGTCCTACCTCCCCCCCCCCGCCCCCGCCCCCGCCCCCACTCTGCAGGTTGCCTCTGGCCGTGCCTGGCTGCCTGCCGCCTGGCTCCTGGCGCTGCAGGCCGATGGGGCTCCCGGGCTTGAAGCTGCTGCCCCAGTCTGCCCACAGCCAGCTGGAAGCACGAGGCTCCTAGACCCAACTTGGCTCTCACGGCCTCTGCTCATAGCCTGGAACCCCTTATCCTGCTCCAGCGTGAGACCTGCTGCCAGAGCGTGGCTCCTTCCTGCCCGCTGAGCCAGCTGTCCAGGCATGCGAGGGCCCCGATGAGTAGGGGGGGAGACGGGTTTGCATCCCTGCTGACCATGCGGTCCCACACTCCACCTGACCCCAGATGACTTGTTCCTTTCTAGAACACTCTGGGACCTCACCAGCCCCTTTATGAGTTTCCCTGAGGGTCTCTTGGTCACCAACACACTTACTCCCTATTTGTTCTCCCTCACCTGGGACCACAAGGCCCCAGAGAAGCGAGGTCACTTCCCTTCTCTCTGCCAAGTCCGCAACACCTTCCCGGCGCTCAGTGAGGCCAAGGCCCTGCTTCCTGCCGGGCTGTGGTAGGGCCCCAGCTGAGTGAGCAGATGCTTACCAAGGGTGGGGGCTGAGGGGTTTCTCCCCTCTGGTGTCCTCGGGGCTGGAGTGAATAGACCTTTCTCCATTGCTTGGATTGAGAGCCCTGGAGTGTTTAATACTTCTTGTAGGGTTCAAACGCTTGCTGTCTTCAATTTGTTCATAGAGAAAAAACTCTCCTCCATTGTCAGTGGCTCTCAGCCTTCGTAGCACACTCTGTGCTATCAGCAAACACGCCTGGGGCTCATATTGGGGCTTAATTGTGTCCCCCCCAAATTCTGAAGCCTTAATCTGCAGAACCTCAGACTATGACTACGTTTGGAGAGAGGGCCTTTATGGAGATCTCAAGGTTAACAGAGGTCATTAAGATGGGCCCTATTCCCATGTGACTGCGGTCCTTAGAGAAGAAGAGACCAGGACATAGACACGTGCGGAGGGACGACCCCATGCCGACACAGCCCTCCCCACGCCCAGGAGAGGTGTCGGGAGGGACCGGCCCTGCCTCGCCTGGATCTTGGCTGTCCAGCCTCCGGGACTGGGAGGAATAAACTTCCTCCCGGCGGCTAAGGAAGGGCATGTTAGACTTCTCTCTAGGAACAGAGAGCCCCTCTGTCGCTTCGCTGAATCCTTTGTGGTTATGATGCTCATTTAGCAGAAAGGAAACAGACGACAGGGCTGGGATGAGCTGTCCCGAGTCACGCAGCTCCCACGGCAAAGGCGGAAAGACGGCCCTGTGCGTGGGGGGAGGGGCGGCCCCCTGATAAGAAGGAGATAAGGCACAAATGAAAATGCTTATTTTTTATGACTCATGAGTTCAGAGGAAACACAAATATTTGTGTGCTTTCTGCCTTGGGCACCTCTTAAGCGCCTGGAATTCATCAAAGCTCCAAGGTTGCCCAGAAGTCTGTAGCATTTGCTTTCATCTCTGACACAGACGTTCTCCGTGAGGCTCCGGCAGTTCTAAAAACGTCCGTGGAAACACCATCATTTCTGGCCTCCTCTATTTTTTTTTTTTTTTTTTCATTTTTTAAGAATTGCCTGTGGTTTTGCACGGGCCACAGAGTGTCCTGGAGAGAGGCGGCTCTCACAACACTCCTGTGAGCCTGGGAGGGCCAGATTCAAGTTGTCCCGGGCACCTCATCTTTGCGGTGTGCTTGGCGGGGCTTCACCTTACCCTCTGGGTTCTCCCATGGCACACGCGGCCTGCGGTCACTGCACAGCACAGGCAGGTTGGACCACGGGGACACTTGTCCGTGGCAGAGCTCATGGAAGTCCTGACCTTGTGGTTGGATTTCTTCCTTCCAGTCTGAGAGGGGAGCGTGAGACCCACGAGGGCTGCTGCGCTCGGGAAGCAGAGGGTGCCCAGCGACCCCAGAAAGGACTGTCCCCCTCCACGGGGAGGACCATCCTGTGCATGCTACCCAATTCCCATGAGCAACTCTGGGGGGCCCTGTTGCTGCAAAGCAGGGACAAAGCTACTTATGAAAGAGTTACCAGCGGGGACTGCAGGAAAGGGGGGTGGCCGGGTCCCTTCCTGGCAGAGCGGGAGGCCAGTGCATTCCCTCAGGCCCCACCCCAAAGCCTCGCCTGCAAGCGTCTCGCAAGGCCAGTCTGTCCTGGCGCCACTCGGCCCTTCTGCAAATCCTCCCGGCTTCGGCTGCTTAACCACAGCGTCTCTGATAGTGCTTTTTTTTTTTTCTTTTTTTAAAGAATTTATTTATTTATTTGAGAAAGAGAGAGACAGAGCGAGCACAAGCATGGGGAGCAGCAGAGGGAGAGGGACAAACAGGCTCCCGGCTGAGCAGGGAACACGACACAGGGCTCGGTCCCAGGACCCCGAGACCATGACCTGAGCGGAAGGCAGACGCTTCACCCACCGAGCCCCTGGGGGCCCTCATGGTGTTTTTAAAGAACCATGGACCATGGATTTTGTTGGTGGCCTGGACAGGCTGTTTTTATCTTGTGTCTCTGGGCAGGCGGGTGGGGGCTTCTCACATGGAAGAAGGACAGAGATAGAGACAGAGACAGACAGACAGAGACAGGGAGTGGCCAGAGGCAAAGTGGGGCCTCCGCTAACTGACCTCTGAGTGCCCCGCATGGGGCTCTGACGAAGGCTGCCTGGGGCCTGGGGGCAGGCCGAGAGCACCATGGAGCAGGCAGGGGTTAAAGAATCAGGAACAGGTTTAAAGCCCCCATGGTCAGACCGCTGGCCCCAAGGCCCACATGTCCCTCCTGAGAGTCCCCACGCCCCGCTATGGTCTGAATCTGGTGAGGTTCAGCTGTCCCTCCCTCACCTGACGACCAGTGCAGACGGTCTTGCGGAGCAGGGGAGAAGCGGGGCGGGGGTCCAGGGCCTCAGACCCACTGGTTGGGGCCCAGTCCTGCTGTCCTGGGCGCTTGCTCACGGCGCCTGAGGCAGCCTGGGCTCAGAGTCATGCCTGTTCCATAAAAATACCTGGTCTCTGACATTGAGTAGGTTTCCTGGTTCGATTCTGCCTGTGTAACAAATTAACAAACATCAGTGGCTTTAAAAACTCTGCTTTACAGCCTCATACTTTCCATCGCTCAGAAGCACGGGCCCAGAGTGGTTGGAACGTCCATTCTGAGTCTCCAGGGCTGATGTCCAGCCTGGGTGAGCTCCTTATCTGGGACCACAGTCCTCTCCACTGCGCGCTAACTCTCGGCAGAATTCATTTCCACCGGGTCAGAGTCAAGTCCCAGTCTCCCTGAGAACTCTTGGCCAGGTGGCCCCCAGGTTCCCTCTGCTACCAGTTGGAGGGATCCCCAGCCTGGGTAATCCCCCCATCTTAGGGTCCACCAATCGGGGACCTCAACGGCCCCTGCAACATCCCTTTACCTCTGTGCCAGGGCTGTAAAGAGCTGGAGGGAGGTGTGCATGCCAGGAACGGGCCTCCCCCAAGGGAGCTGACTGAGAGCCCTTCCCCCCACACCACCCTGGACGTCTGGGGGCCTTGGCCTTCATCTCATGGTGCGTTCTCTCTGCTCCTTGCCATTCAAGCTAGTCATGTTACAGTAGAACAAGTCTAAAGACCCCGTAGCCCTCTTGGGACATTGGGGAACACTCAGGTAAGCAAATGTCCAGGGCCACACACCCCTCCCTGTCCGTCTGTCTGCCCTTCCCCCCACCCCATGCTGTGATCTTTGCACACATCACAACCTCCCCATACCCACACTTCTGCTGAGACCCAGGCCTCGTCCGTGTCCTGGGACACACCTCCCGGAGTTCCCTTCTCTCACCTCCATGGCAAATGTTTCGCTCAGCTTGATTACTTAATTTCGTGTTTTATTTTGTTATTCATTTCCCTTCCTGTGTTTCCCTAAATCAAACGTGTACCAAGTTTATCTGGCCGTTTGGAGCCAGCTGCAGAATTTCATTTCTGTTTTCCCTCCTTTTCAATGTTACAAATAATGTTTATAGATGCAGCTTCTTTTTTTCTAGGAAGTTATTTGTACTATAGATACATAATGCCATCTCGAGTCTCTCTATTAAGGTGTGTTTATGTTTCTAGGAAGATACTTATTAACCTATTATTACATAACTTCTCCACAAAGTTCTGCTTCTCCCCTTGTCAGCTGAAGGCTTTTTTTTTTTTTTTTTTCCTGCTTAATATTCTTTGGTGATTTTTAAATTTTTCTCTTTTTATTTGGACCTAGGAAATTAGACTGAGGAGCTCATTTGAGTGAGTGTCCATGGAACACAGGAACAACTGGTCATGCGTGCGGGCAACCCCGTCTCTGAGCACGGGATTGCCGCATCTGGTGTGGGGAGTGGGTGATGGGGGAGACCACAAAGACAGCATGAGGTTTCCCAAGGAAACTCCCCTCGGGCTGTGTGAGCCCCCGAGCCCCCCTGCGAGGTTATCTCTGACATCCAGAGTGTTCTACACCACCCCTGAAACTCAGGTTCCCCATGAGTGGCATGGGCGCAGTCGGTGCAGGACCCACACTGGATACTCCATCTGGTCACCTGTCAGACCCTCCCTCAACTCTCTGCTCCTGCTTCCTCTGACGTGGTCATCATGAAACATCCCAGAGATGAATGTGCTGCCATCATGGAAGACGACTCCTTCTACGGAACACAGAAGAAAGGCAGAAACCGTGGTCTGTTTCCTCCACCTCCGTGGATGCCTGTTCTGTGTGGACGAGACCATTCCTTCCTCTCTCCCTGGTGCAGCCCTGTCATCCTCGCGTGGCCAGGGGGGGCACTCACCAAGTCGACGGTGAACGAATGAGTGAGCCCAAGCATGAATGAGCACATGGGAGGAGTTCGTGAACTTGGGGCCTCAGTAGTTCCGAACAGCCCGTAATCGATAGTGACTAGACCCGGGTAATGAAACAATGCTTATATCTGGCTTTTGATTTCTTTCTTATTTTACTTTATCCTCTTTTATTAAGATTTTATTTGTTCATGAGAGAGAAAGAGAACATGTAGAGGGGCAGAGGGAGAGGGGAAAACAGGCTCCCAACATGGGGCTCGGTCCCGGACACTGAGATCATGACCTTAGCCAAAGACAGACACATAACCGACTGAGCCACCAAGGCACCCTCTCATTTGAATTTATAGAAAATTGTAACTATTCGAGTTTTAACATCATGTTCTAATTCTCTTCCCAGCAGACGGTTTCTGAGCGTGCTCAGGAAGGCCCCGTTCCCCAGTAGCCTGGGCTTCCTTCTGGGCTTGCCCATCGGGCTCTGCTGAGCTAGTCCTGGCTGGCTGTGTCTTTGTCATGCCTCGGACATGTTGTACGGTCCCCATTACTCCGCATTACCCCTTCCATCCACTGGGAATGATCAGGTCTTTATAATCCTAGACCAGAAAGTTATTTCCCTTTAATACAATCTGCAAACTAACTGTTACCAGTTACTGAATGCCAAAGACGGGTCTTCCTTCCGCTCATTTTGTCCGTCAGTGCACGTGCTGACTCATCATTAAGGAAGAACAGTAACCCAACGGACTCCAAGTCGAGTTTCCCTACATCGCACGCCCAATACCATGAGCATCACGTCTTGCTCACCCTGCAGGACACATCCAGCTCAAGAACCCAACTTTTTTCTTTTTTTAATCCTTTCATCCATCCCTTGTGGGCCACCGTGGGCACATGTAAGTCCTACCTGGAGACCTGCGGGTATAAACGGGAGCACGCTTTCGATTTGGTGGTCATGGAGTTCACTGAGGAGGAGGACCCCTCTGGAAGGAGGAGAAGATATGGGGGCAAGGAGGAGTTCTGGGGACAATACTGGGTGTCATCAGTGCTGGGAACAGTGGCTTGGGTTGGGTCTCATGGACACCGGGGAGTCAACAAGGCAGGACAAAGCAACAGATCATGAAAAATGTGCAGGGAGCTTGGTATCAACAGCTTTGTTCTAAAAAATAAAGCAGGGACCCCAGAGACGATTCCTTCCCAGGCTGTACCCAGGACAGTGAGAGCGAGCAGTGTGGCCATCCGCTCCCATCTTTGCAAGTTCCTTTCACCGGCTTAGCTTCCGGGGTCTCCATAAATGCCTCCATCTGTAGGTCCTGCTATTATGATGACATAAGACCCTCACGTTATTGTTATTTATCCGTAGTTACGTTTTCTACCTTATTTTCCGATTTCCATCATAGAAAGGTGGGATGCTGGATTCAGTATTCCGTCTACCACCTTAGAATTCAGAAACAGCCTCATCCTTCAAACTGTAGAGGAATGCTCCAAGCCTTCCATGACGACCCCATCGTAGAGATGAGTCAAACCAGGCTGTATTTACATGATCTAAAAAAATTAGCTCAAGTTCTCCTCCCTCTAACTGGTCACTATTGTGAAAGCAACAACAGGGAACTTTTATTCCGTCTCTCCATACTCATGTAAAATTTATGCTCGGGAATCCAGCGAGGAATGGCGGTAGGGAGCTTGCCTGTGTCGCAATGGTCTGTTTCCTTCCAGAGCACTTATCTCTGAAACTGTCATTTTATTAGCTCCATGGTTATAAATGTTTTCAGGAAGTCCTTTCTAAAACCATAAATATCTCTCTGCGCCATTATCAAAAAATTCCCTGCATTTCATGCCTACATTTTATTTTGGCGACACTCTGGGGGAAGAAGAAAGGAGACTTTGCTGACCAGGCTTCCACACTAAAACCTGAAATCTGGCAATGGAAACCATGAGGCCAATCTGATCGCTCCTCCTTTGCATGAACATCTAGGAATACTGCTTTCTGGAAGGGTTAAAAAAATGACGATCCGTTTAAGAAAGAAGAGCAATGTTGTTACTGCTGTCAATGTGCTTCCAACATTTTCCCTCATGTGTCGACCGTGCCTGGGCCCTCATGGCCTCATTTCGCAGGGGGCGAGCAGAGTTTGGGAGGGCACAACAGGTGACTCGTACCAGGGATCAGCCCCTCAAAGAGGACAAGTGACTGAACCCAGGCTCTCCTGATGCTCTCCAAAGGAGAGACCACTTTTCAGCTTGAAAACAAAGCAAACAAAAACCAAATAAACAAAAACCCTCTTTTCTATCTCTGGATTCAGAGGACAGTTGCATTTTGCCCAAAAATATTGAGCAATCTTAAATGGCTTTTTTCCCCCCTCCACACTGGAGATGAACCACAAGTTATTACAACAAAACTGGTCATTGCTCCCCGCCAAAGTGTTTCATCAACTCCTGGCGTCTCGTTATATCTTGATATGCTTATCCAGCATGACTGATGGCTGGGTTCTTAATAACTGAGCTAGTTAAGCACAGAATTAATGACAGAAGGTTTTTCTTTGGCTCCAGGGCTCGGCGTGCACAGACAGGACTCTGCATGAGTTTCCCCAGCATGTGACGATAAGATGTCTGTATGCTGCCGGCATCAAGCCACTGCATTAATTAAAAGCACATTGTATGTTATCACAAAAGATGGATTTTTCTAGGAAGAATTACCCTTTGGCATTTATGATGAGCATGAAGAAAAACAGATAAGAAGATTACAGGCATAGTTTTCCTTAATTTAGGACAGCAAATATTTAAGATTAGGATTAAGACTTCAGGAGAGGCAGAGCCATAGTGATCCTTCTGCAAAGAAAATATTTAGGACAGTTGTTTTTGTCTGATTTAGGCTGACTCTGAAAGGCAAACATTGACCCATCCGCGCTGAGTATCTGTGACTTAACGTGATAGGGCCCTAACGTCGAAAAAACGCGGTTGAGTGCTTCCCCCTTCTGTGTTTAAAACAAACACAAAATGCAAAATAAACAATAAATGGACTAATAAAAAGTTTACAAAGCTGCCAAATGCTGAAAATAATGTAACAAAAATCCAGCCACCCCTCTGAAGGAGATTATTGGTATTTTCAGCAAGAAGAGCTGAGTTGGGAGGCTGTGGGGTTTTAAAATAACGTGCCATTAAGACGGACTCCTCTACAGCCCCAATGCAGCACTGAACCCCACCAGCCTCAGGGGTGCATGGCCACCCAAAAGGCCAGCTCACGCATGTGAAGCCCAGTGTGGACCATCCCAGTCTCCCGCCAGCTCTTGGGACCCTGCCTCTGTGCCACCCAGGTCTCATTCTTTTACAAAATCTGTGTTGAGACCAGAAGAGTTCTAGTGGTCAGACGTCCTCCTGACACCGACTCCCTGCTGTGACCCATCAAACCATCTTTCCAGGGAAGGCTGCCACCACTGCCCGCCCAGCGTTGTCTCCTCCACGCTAAGCTTCTGCTACGCACCGTCTAAAGTGTTTCCCAGACCCCTTCAGCATCCACAGTCTCCTCTTCACACCTGACCGTTTCCCAGGGACCCAAAACCAAGCACAAGAACCCAAGGACAAGCAGGACATCCCATCCTTGGGTAGTTCTTACTACTTCCATTCGTCCTGCCAATGCTCAGGTTGGATGCTTGTCCATAGCTCTCATGGTTTATCTCATGGGCATCTCTTTGATTTTCTTTTCTTTTCCTTTTTTTTTCTTTCTTTTTTTTTTTTTTTTTGAGACATAGAGAGCATGAGCCAATGTCAGGGTAGGGAGTGGGAGGTGCGGACAGAGGGAGCAGCAGAGGCAGAGGGAGAAGCCGACTCCCCACTGAGCAGAGAGTCCAGCACAAGGCTCTATCCCAGGACCCTGAGACCATGACCTGAGCCAAAGGCAGATGCTGAATCGGTTGAACCCCAACCTCCACATTTGAAACCAATGATACACTATATGTTAATTAATTGAATTTAAATAAAATAAGATTTAAAAAAAGGAAAAAAAGTTTCAACACCAAGATGGAGTTTTTACATACATTGATAGAAAGATCTTTATGTTTTTCCCCTCTCCCCAGTCCATTTTGATTGGATACAACCAAGACGGGTGTCTCATGCTATCAGTGCCTGTAGATTGCTTAAAAGAGAACCCCAGATGTGGAAATACAGATCATTCCCCACTTACTGATTTTCTCCTAGGCAGAGCTTTACAAAACCCCATTTTAATGCATTTCCCCATTCTGTAGTAGCCCTTTGACGTGAACTCGGTGTTTTCTAAACTAAGAAAGTCTTCCTGACTGCAGTCCTGTCCTCACCGCATGCTGTTGGAGGGGTCCGCCCCGGGGGGCCTGGAGTAAGACGCTTAAGCAACCCATGCTGTCTCCGGGTCAGCAACACAGCAAGCCGTCTCGGTCCTACACTCACGTGTCTGCCATGAGGGCGAAGTGAGTGAGCGTTCTGAAGTGCTCCAAAGTCTATGTCGTGTGCATCATAGAAACGTCAGTTAAGGATGTCCCATTCTCTCTCCTGTGGATGGGGAAATAGTTTTGTGCATTTAGAAAGCTCCTTTTCTTTACTCTAGCCACCCCAAGTTCGTTTCCACAAATATAAATCCTACTCATCCTTCAAGGATAAGAGTGGATGGTAGAAGGGAAACAAACAGACAAAACTTGGTCGTGTAATCCATCTGACTCCGTCACTTGCCGGCCCCGTGTCCCTGGGCCCGTCACCCACTGGATTTTAGGTCATTAACATGTGGGTAGAATGATCTATTTCCTATGATTTTGGAAAAAAATACATAATCACAACTTGCCTTTTAGACCTTTTTAAGTTCCAAATATATTTACTGAGAGCCTACCGTGTGCCGGCACTGTTCCAGACGGGTGTCCTGGGGCTTTGGGACAGGCGGTGACCCTCCTTTTGCACAGACCACCTTCCAATGGGGAAGAGAGGCAATCAGCAATACAGAAGCAAGCCCCCGCCAAACAGATGAAACGGTACAATGGGGGCCAGGGCAGGTGTTTGACACAGTGTGTCAGGAAGGGCCGTTCTGGACAGGTGCCACCTCAACAGAGCCCAGAGCATCTGGACATGAGCGGGTCTGGTGATGACCGAGGGGAGAACGTGCCAGGGAAGGGATGCCAAGTGCAAAGCCCCCAGGCCACCCAACGGGACTGAGAGTCTGCGAGCTAGAGAGGTGGTCAGGACCGAGGGGGCAGAAGTGCCGGGGCCATGAGTCCCACCTACCTTGACGAGGACCCTGGAGTGTGTTCCAGATGTGTGGGAAGGTTCAGAAAGGTCTGACTGACGTTTTTAAGATGGCCCGTGGGTGCAGCACAGGACACGCGAGCAGAGGAAGAGGAGCAGGGAAACTCACAGTGAGGGCCCGGGACAGTCGTCCCGTTGTCTGCAGATGACACACAGGGAGGTGCAGGAGCTCCCAGTGGGCAAGTCACATGTATATTTTGAAAAATGTCCTCACAGGTTGAATGCCTCAGGGAGAGTGGTACCAGGTATCACTCTAAAGTCTCATCTTGAACAAACGGGGAGGTGGTAATGAAATTAATGATCATTATAATGATAACAATAGCAAAATGTGGTGTGATTATTAGCACAGAGAAAGAACTATTTAAATGGACTTATGCATATTAATTTGCTTACTCCTTCCAAAATGTCTGTGAGTCAGGTGTTCTATTATTCCTCCCTCCACTTTGCAAATACGGAAACACAGAGGCGCTGAGTATGACGCCCAACGCCCTAGGGTCCCAAGTCTACTCAGTGACATACACGATTTGAACTCAGAGCCTGTCTTCTACGTCCGTGACTGTAATCACTGCAGCCCCATGTCCTGTGTTGCAGGCAGGGTCAGCTTGGCAGGTCTACTGACCATGTGTATGGAGAACATCTATCTCGAAGCCAATTCCCAGCAAGAGGACTCCCAGGAGAGATTAGAGAATGTGGACGGATTTTGTTCGAGGTGGGGTATCAGGTAAGAAAGTCGGCAAGGCCAATCAGGGAGAACAGGCAGAGGGGCAACGGGATCCAGAGTCTGAGACCGCAGAATTCCCATCTTCAGAGGTGGAGGAGGAGAGGGAGCTCGTTTGGACTGAAAAGGAATGGCCCATGGGAGGAAAATAAGAACATGGCATCTTTGGATCCAAGTGTGAAAGTATTGGAAAAAAGAGCAAAACAGTCAACGGCGGACAAGAGGATGACTATGAATTGAAAATATCATTAGACTTGTAAGGACCTGGAGCCGTCCGTGCTAACGGGTGGAGGGAGGTGGAATCTGTTTTCATCCTTTTAAGTATTTATTACTCCCACTTTTAAAATATTTTGCCTTGATTTTTGAATTGTCTAGAAGTTTAGGTATGGGCATCCTGTTTAATTTTTGGAATATCATTAAACTTTCAAACTATGTAAAATATTTAAATTTATTCAATTGGCCCTGAGGAAATACAGTTTAAACTAGGTAATGTTACTTTGTCAAGTATTTGAATAACACATGATTTTTATTCCTGGTCTTCTGCTTCTAGTAACTGGACACTTGGCAATTTGGAGCAGCCCTCCCACTGTGACCACTGACAAAACTGAACGACAATGACAAAGGAAAATCTCAATGTCTTGGAGAGTCTGATGAGGCAGAGATGGATTATGTGGCCAGATGCTGGAGGGAGCCAGAAGCCCTGAGAAGAGACAGCAGCACTGGGACCTTATTTCCACTTTGAGTACTGCTGTTTCAGAAAGGATCTGAGAGACCCAAGAAACCGAGAAGAGCCTGTGAAAGACTCCAGAGGCCTTGCAGGCAATATCGAAAATTCAGGACCTACGTCTGACTCAGCAGCCTTGGGAGGACACCCCAGAGGATTGAGCCTGATGCATGAGAGCCTGCTAGCTGTGGCTGAGGCTCACAAGGAACCAAGCCCAGCTTCAAATACTCTCAATCCTTGGAATTGGCTCTAAGGTGATTCAACACTGTTTCTATCCTTGTTCATGTGCCAGATGCAAATATCAAGTTCCTCTAAATGAATAAGCCATTTTCCTAGAGTCCAAGTTTTTTTATAGTTTTTATATTCAATAATGATTTAATTTTTAAAATGGCAAGATAAATGAGAAGACATGACTATCAATCAATAACTAGCAGAAAAAAAGCAAAACCAGAACCAAAGGAGTTCCAGAGAATGGAGTTACAGGTCATATGACCCATGACCTATGTCATAAGGTCATAGAATCATATATTAAAAGAACTTTATCCCAATATATTTATCAACTTTGATCTAAATGGAAAATTATTAAAGAAACACAGCATACCAAACTTAATCCAAGAAAAAATAGAAAAAAAAATCTTTTAAGTTTGAAGGAAATGGACTTTACAACAGAAATCATCCTGGCCCCCTCCAAAAAAAAATCCAGTAGAAATATTTTTTTAATATTTGAGGAATAAATGTTGTTGATTCTACTTAAACTTTCCAGAAAAATAGATAAAAAGGGACTAATTCCCAGTTCTTTATTTTTTTTAGCTTTATGCTTGATATAAAAAGCTGATTACACCAATAAAAGTCAGGAAAACTGTGACTATTCTCACTTTGATATAAAAACTACCCCAAAAAACCATCCTTACCAAACCAGTCTTACAATAAATAAAAAGGGATAATATATCACAATGAAGTTGATTTTATTCTAATACTTACATTTTGTTTTAATATTTGAAAATCAATCCATGAAATTCATAGTAACAAAATAAAAAGTAAAGATTACACAATCATTTAAACAGATACAAGAACAACATATCATGGAATTCAGCTTTACAATAAAACCTCTTAGTAAACTAGGAATAAAAGGTAACATACAATTCTAATGATGTCCACATGAAGAAAAAAGAGTAAAGCCAAATTTGTAATTAAAGATAAACTATCAGGAACTGTCTTTTGATAATCAGAGTGATAAAAGAATGTGTGCCTTTAATCCCTTCTGTTCAGCAGTTTACTTGAGGCCCTGCCTAGAGCAATATGACAAGAAAATGAAAAAGGATCTACACATCAGGAGGGAAGAATTAAAACTGTCGTTTTCCACAACCCACATGAAAGTGGAATATGGAAAAAAAAGAGATGATATGGAAATTTAATAAAGTGACTTAATTAAGATCACATACTTTCAGAGTCAAATAAGACTCAAAATTGGTGGGGCGACTGGCTCACTCCTTCAGTTGAGTGTCTGACTCTTGGTCTTAGTTGGGGTCTTGATCTCAGGGTTATGAGTTCAAGCTCTGTGTTGGGCTCCACAATGGGTATGGAGCCCACTGAAAATTAAGCAAACACCCCCCCAAATCAAAAATCGAATTCCATACAATGTAATTTCCAGCTTTGTTACATTTTTTTAATAGCAGAGAAAATGTCCTTGGATGAGCCTACAGTATGAAAATATCTACTGTCCACATGAAGACATGAAAATTTGTAAAATGTGTACAGGTGAGAAACCTATTTCAATGTTTCCATTCAATTATCTTCTGCTTCTTAAGCATCATTCATTCTTCAGGCAAAAATACTATCATTCTGGGGGCGCCTGGGTGGCTCAGTGGATTAAGCCGCTGCCTTCGGCTCAGGTCATGATCTCAGGGTCCTGGGATCGAGTCCCGCATCGGGCTCTCTGCTCAGCAGGGAGCCTGCTTCCTCCTCTCTCTCTCTCTGCCTGCCTCTCTGCCTACTTGTTATCTCTCTCTGTCAAATAAATAAATAAAATCTTTAAAAAAAAATGCTATCATTCTGAAGAATGAGCAAAACCTTCTCTGAAAAGATTATTAATTATAGCATTTCTATATACTGCACATGCAAGAATCTCCAAATTTCTTTAGGGAAGAGAAGTCCCTGTCACTGGCTCTTCCAGATGTGTGTTACAAGTGTCCCGGACAAATGAAAATAGAGACATAACACACCAGAGCTCATGGGCTGCGGCAGAAGCAGTTCTAGGAGGGAAGTTCATAGCAATACACACCTACATGAAGAAAAAAGGAAAGATCGCAAATAAATAACCTCAATTTACACCTCAAGGAACTACAAAAAGAACAAACTGAGCCCAAAGTTAGAAAGAAGGAATAACAAAGATCAAAGAAATGAATGAACAAGAAACACAACAGAAAAGATCAATGAAACTCACAGGTTGTCTTTTTTTTTTTTTAAAGATTGACAAAACTTTAACTTGACTAAGAAAAAAAAGAAAGATTCAAATAAACAAAACCAGAAATGAATAGGAGATACCACAACTGATAAGACAGAAATACTAAAGATTGTAAGAAACTACGATGAACAATTAGATGCCAACAAATGAGATAACCCAGAAAAAAATGGATAAATTCCTAGAAACAGAACCTACCAAGACTGAATCACAGAAACACAGAGGATGGTGGTTGCCAGGGCTGGGGGTCGGGGGTTGGTGGTAGGTGGGCACACACTTTCTGTGATAAGAGGAGTAAGGTATTAGGATGTAATGTATAACATGGTGATTATACACTGTATTGTACAGTTGAAATTTGCTAGGAGAGTAGAACTTCAGTGTTATTACCAAAAAAGAAAAAAAGGGAAAAACATGTGAAATGATGAATGTATTAATCTGATGCTAGGAGTCCTTTCACAATGAATATACAAATGCAATTATCATGTACACATTATATTACAATTTAATTTGTCAATTACACCACAGAAAAGCTGAAAAAAAAATCTTAGAAAACAAACATGCCCACAAAGGAACAATTATACGAATTGCAAAATTAGTAGTAGCAATATGGTAGACACATTTTTATAATTCCAAGTTTCCACTTTATATTTTAAATGTTGTTAAGGAACTAGAAGAATATAACTGGTCATCTCTAGTTTTCTCCTCAGAGAGGTTAATATTTTAAAACAATGGCACCTTTTCAAATACATCATAGCCTTTATCACCAACACATCCTCAGTAAATCAACATCTAAAGGATACACTTCTTGAAGAGCCAGAAAATTAGAGCCAGAAGAGAGAGCCTGACATGCAAGAAGGAATGTTATCCCATGACTTGAGCTTACCCCATAAGACCATAAATATTCCCTTTATGGATGCTGTTCCATGGGCAGACCTCCAGGACTCGTTAACTAATGTCACTGAAATGTGAGGAGACTACTGTAAATGTGTAGCCCGAAGCTCAGAAGTCTCTTTGAGTAAGACAATCAATGGCAGCTTTTGGCTAAATGCAGCATGACCACTTGACGTGGCAAAAGATACATGACACATTTGTTATTTAGTACAAACGCAGCTATACTGCCAACAACGGCACTCTGAACATGTGTGTTTTCTTAGAAGTCCAGCGATGCCCTAAGCCATGGGGTAGGAGGGATTAGCCCTCAAAGAAGCAATAGAGTTTAGCACACTTGGGTTCTAGGAACAGTTATGTTGGATGGTACAACTTGAATAATATCTTTGATCTTTCCACAATTGTACTCCTACTAAGTGAGAGAAATATAAAATAAATTATCTTCTATCCCAAGTGGATATTCTTAAAGAGGGTACAAATATTTAAATGTCACAGAATGGGTAAATTTATGATTGAGATTCACATTTTAAGATTATTTGCATTGTTGGTGGGGTAATAATAAAAATCATTTTAGGAAACACATTTCCCTAAGTTATTTGAAATATTATTAAAATAATAGTTTTGGGCAATGTGTGTTGAGCATGTCCTGAGCAGCAGACTCTGAGCTGGATTGTGAGCATGGTAGAGACAACTGTGGGTCCCACATGGAGATACTCTGGCCCAGAGGAAGGCGGACGTGGGTAGAACGTTAGCAGAACAGTGAGAGGGTAGACCAGGAAGCCACAGCCTGTGCTTAGGAGGGCAGCTCTTCCAAAGCTTCCATACAGAGCTGAGCTGAAATGCTCTGAGAATTTCTCTAGGTGCAGGAGGTTGGGAGGAATTCCAGAGAGGGATGACAACCTTAACAAAGGAATTTGATCCAGGAATGTCAAAGGAGATTCATTTAATCGAATTGTATTTACGCAAGCATGGCATGGGTACTTCTACAGGGAAATCCAATGAAGCCAGATCATCTGTTTTTTTTGTTTGTTTGTTTTCCAAACCAGGATCCAGCTGGCCAGCTCTGACCAGAGCGTGGTGTATGACGTGGACCCCCAGCTCCCTGTGGACCAGGTGGCCACACTTCATGCTGGGGCTGGTGGCATCCCAGCTTTCCAAATTTGCACAATGCAAGACTGATTCTTTCGATGACAATGAACACAGATTGTAATCTATACGGTCAGACTAAGTCAATCTATCAATATTGTATCTATTTTTATTTCAAGGCTGCTTAGGTAGCGTCTCTGTGTCCTGCTCTGCTTGGGCTGCTGCGACCAGTTACTACAGATGATGGGGATGTGGGGGGGAGCAGCTGCTTAAACACAGATTTGCTCTGAGTTCCAGATGTTGTAAGGCTGAGCTCAGCATGCCAGCATGGTCAGGTTCTTGGGAAAGACCTTCCTTTTCTTCCCACATCTTCGCATGGCTTTCCTAGATGCATGTGAGCAAGATCTCTGTTTCCTCCTCTTCTCACAAGGGCACTAAGCCCATGACGAGGGCCCCACCCTCATGATCTTATTTATCCCTAGTTAATACCCCTAGTTATCTACCCCTACCCGAAGGCCCCACCTCCCTATACTATGCCACTGGGAAGTTGGGGCTTCCACATAGGAGTTTGGGGAAGGGGTCCCAAACATGCAGTCCATAATACTTGGCATTATGTCTAATATAGTGGCCGAATAGTTGCCTGAAATCAACACACATACATTCACATCGTTGGCTTCTCTATGTAGCTCCATTCCACGTGGATTTCACGATGCCTCTTACCATATTGTTTGTTGGTGCCTATGCACTGACGAGGGTGTGGAAGCTTCATGAATGAGAGGATGCATTACTATTGGACAGCAAGTGCCAAACTTCTTCTGTAAAAGACTGATGGCAAATATTTTAGGCTTTACCAGCCATTCAATCTCTACTTGCCTTGGCCAGTGGAGGACAGAATGGGCCATAGACCATATGCAAACAAGTGGGCCTTCCATGCCCCCAATAAAATCCACTTGCAGAAGCAGGTAGGCAGAAGACCCAGTTGGGTCTACAGGTCACAAATCTTTGTGATGGGACATTAAAGAACCTTATTTATAATCAGGGCATGTTAGCATGACAGCTCATAGCGTCACTGAAGCTCTACCCCTGGGTTCACAGGCAGAGGGGACGACAGGCACCTCTGTTCCCACCCCGTCCTGTGCACCTCCCACGAGCACAGTTCTGGCTCCACCCGAGTCCTGCTCTGAAGTGCATGGTTCCTGGTGGACCGCAAAAGATATGTTGGATTCAGACTTTCTCTCAAAATTTCCTCATAAAGTGAGTCTCACAGAATATTTTTCATGATGTAATTTCAAATCACATAATTTAAATTTATAGAAAACTTGAGCTGCCTGTACGTGGTTTGAATTAACTTTTCGTTTTTAGGTCGACTCATTGTTAACAGTCCTGATCTTGGGTGGGTTTCTGTTTAGACTCACTGACATATTTGGTCTCACGGTAGTGAAAATCCAGTCACCCGTGTCTAGCCTGTAGAGCACATTGTGTGTTCCTGGCCAGTGCCAACAGTCCCAACATGCCAGTGTCTTTCACGCCACGTTAGAATCTCCTGTTCCTGTGACCAGTCGTAATGCTGTTCTCCGCCTCTGAACACAAATCCCTTTACATGTCTAAGATACAGTTAGCTTTCTAGAACCCTATTTCTCCATTTTCACTTTGTGTTGAGAAAAATGTGAACTAATAAAGCCGGTCAGTAGGAAATACTTAAAGATAACTTCTGTTTCCAAATGCTCACTGGGTTTCAAATGGTATCTCTTATTCCCTGGTCACTGCATGCAATTACTTTTACATTTTTATAACATAATTGCGTCTGTGATAAAATTGAGCATTCAAGTGTACATTTAAGATGTTTGAAAAATAGAGCCTGACATAAAAAGAAAAAACACAATTCTTCTAAGTGCAAAACCATGAAGCTCAGCATGTGAACGACTTATTTTGTCATCTCCAACCTCTACCCTCCGATTAACGTCCCCCAAACCACACCCAGACACACACGCACACACAATTATTCCTGCCTTCATGCAAGCATATGAATACAAATGCTGACACGTGGGTACCCAGAGAAAATAAACACGTTCCTCCCTGTGCTATTGTCCTTAGCAACACTGTGATCGTCTTATGTACATACTGGTCTTCAACTTGCATTTTTCAAGTAGAAGATCGTTGTCGTGCTTGAGAGCACAGCACGGATAATAGCAAATCCCATTTAATGGCTTCTTATCTATTATATGGATGCACCATAACATCAAAATATCTCACTTGCCAAATATTTTAAACTTGTTTGCAAAAAAGATACCGAATTTGTTTATTTTCTTATTTCTATCCATTATGCGAAGTTCCATTATGAACACTGTTGTGCGTATCTTGAGAATCTGGCTTCTGGGTTCATAATGAAAGTGACTAAATAATTTCCCTCCCCTTCTCCCCGGCCCACGTCTTCTCTTGCCCTCTTCCCCTCCCACATTCTCCTCTCTGTTATCATGCTCTGTGGTCATGAACCATGCATAGTCCTGCTTTGTAAACTAAGTCTGGACTTTTTCAAACATCCTCCATGTTAGGGAATTTTATGAATAACACAAGAAGGATAGGTTACTGAAACACATGGTAAAACATCTGGGCCTGGACATTTTTAATGACAAATTTTTGTCCATTTTATTTTATTCATCTATCCAAATGTTCTCTTTCTTCATTTTTCCTTACTCAATTTTATCTGTTTATGTTGTCAAGTTGTATCAATTGTATGTAGATTTTCAATTTGGGGCATAAAATGACATATGATATTATTTTCAAATTTTTACTGTCTTGAATTTTTCATGAACCTTTTAAAATGACAATTACATACACATATATTTTGTTTTATTTTTCATAATTAGGTTTTGCATGAGTCTTAATATATTTAGTCTGACAGAGCTAGATTTTTGTTTCATTGATAGACCCTTTATCTGGCTGGTTTTAACATAGCATAACTATTTTTTAAGTATTTCACACTCACTACATTCCTTTGTTTTACTTAGTTGCCAGTTTTCTTATTTCTTAAAAGAAAATGCTTACTGTATTTTGATTCTAGTAAACTACATCACAGCAAAGAAGATGACCTACATCTGAGCAACTTTTTGTAATTTATTCAAGTGCTGTTTGAACAAAATATAGGGAAAATATTATTAATGTTCACCAGAATAAAAGTAAGCATATACACTCTCATACTGTAAGGTACCAAGTTTCATACGTACACACACACACACACACACACACACACACACACGGTAACATTATTCTTGGAACTTAGCACTGAGTTATGAGCTTCCTGGCTGCTCATCAAATTTATTGAGCACTCCTGGTGTAGAAGATACTGTGCTAGACACCAGCTGTGACTACTTTTGAAGCTTCTTTTTCAAAGTGGGTACTATTTGTTACCAGGTGGTTTATGAGAGCGTTTCCCAAAACACATGTAAATAATAAGAAAAAATAATAAAAGTTTTGGAATCAATGGGGAACACAAATCTGAAATTAAAAATTATTTTGAAATAGAAAGAGTTAAAAAAAATTGGGTGGATCCAAATCCATCAGATGTGTCCAAGCCTATGTAACTTGTAATTAATTGTGTTTCAATTAGGAAATATCGAGAATGAATGAATCAAGCGTTTTCTTTTAAGAAATAAGAAAACTGGCAACTAAGTAAAACAAGAAGAAATTAATGAAGCTGAAATAGGGAAATAATAGAGATAACCAACAGAATCAAACACTGAATCATTACAGAGATCAATAACACTGACACTACTCTGTCCAGGCTAACCTGATCTTAGAGAGGAGACAAGATTGCCAACTAAATACTAATTATACACTGTATATACTAATATATCCCATGCATGTTAAAAGGATAACACAGGAACACTTTGAGTCAACTTTGTGCCCACAGATTTAACAACTAAGATGAAACAGACTAATTCCTTAAGAGATACAAACTACCAAAATCATACAAAAAGAAATAAATAATATGTATAGGTCTATATTCACTAAAGAAACTGAATCAGTCACTGATAATGTCTCCCGAGATCACTCAAAACCCCAAAACAACCCCATAGAGCTTAAAGGGCTTGTTTCCACCACACTCAAAAGACACTTAAAATTCAGCAGTAAGAAAAAAAAATCAACCTAATTAAAAAAAAAAAAAAGCAAAAGACCTTAACAGATACCTCACCAAAAAAGGATGGAAAGATGGCAAGTAGCATATGAGAAGATGTGTAACATTAGTTGTCATTAGAGAACTGAAATTTAAAACAAAAATGAGATGCCATTACACAGCTATTACAATGGCCAAAATCCAGAATGCTGACAAAACCTAACGTCCATGAAATGTGGAGCAACAGAGGCTCTCATCCACCGCCCATAGGGATGCGAAACAGTGTAGCCACTTTGCAAGATGGTTTGGAATTTTCTTACAAGGCTAAGCGTACTCTTCTCATATGATCTGGTGATTGTGCCTCTTGGTATTCAGCCAAGTAAACTGGAACTTTTATCCACACAAAGACCTCCACCTGGATATTTATAACAGCTCCATTCATAAACACCAAAACTTGGAAGCTACAAGATATCTTTTATTTATTTATTTTTAATTTAAATTCAATTAATTAACATATAGTGTGTGATTAGTTTCAGAGGTAGAGGTCAGTGATTCATCAATTGTTACAACACCCAGTGCTCATTCCATCACATGCTCTCCCTAATGTCCATCACCCAGTGACCCCAGCCCCCACCTGCCTCCCCTCCAGCAGCCCTCAGTTTGTGTCCTGTGATTAACAGCCTCTTATGCTTGTCTCCCTCTCTGGTTTTGTCTTGTTTTATTTTCCCTTCCTTTCCCTGTGCTCCTCTGTTTTGTTTCTTTAATTCCACATAGCAGTGAAATCATACAATCATTATCTTTCGCTCAGCATAATACCCTCTAGTTCCAACCACATCATTGCAAATGGCAAGACTTCATTTCTTTTGACAGCTGCGTAGTATTCCATTGTGTATACATACCGCGTCTTCTTTACCCAACCAAGATATCTTCCAATAGGTGAATGTGTAAGTGCACTGTGGTCCACCCAGATAACAGAACATTATCCAGCGCTAAAGAGAAACAAGGTACTAAGCCATAAAAAGATGGGAAGGAACCTTGAGTGCATATTTCTAGGCCAGTTTGAAAAAGCTACACTGTAAAATGTCAATTATGTGACATTATGGATAATGCAAAGTTTTAGTAGTAATGAAAAAGTCAGTGCTTCCCAGGGATTTTGGGGGGTGAGGACAGTAAGGATGCCAAACTGATGAAGTACAATATGTTCCCCAGGGTGGTGGCATGACCATGACACTGTCACAGTGGGTTCTGTGGACACATCGATCGTTCCAGCCCACATACTTAACATTGAAGTGAGCAAGTGTAAAGAGGTCGCTGGAGATGAGTGGCTGGCATACAGACTGTGACAACACAACCCCATTATTCTACAGGTAGAACGACCTCACTTGAAGAGGAGAGGAAGAGGTGCCAACCTAACTTTGGAAATGAAGTCTGTGAGACTAAAGCCAGGGAAGATTTCTAAGCACTGTCCTGTAATTGGTAATGTTGTCTCCTGGGGGAATGGTTCCCAGTGTGACACCCCATCCAGGTATACAGGACGGGAAGGAAATGCACAGGTTTCTTACGGTTAGAGAAGAGAGTTTACAGAAAAGTGAGAGGAGCAGGCTGGATGACCGCATGGTTCAGAACTGGAGACGCATTGTGAACTCGTTTCAGATCGATGTAGATACAGACGGAAACACAAATGTGTTTACAGATAGGTGTATGCGTGGGTTAGTATGCATTCAACTCCTTCCTTGCATTTTCAGCCAAAATGATGTGTCACCACCAACGAGCACACCTACTGCTGAGATCTTAGCCTCCAATGCTGGTCTCCAACTCAAGGAGTCAGGGCTTCCTGGAGACGTGGCTCATTTTCAGACCAGGGTAGGAAAGGTACAAGATGAGCCTGCTGCTCCTGTCTCGTAGTGCCAGAAAACAAGGAAGGGCTGAAAACAAACCCACAAACAAAACACCTAAAAGACCCATAATGATGTATGTCAAAGGGACAGAAAACCTACCTGAGAAAAGCAGTCATGGCTGATGCCTGAACAACCAATTAAAAAAAAAGCAATACAGAATTATAAGCGAAAGTGTAAGAACAACGTCCATGTGTCCATACTGATATTTGAGGCATACACACATGTATACATGACTGGGGAGAAGACACAAACGTCCCATGCAGAAAAACCCTAAGTAACTTAATGTAGATTCTGTGCATTCAAGGAGAGAGAATGCCCCTCCACTCCTACATATGTTCTGTGCCCAGTGATTTCCTTCCAAAGAGCTCAGTCTGGAAAGGGAGGAGAAGGAGCATCTTCTAGAGCCTACTGGCCAAGGTCAATGGTAACACTGACGTGTTGGCGATGTTGGCATAACATCCCCTTAATAGCATGTGAAGAAAACATCTCTTCACATCTGGGGTCTCCCACCTAAACAACCATTAGTTATCCCAGTCTAACTGAGGGACACACAGACAAGTTCCAGTAGAGGGTCATCCTACAAAATTCCCGGCTGCGCTTGTGAAAACCGTCAAGGTCATCCAAAACGAGGGACGTCTGAGAAACTGTCTTAGCCAAGAGGAGCCCAAGGAGACAACACCTGAATATAACATGGTGTCCCGGATGGGATCAGGGGAGAGGAATACAATGACATTTGGTAAAAAAACAAACAAACAAACAAAAACCTCAGAAAACCTGAATTATCTGTGGTTGTAGGTACAGTGAAGCTGGAGCATCGCTACGTGTGCTTTCGTTGTAACGAACGTATGGTAGGAATGAGAGATGTTCGTGAACAGGACGCATTTGAGTTGATAAAGTAGCTTGAAAGAGGGAGAGCTGACAGCAGAGGAGGAGGAGCTGCAGCCAGACGACAGTTCTGGCGGCCTTGCTGGGGGGCAGGTGAAGGGCCAGGCAAGGACCCCCACCCTGCCCAGCCCAGCCAGCCCCGCCCTGAGCAAAGACAGAGGTCCAGCCACGGCAGGAGACCATGGTGGATCTTGGCCTCCCAGGACAAGGCATGCAGAGTTTCAGAGTGCGAGCAGGCTTGCATTTGTGCTCTGGAAAGGTCACCTGGGATGTTTCTGAGAAGGCAAGCGGAGGGCTCCCATCCCTCCATTCCTTTCCTTTCTTTGCTTTATCCCTGCCATCAGGGGACCATCCGGGCTCCCTCTGTGACTCCCCCTTTGGACGGCAATGTGGAGGGACCCCCCCCCCCCCGCCCCTTGATCCCAACCCCACCCCATCCTTCGGGCTTGAAAACCAGAAGGCTATTGTGTAGAAGCCACAGGGAGATCTTAGAAGGAGGCTGAAAGCCTCCTTTCTTCTCTGACACTTTCTCCTCGGGCCATTATGCGGCTGCGCTCAACCAAGCTGGCTAATTACCTGGAGCCTTGGAAGGCGGCTTTGCACCTTCCCTGATTCAGACGCGACGTTCCAGTAATTAGTAACCAATTAGGGCTCCCCTCCCGCAACAGGCCGGTCCTTCTTTGTGATCTGTTCTCCCACTAACCCCGTGCTGACGGGCAACTGAGTCATACCTTTCTCCAGATTGCCAAAAGCCGCACGCTCGACCAAGCGGGGTAGGGGAGAAGCTGGAGACTCGGCACAGGGTGATAGGTAATGAGATAATTATCCCTCCGGGAAGTACATCTTGGGATTTGCATTCGAAATGAAGAGATTTGGCTCCAGGAATGCTGATCTCAGGTAAGTGCTGATTTTAATTCAAGAAGCAGCTCTTGGATTTAGTCATCCTGACTTACAGACCTCCCCAAAGCCTTTTCTCTTAAAACTAACCTCCAGCCCATCCCCAGAGGCAATGTCTGAAAACATCATGAGGCCACGAGAAAGGGGTCCCTTCGCCTTCTGGATAACACGCCAGGCGTCCAAGGCCTTCCACCACACGGTCTCGTCCTGTGTGTCGGGTCTCATCTCTGCCGACAGCTTCGTGGTTGTAAATGCCCGTCACAGTGCCCGGGACCCTCTGCAGGTGAATCCGTGTTCCCTTCTTTCCAAACAGCACCCTGGTGCTCGGGGCAAGCCCTGGTGTCATGCTCCACTGCTCACGCCTCTTGCCCACAGCTAGTGCACCTGCAGGTCCCGTGGACTCTGCTCAGCACCCACCACCACCCTCGCTGGTGACCCTCTGTCCCCGGCTCCACACAGGCCGGGCGTGCAGGGACCACCGTGATAACCACGACTGAGTTTCCCACTGCCCTCCCCACAACAACCGCTGCTCCCCTGCAACCCACGGGGCCCTCCACTCCTCGGCCCAGTCCATGGCTCCCCACTGCGCTTACGGCTCAGCCCGTGTTACCACGTCCGGCAGGACCCGCCTCTGCTCTCTTGGCTGTCTTGCTCCCCTATCCCTCCTTCTTTCCTTCTCAAGCACGTTCTTTGGGTTCTGGTGCAGGAGTGAGCACTAGGGCCTGGAGCAGCCGTGTCTTCTGTGGGTCTCCCTCCACACACCCTATGAACGGAGGGTTTGGAGGTGGGGACACGGTCTCCTGATCACAGTGGACATACAATATCATACTAGTCTCACAGACACAAGGCAGGGACTCCGCCCCCGCAATCCCCGACATTCCACTGTGCTCGCCGTGCTGAGGGGAGCCGCCATCTATCAGCACATGCTATGACGTCATTATTGCTGCTTTACCTCCTAATCCCCTCATCTGCTTCCCCCTTCCCCCAACCCACCCCCCCACCTTTCAGCAAATCATCCGGGACGTCTTTGGCGTGGTTCTCCCAAGACACCAGCTGCTTGAAATCCATTGAGCTTCTTGAGTCGGTGCCTTTGCCATTTTCATCAAACTCAGAAACATCTGTCCATCATTTACTGAAATATCTTTCCTGTCCCATCATACTCGAAGATTCCAGTAACACATGTCAGCCTGTCTGTCCCATGGCTTACAGAGACTCTGCTGATTTTTAAAAATCACTTTAAAATTTTGTGTTTTCTATTGTTTCCAAGCTCACTAGTCTCATCCCCCCTGAAATATTTACTATACCATTAATTCCACCATTGCATTTTCATCCTGGATGTATTAATTTTCATCTTCGGAAGCTTGATTCTTGAAATACTTCCCATTCCTCTACTTGCTCCGTAATTCCTATAGTTTTTGAAAGCGTAAACTGTGTTATAGCAGCTGTTTTTACTTCCTTGTCTGATAATCCTAACAACTGGGACAGTTCTGAGTTGGTTTACACTGATTGATTTCTGTTCCTAAAATTGGCTAGATTTTTCTACCCCCCCCCCGCCCCCCGTTTCTCTCCTGGAACTGTTTGACTGAATACCACACATTGTGAATTTTCCTTTTCTGGTGCTGGGTATTTCTGTATTTCTTTAAATATCCTTGAGCTTTGTTCTGGAATTCATTAGGTTGCTTGGAAAGAGCTGGAACCTTTGCAGACTGACCTTTAATATTCATCAGGCAGAAGTTTGAATATCCAAAGCCCTCACCCTAGTGCTGATGACTCCCCAGGGCCTAGGCTAGACCCTTCTGAGCTCCCAACGGGGTTCCGGGTAAAGCATTTTCCATTCTGGTTTCCATTATGGTCGGCACGGGCACCCCTTGGCCCGTGTCAGCCAGTGTCAGGAAAGGCTGCATCCCTTCCCTCCCCAGACTCTCTTCCTGACCCTCAGCATCTCCCCTGATCCTCAGCATCTCCTCAGCATCTCTGAGCTCCATCCAGTCCCATGGCCCTGAGCCCAGCTGGGGCGGAGTGGGCGCAGAGAGAACCCTCCTCAGATCCCCTACAGTCTGCCACCATGCACGCCCCTCCTCTGGCATATTGTTTCCTAAAATCTCCAGCGCTCTGGTGTCTTCTGCCTTAGTTTCCTCTGCGGGGCTCAGGGGATCTGGTAGGTGTGCCTGAGCTCATTCCTGGAGATGAGACCTGGGAACGATGTTGTTTCAAATCTTTTTTTTTTTTTTTTCTCTCTCTCTCATTTTCTTAAGTTGTTCCAGGCAGAAGGTAAATCCGGTCACTGCCCCTTGAGCCCGGCCTGAAGGGCAAGTCCCCCTCGCTTGCATTTTAGCACAGGCTAACCATTTGGAAGAAGCGAAGATGACTCCCTAAATACCATTTTCACCAAATCTTTCCTAACATTTCCGAAAATTGAGGGCTCCGTATGCTCTTCCGGCCGCCCCCCTCCGAGGTCTTTTCCTCTTCCGGGCTCCCTTAGCACGTGCTCTGCAGAGCAATTTCCACACTTTGCCCTGTGACCGTCGGCAAGGGCACAGGTTGTGTTCTTCTCTTCATGTCTGTCACTTTCTTTCTATTTATTAACAGAGCTGAATTCTACTATGTATTCTTGAGGGGCCGAGTAACGAAACGGACAGGAGCTCATGGGATGGTAGCCACTCAGGCACTGGCCGGCGTGAGGTGCAGACACCAAGCTGGGACAGGGATGTGGGAGATTTGGGGAGAAAATGCCCAGGAAGGGTTAAGGAGGAGGGTCCCGGTGTAGGCGAGGAGACAGAGCCTACAGGGGCCCATCTGATGCCTGCGATAGCATAGAGAACGGAGTAGAAAGAGGTTCCAACAGATGTGAAATTTCCAAGCAAGACCGGGTCAGGCAGATGGGCCGCCCCCCAAGCCAACGCATCAGAGAGAAGTGGCCCAGGGTCCCACTCCTTGGTGCTCGGTCCCTGATGGGGCAGCCCAGGGAATGGCAGCCACCAGCCGCCCACCACAGCGGGTTTCCCCGAAGATGGTGTAAATCCACAGCTACCACAGATGGGTCGGAGGGCGGATGGTGATGGTTGCCTGCTGCTGCGCCCCCGTGAGAGGACGCCGTGATGCCATCAGCAGTTGGAGGCCCCTGGCTCCCCACCCCCCACCCCAGGCCTGGGGAATCTTCTACTTTAGGTGCCCAGGCCTTGGAGCTGCTCCTGCCCGCATTCCAGCATGCTTTCTGCATCTGATGTGCAGGCAGGCTCTGGGCCTCCCTGCTTATCCAAGAATCCCTTTAGGAGCCTCTAGCTTGGAGGGCGGGCAGATGTAATCTGTTGCCTTTATTGTCTTGTAAAGACGTTAATCTCTCCACCACAGCCAGGGGTTGCTTCTGAGGTTGATTTTGCTTCCCTGCTTGACATGCTGAAGAGCTTGCCGGCCTGAGCCCCCATGCCATGCCTGCCAAGGTTGCTGCCTTCCTGGCCCGTCAGAGAGAGAGAGTGCGGGGAAGAAACTGCACACCAGCCCCTCGCTCCAGGCGTGCGTGCCGAGTCACGGGCGTGGAGGGCTGGGAGGGCCGCCAGACGCCCGGCACCCCATATCTGAGGTCTGCACAAACGTGCAGAACCTCAGGGCGACCGCCAAGCTGATCTGGGCTCTGACCTCCACACACAGAGCCTGCTCCCGAGGGGCTGGGAAAACATAGGTGATACGTGATATGCAGGCCGGATGCTGGATCTTCAAGGTACTTTTTTTCTGCATCCAGCTCAAACCAGCTCCGCTGTTCCCGCGTACACACTCTGCTCTCCTAGATCCACCGAGGAAGGGCCTGGAGCTTCGGGGCTGTTGGAAGACCAGCCGGCGAGGGGCAGCTCGGGCACCCCCATGTGCCGGTTCTCACTGTAGTTGGCATCCGAGGCTTTTTGCTTGTCTCATCAAGGGTGGAGATCTCTAGAATGGGCTCACTTCTTCAAGCCAGATGTGCCTCTACTCAGTGTCAATGTTTCAGTTTTTTAAAAGATTTTTTTCTTTATTTACAAGAGGGAGGAGGGGCGGAGGGAGAGGGATGAGTACAGATGCCCTGCTGAGCAGAGAGCCTGATGCAGGGATCGAGATCGAGATCTCAGGTCACTGAGATCATGACCTGAGCCAAAACCAGGAGTCGGACGATTAACCGACTGAGCCACCCAGGCACCCCCAGTTCCACTTTTTTAAATCCAGAAAGAAGGTGAAGCACATTGGTTCTTCATTAAGTGCGTGCGCACGTTGGCTGGGAGGACTCTGAGAAGTCAGGCTGCAGGGGAGAGGACAGTCGAGGACACGAGAGGCGGCGCCCGCCGTCCGCGCTAATCCTTTCGTGTGTCCTCTGACACCGTCTCCCACCCCGTTTCTCTGGGGTCCTGTGTGTGTCCAGTGAGCTGCATGACCCCACAAAGGAGTGCGGTCCAGAGTAATCTCCCCCAAGCCCGTGTCCCAGCAACCCGTTCAGCCATGGAGCTGCGTGGGACACGAGCACTTTCAGGGGACTTACGGACACAGCTGGGGAACGGGGAAGGCAGAAAACAAAGGTGTGAAGGGAGAGGGAGAGGCAGAGGTGGACGCCAGCTCTGCCGTCTGTGTGGGTTGGCGGGGGCAGGCGTGTTGGGGGCCGTGGGCGGTGGGAGGGTGGGACGCCTGTCCTCCCCGGGCACCCACGCTGTGGCCGTGCGTCTTGTCCCTGACCTCCGGTCTTTCCCAAACTTTTGCTCCATCTTGCCCTTGTAAACCTATTTGCATGGACACTGAGTTTTAAATTTTGCATCTTGCTAAGCACCTCCCAACCCACCCATTCCTGCTCCCCCTAAAGATCTGAAGCAAACAAGCTTTGGGGACAGAACTGCCCACATACAGTGTGGTGTAAGACAAGAATCCTTGTTTCTGGGCTGCAGAAACACGCCTCGGGGGCACACGCAGGCCCCAGGGATCAGCCAGTGCTCGCTCTGCCTGGCACCCTGTAGCCATGGGGCAGGGCTGGCCAGACTCCGTTGGAAGGATTCCCCGGTGGAGAGCGAGTTCAGGCTGGAGGCTCAGCAGGAGGAGCCGAGGTCGCGGTGCAGCTCCCCGGGTTGCCGGAACCGGGGTGCACTGTAGCCAGTTAGGCCCAGCAAGGATAGACCTTTCCAGGGCATGGCCTCACTTGTCACTTGGTCTTGGGCAGGTCACATCATCTCCCTGAGACTCTTTTTACCTGTCCCAGGGGGGCTGGGGGAACAACTGTCAGCCCACGCGACGGCGGGAAGGTTAACACTTGCGACCTGGCCTGGGCCCGCGTCTCAGACTCCTCCAACTCTGTCTCACGTGGAAAGGATGGACTCAGAGTCTGAAGGGTTCTCACTGGTCACTGACAGACGTTCTTTTTTTGGCCTCTTCATTTTCCAGTTTTCTTTTCTTTTTTTTTTTTTTTTTTTTTAAGATTTTATTTATTTATTTATTTATTTGAGAGTGGGAGAATGAGAGGGGGAAGGTCAGAGGGGGAAGCAGGCTCCCTACTGAGCAGAGAGCCTGATGTGGGGCTCAAACCCAGGACCTTGAGATCATGACCCCAGCTAAAGGCAGACGCTTTAACGACTGAGCCAGCCGAGGGCCCCTATTTCCCAGTTTTCTTATCTGCCAGATGGTGATCATCCCAGGAAGTTCTCAGGGATAAACTGAAGCAGGTCAGCAAAGATCCCCAGTGCCTCCTAAGGGTGGGTGGGGGTGGAGGGGCTCGTTTTTGGGCACCAGATGTATTGCACCACCTTGTGGTGAACCCTTGTCAAGGCTGCGGAGGAGCAGGGTGCGGGGATGGAGTTGTGGGTCTGGGCCCCCCTGGCTTGAGAACAACCTAGCGTGAATATGAGCTTGGGCCCCCTGTGGTCGTGGTACCCGGATTTCTAGGGAGCGGAGTCTGCAGGTGCCCTGGGGCCGAAGACACCCACCCCACGCCCCCTCCCGCTGTGGAGCCATGGTCCTTGCCCAGAACCGCAGACGCAGGAATGGGCCACCATACGGCCAAGACACACACTCAGCCCTGAGCTCGCAGTGAGCAGACCAGAGTGGGTTTGTTTTCTGCCACTGCTGTGACAAAGCACGACAGACACCATGGCTTACACACACTTGCCCTGCAAGTGGGGAGTTGGGGCCGCCAGGCTCAGTGGGGCCTTCGCGCAGGGTATCCTTGGCCAGCGCTATCATGTGGGCCAGTGGCACCGCTTTCCAGAGGCTCCAGACATGGGTCCCCCTCCAGGCTCGCTCATGCGGGCAAAGCACAGTTCCTTGTGGTCCGGGCACCGAGTCCCCTTTCCCTTGCTGGCTGTCAGCCGGCGCCTGCTCTCAGCCTCTCTGTGCCTGCGTCGCGTGGTTTGGGGTCAAAGCCCGTGGTGGAGAATGGGCAGAGCTGTGCTCTCATCTCAGACCCGTCCCTTCTGCCGGGCATTTCCTCCTCCTCTTCCCCAGGGAGCCGGCGATGCTTGTCTGTTGCAAGGGCTGCGGGACTAGGTGAGGCTCGCCCAGAAAATCCGGGATCATCTGCCAGTTTGAAGGTGCATAACCTTGATTACATCTGCAGAGTCCCTGGGCATGCATGCAGACCCTTTGTAGGTTTTGGGGATCAGGGTGTGGGTTCCTAAGGGCGAGCTTTATTCTGTCTAGGTGGGGAGGGGAGGGTGACGACATACAGTCTGGCAGGATGAAACACCGCGTTCGGAGGAGAGGGCTAGACATGAGGAGGCTGATCCAGGCGGCAAGATGACATCACAGAACTGACTGAATTCCGCAGGGCTTAAGCAGGAATATGCACTTGCCAGGTTCTCCTGCAGACAAGGTGCCCACATCGACCCAGGCAGGCTTCGGAGCGTGCCTACACGGCCCCGCCCCCTTCCCAGTCCAGTGAGCACTTGCACACGCACGGAGACACGCTTGAAACGGTCACTCCCATAGATCAAAGAGGCGATGATCCCATTAAGCATTGGCTCAGAAACCCAGAACAGACGCTCTGACTCACGGACGCTCCTAAGGTGTCCCGAGTCACGGCCACCTGCCTCTGCTTGGAAAGGTCCGTGTGGGAATGCTCCTCGTCAGCAGGAGGACCGAGGTGCTCTCATGGCACATGACGTCCTCCAGGGCTCAGCCCCTCCAAGGCCATGCGGGGTGGTCCCTGCTCAGGAGGGTGTTCACGGGACGTGGAGCCACGCGGAGCTCTGGAGCTTACTGTCATCTTCCCCGGGCACGTTCCTCAGCCTTCTTGATGGCACTTTCTTTTTTCACCTGGAAAAGGGAGTTTTAGATCTAGAAGATTATTACTCTATGTCCCCTATAAATGAATGCCATAAATTATTGATAAATGGCTTCAACATCTCATATTTTCTATTTTCCCGACTTCTCTCCTGGTTTGGTCCAAATTGTCCAGCACTGGGGAGGCAGTCAATGCAGCACCCAAAAGCGTACGGTCAGCCCTTGACAGTGAAGAGTTGCCAGAGTTGCCAGAGCCTCCCCACTGAGAGGTGGGGAGGACAGGAGGCCCTGCAGGGTCCCGCCCGGAGAAGATAAGATCCAGGAGTGACGGCTCGAACCTTCGGAGCCGGGTGATCGTCCACCGACGTCGCCCGCACAGTCGACCGCGTTCCGAGTCAACCTACTACTCGGAATCCTGGGTCATTCCCAGGCATGCGATGGGAACTCTAGATCAGTCCACACAGGAACAAAACAGTCCCAGCCGTTACGTCAGTGGAGGCTTCTGCAATAGCCCGGAGCACACAGCAGTCCAGTCCCCAAACATCACCACTTGCTCTGTGAGGCGCTCAGGTCCCTGCGAGTATGAGATGCTGGGCTTTAGACTCTGCGTGGTCTGTACGTGGTGACGGAACATTCAAATCCAGTGCGTGTGAGATCTAAAGTCATTGCTGTTAGTTCATAGAATGTGGAATAGTAATTAATTACGTCACTTGTGGGGCGCTGGGATGGCTCAGTCTGTTGAACGTCTGACTCTTGATTTCAGCTCAGGTTATGATCTCAGAGTGGGGAGATCGAGCCCCACATTGGGCTCTGCGCTGGGCATGGCGTCTGCTTGGGTTTCTCTCTTCTTTTTCCTCTGCCCTACACGTGCTCTCTATCTCTCCAAAAATAAAATAAAATTACATGACTTACTTTATTTCACTCACCTGGCACTTATTCCTCATCTATTTTCAAAAGAATTAAGAGAGATTATTGCCCTAAAATTAAAAACAAGACCAAACACATAAGTAGTATGTAAATAGTAGTAAATAGTAAATAGTAGTAAATAGTAAGTAAGTAGTAAGTAGTAAATAGTAGTTCTTTTGCGAATTATTACTGGAATAATTACTGGAATTATTTTCCTTGAGCCCTGACATGAAAGCACATTGGGTTGCTTGGTTACCTGTTAGTTTATTAAAAAAAAAAAAATTCCCACGTATACGGTTCCTCTTAAACTATTCAGAAGCAGCGTCACTTTCTGAAGTCCCTTGGTGGAAGTCCTACATAGTCTGTTTCCCTCCGTGAAGACAGTTCAACGGAGATCGTTGTACCCTTGAAACAAAATCCAACTGAGAAGAACCACTACTTCTAAAAATTGAAGAAAGAATGACTTTAGTGCTGTCTGAGAAGAAGAGGGCTTTGATGCTGATTTCTTGTGATCCGTCGACGTGAATGGATTCAGCATCTCCAGCTTCTGAGTGGACACAGGCGGCAGGGGTGGGTCAAGCCTGTGGTTTCGTCCCCGGCAGCCGTCTGTCACATCCTCATTCCCAGAGTCACTGGCTGGCAAGTTGATTAAACACGCAATCCTCTCTCAGATTATTTTAATAATATGCGAGTGTTGAGAAGTTTACGCAGATTAGCTTTTTATTTTATTCTACAAGGGAAATCTTAATTTGAATATATTTAAAATCAGACTAGAATTTAAGAGGGAGAGTTCCTGATGCCAGAATAGAAGATGGACCTAAAACAAAGGAAACAAATAATGACTTTGGGGGATCCCCTGGAGTGCCCCAAAGTGGCAAAGTTTTGAGCAAATGTGAATGGAATCAGAAGGTTTTTGGACCTCCAGCCACACCTGAAGTGTGGGGTCCTGGGCAGCTGGGGGGTGGGGGGGACGAGTCAGGTTTCTCCCCCAGGCCCGGGTCCCTTCTGCTCACCTGCTCAGCCCAGCCCTATGCAGGTGGGCATCTCCAGGCCATGCCCAGGGTACCTCGAGACCCAGCTAGCTTCCGGGGGTGGCGGTGGGGGTGGGGATCCAGTTGTTGGAGGGCATCCAGCCAGAGCTGGCCCTCCAAGCTCACACACCCCCAAGGTCAGATTCCCAGCAACAGGAGCTGGTGGCACTAGCGTTCTCTCAAACTGCAAAGACCTCACACGGAGCCCTGGCCAGCCTGGAAGCTCCAACACATCAAGGAAGCCACGAACACAGGTAGAGAGGATAAGGTGTGATCGTTGGCGCTCTGCGAACCTCTTGCTCATGGTCCCACTGGAAAGGGGAGCAGTCAGGTCCAGGGAGTGGGATGCCCCTGGCAGCCAGCAGCACTCACAATCCCATCCGACCAGACAGTGGCCTGCACCCCACGTCCTCCTGAGGGTGAGGGCACTGCTGGCGGTCCGAAGACTCAGTGCCCGGTCTGAACCCTGTCTGAACAGCGGGAGGACAGGATGCTGGCTCCTGGAGCCTGCAGGGGAGAGTGCTGTGATCACCATCTCTGGAAGGAGCTCAGGGCATCTCCTTGGGGCTTTCTTCCCCCCCCCCCCCCTTCTCTGCGTTGCAAGCTGGACAAAGAATGACCTGGGAAGGCCCGTTAGACTTGACTGGCTTCTTCCGCAGAGACAGAAAGACAACATCCAATGAGCTATTGCAAATTTTTCAGTAAAATGTACAAAATATTCAGATGCAGGCATGGCACATTCAGATTTGTAACCCGTTTAGTGTTTCCATTGTCATTTGCATCTATATTTTGTTTTTCAGATATTTTTCCTTTTAATTCAACTAAGCAAATGTCGGGAGATACCCAGTCGTCACTGGGGCTTCCTCGCTTAAGCAGTTAAAATAAGACAGCAAGTGGGACTCCTGGGTGGCCAGTGGGTTAAGTGTCATATTCACTCGTGAACCAGCTTGGGTCCCATCTCAGGGTCGTGGGATCGGCCCGTGCTGCGCTCCACGCTGAGCTCAGAGCCAGCTTGAGATTTGCTCCCTCTACCACCCCTCCTCCACCTGCAAGCACACACCGTCTCTCCCAGTCTTTCTAAAAAAATAAGATGCTTAATTTTCTATATTTCGCTCTTCAGAGTGAGAGACTTCTTAATGATTAATAATAATTGTTCATTATTTCTAACTACTGTAGCTTCATATAGGTCAGTGTAAGCCAATTCGGCACCAAGAGGGTCAGGCCATTATGATTTCATTGTGGAATTTTAATAACGATACAAAATGTTAGCCGCTTTATCACAGGTGATGCCTTATGTTACCTTCTGCTGTGTCTGCAATGAAAAGTCTCACCTCTCTTGTTCCTGCTTGAACCGACCTGTGTCTATGACCATTTCGTTCTCTCCCTTTACAGAGAGTGCAGCATGAGGTACATTCCTATAATTCAAGGACCGATGGGCACCTGGCTGTCTCAGTTGGAGGGGCAGATATCTCTTGATCTCAGGGTCGTGAGTTCAAGACCCACCTTGGGTGTAAAGCTTACCTAAGAAAAATAAAAATACAAAAAAATAAAACGCATGACATAACAATGACTTACTTCTCTTTAAAAAAAAAAAAAAGAATATAACAACTGGTCAGATTACAACCTGTCTCTTTGTCCAGCAACAGTCAGTTTCATATCGACAGCTGACATTGGTTCCCAGGGCCACAAAAACTCTACAGCAAACACAGTGGCCGTTAAGGAAGAAAGTACTGGGCAGCTTTTGCTATTGAAAAGCTGTGGAATATCTCAATTCAAAGAAAGTTCAGTATGTTTTTCCATTAAATGTTTAAACATTTAAAATTTGACTTAACCATAGCATTTCTTTTTACTTCACTTTTTACAGTCAATATTCTAGCTGGTCTTCATCATTATTGCAACTTCTGTGTAATATTCCATTTCTCCAGTTTACCGAAATTTTAAAACCTGATATAACTAAACTATGTTTCCTGCAAATATAAATAACACTATAGCTAATGTCTTTAGACATGAGGCTCTTTGCCTTTAGGGAAGTACCCCAGGGTAAGTTAATGATGGAGAAGATTAAGTTTGTTGAAAATATTCAAAATACAAGGTAGTGGCTGGTGTGGGGAGGTTACCACAAAAGTAAGGAAATAACCACAAATGTGAGCTCTCAGGACCCTCCCAGAAGATTTACGCTGTTGTAATGTTCCCATCTGTTTTAAGTTTGAAATTTTTTCCTACTTTCGATAATGTTCTTGATTTTGTTAGTGGCTACAAAAGTAGGTTTGATCTTCCTTCAGTCAACATCTGGTTCCTCATTGTTAAGAATTAAACTTTTTGAAGTGCTGTTTATTATAGAGATTTTTTATATGCTAATGATTGATAGTGATTTATAGTGGCCCACTGGGACTATGTGTGAACACCTTCTAATCTCAGATAGATCCATTACAAAAACAAATCATTTGTGCTGGATTAAGCATGAGGCATTTCCGTCCATATTGTAATGATATCTCATGTGGAAATCTAAGTGTAAACGTGACCACGGAGATACTGGTTTAATAAACAATTTCATTATACTTTCGAATGTGTCGTCAAAGAGAAACTAGGGGGAAAATCCGGGCTGCAGGAGTTTATGAGAAAGTTACTGAAATTACAGTGTGAGCTGAGAGAACGTGACGAGGGAATCAGGGGCAATGTTTCGGACAAAGAAACATGGGGGTTAATAGTTCAAAGAATGAAGTTACATTTGGAAGTAAAGAGACAACCAAAATAAGGGTGAAAGTCTGCAGAGAGAATGGCACAGAAAGTGCTAATACCTAATCTAAGTACCCTACTGCCCTAAAAAGGAAGTATTTTCTTGTAATATTCTATCCAACTACGAAGAAAGGATGAATGGCCTCAAAGAGGCAGATTCAGCAAGTAAACCATCAAGTAAACACGCTTGTCGATATTGCTACCGGTTTTCATCCTGAGTTCCACGGATGTCTAAAGATATGTGAATGGGGGGAAGTGAGGTTCCATAGTTTTTATAAAATTTTTGAGATGATCTAGATCCAAAAGAAGGTGGCGAAGAGGGTAGGAATTACTGATGTGATTCCATAACTAAGGGGAATTTTAACCAAGAGGTTCAACAAAGACTGTCAGGATTATAAGAGTCTAGAAAAAGGAGAATCCACAGACTTCTTCCATCAGGTTCTTACTAACGCAAGACCCAGAAGGCTCCTGGCTCTCACACAGACCTGAGAACCACCTGCCAAAGCCGTTCTTTGGGCTCTGCTCTCAGCAGTGCACTCAACCTACCGATAATTGGCCAAGATCATGGATTCGTGTCAACACCAAACATATCTGTCCTCTGTGTCATCTGACAGTGTTGACAGCACCCTGTCTAAAACTCTGTTCTGTTTTCCGCATCCTCTGTCTCTGTGGCTCAGTCCTTTGTCCACTTACTTCCACGTTTCCTTAAAAGGAACTTTGCATAACTGATCTTTCCTCCCTTCATACTTTATTCTCCTAAAATATATACATTGTTTTGTCGTTATGATGTTTACCAGCATTTAATTTCCAAAGTAAGGTAAAAGACAGACTCAGAACTGTATAAGAATAAACTTTATTTTTTTATTACAGCAGCTGAAGTCTCTCCATCATAGTCCCGTTTTCTCTCCTCCAGCGTTCCTTCTCTTAGACTCTCACACATGGTGGATTCCTTTACTTTTATCAACCGGTTGTAACTTGTCAGAAACTGTTGATGGTCCTCAGACACAGTTAAAAGGGAAACAGTGAAGGGCTTCACAAAATCCTGTGGGCGAACATGCCATTTATGTGCCAGTGTTTAAATTATGTTAATATGCCAATATTAAATCAGTTTTGGGTTTCAGAGGAAGCAAATTCAACTGATATAGTTACCTTTTGTGGTGAGTGCCATGGAAGTTAACACAATGTTGCAGGCTTATGATGTGCTCCTTGGCAAGGAGGAGTGGGTGTAATATCAGAAAACAGTATCTGTCTTCTGCCTGTTGCTAAATGTAAGAATATGGAGTAAGTGGTACAGAATTCTCATTCATAAAAACAAAAACAGATTTCCTAAAATGACACTTGACTCTCTATACAGGTTGAATGTTATCGAAAGCTCTTACCTTATGTTGAGGGGATGCTGCAATTATGGCTTTTGGGAATAGCTCTGAGAGTCAAATCAAATAATTAAATGTTTGTTCCAACCTATCATGTCTTGGACAGGTCTCTCCTTTGCAAGCCTCAGAAAATGATTTCATGAGCACTTCCAGAGTCATAGAATAAAGACCTCGGCAGATTTGCTCCTCTGTCAAGGCAACAAGGACTCTGGAAAAATTGTCAAATTAAACTTTTTCAGAACTCTGAAAATTAACTACAGTTTGTAATAATCCAGGGAACGCATATGCAAACATATTGTCTGAGTCGCAGCATGGACAGTGGGCTCTGTGGATTTTCACTTGTCCTATTGCTCTACACCACATCCCCAAGTTCTGTGGGAACAGTTAAAAGCAACAGACTCACAATCACAATCACAATAGCTATAAAAAATAGAAAAAATAGACAGATTTGGAGCTTCCTAAAGCCTCATCCTAAGAGAATTACAGTATTTGATCTGTCTGGCGATTTCCTGGAAACTTCCAACCAGAACTTTTTTATATTTGACCTGACTCAAAGTTCATTCTCTGTGAACAGTCTTTCCCTGGGGCATTTGCAGAAAACAATCAGTGACAATTGTTTAACATTGTGTCAGCCTAAGGGGCCATTAGAGTGCGGGCAAAAACCTGGGGAAGGAGAGGTACATAAGACTCAAGCAAAGTGTGAGCATGTTCCTGAGAATTAAGAAGGGCATACACTTGTTTGCAACTGGATACGTGCTGAGGAAAAGAACTGCGAAGCCCTTAGGTTCTCACCTCTGGCTGACCTTGAGGTCCTGGGCAAGCAAGAGGTTTAAACTTAGCCATAGTTATAAACCACCTGCCAGAGATGGAAGACATGATATAACACACACACACACACACACACACACACGCACACACACAACCCCTCTGCAAAGGCTTGGAGATTTATTGGGTTGAGTTATTTAAACAAATCTCTGTCCAATTATGACATTGCTGCTAGGGTAAGAGGGCAGAGACCTCAGTGATCACAGACACTGTGAAGAATACAAAGAATTCAGATTTTATAGCCTTAATTCAGAATGGTCACTAAACCAAACAGCAAGAACAACCAGAAAATGCACTACCACCACCACCACTACCACACCTAGGAATGGAGAGGGATCTGATTTGGGGAATTACCACATTATAATATTTAAAATGTCCAGTAGAGGGGCACCTGGGTGGCTCAGTCAGCAAAGCATCTGCCTTTGGTTCCTGTCATGATCTCAGGGTCCTGGGATCAAGACTCGTATTGGGCTCTCTGCTCAGTGGGGGGTCTGCTTCTCCCTCTGCCTCTTCCCCCAGCTTGTGCATTCTCTCTCTCTGCCCCTCTCTCTCTAATAAGTAAATAAAATCTTAAAAAAATAAATAAAATGTCCAGTTTAAAAAGAGAGAGAAAGGGAAAAAGAGAAAAAGAAAAATGCAAGAAAGACTATCCCCAATACAGAAAAGTATGGTACATATATGAAAAAAGATGCCATCAATAAGAACTCTCCCTGAGAAGCCCAGATGTTGGGCACTAGACAAAGACTTACCTCCCCATGAAGATAAGTCTAAAGAACTAAAGGGAACCACATCCGAGCAATGAGTGGGAAGCATGAGAACAAGGTCTTGCCAAGTACAGATTATCAATAAATAGAGAGAGATTATTAGAAGGAACCAAATAGAAATTCTGGATTTGAACACAGAGTGAATGAACTTTCACTTGAAGGGCTCGAAGGTGGATTTGGGTTAGCAGAGAGAAAACTCTATGAAAACAAAGATATTCAGTTGAGGAAGTTCAGTTTTGAGAATCAGAAAGAAAACAGAATGCAACAAAAGGAAAAGGGGTGGGAACTGACTGCTTATAGATAGAGGATTTCTGTTAGGACGATGAAAATATTCTGGAATCAGATGGAAGTGATGGTTACACATTTGCATGAATATACCCAAACTACCAATCTGTACATTCTAAAAGGTGAATTTGAAACTATGTGAATGCGATTGCATTAAAAATTATTAAAATAATTTCTCAAAAGAATAAAATAATTTTGTGCAAATGGAATAGGGAACAAATGCCATGTGTATCTGAGTCAAGAGAGCTCACACTGTGGTTTGGAAGTCTGGAGAGTTCTTTGTGCACAAGCCTTCTCTGTTCAGAGCTGTGAAATCATTGGGGCAGCTGCCATGCCTCAGAGGCCATGCCCCAGAGGCCACTTCCATTCTTCTAGATCCTTCCCTCTAGCCTCCCACTCGCTCAGTTCCCTAATGGCTGCCTCACTGAGTCTGGATCACCAACCAGCCCGAGCACCTGGGAAGGAGACGCCTCTCTTTTTATTTAAGTGGCAAGCCAACTTCTCTGTTCATCAAGCAGCACAAGGAATGTCAGACTCGCAACAACCAGGCAGTCCAAAAGACAAATGAATGAGATACATCTCTACTACCCTATGTATCCTGTCCCTGCTGACCCGTCAACTTCGAGAGCTACAGACAGGCTGCTGTTGCCTGTAGTTCTGGTGGGCATTTGTAAGGCTCAGTGGGGCCCTGAACATGTGACCTTGCTGTGATACCAAAACGAAGAGCTGGAAACAAATCCAACGGACCGTTGCCTGAGGTTCCCAAATTCAAATAATTTGAACTGTAGGGTTACACAGAAGCGCAGAATAATACCTTGTTTTACATGCAAAACACGTCTTACATCTAAAGTTTAACTGATTCTTGAAAATCATGTCTCTAATCATACCTCGTCATTCCCACAATTAGGCAATACGGAGGCTCGGAGAGATTATGATTTGGGGGGAACACACAGCTTACCAGGGAGGCTGCAGGTGCTGGGATCCCGTCACTTGACTTTGTTTTCATGCTCTTTCTTTTCCTCCGGCCCCTTGATCCTTGGTGCAGCAAAGGAGCAAGTGGTTCTTCACATCTTGGGGGCTTGTCTTATGCATAGTTAGGATCAAGTTTCAGAAGGGGGGAGTCCCATGGGATTAAACAAACCTCCACTGAAAGCTCACCTGATCCATCCCCTACGTGGTCACCCGAACCTGTTCCAAGGTCACAGTCCTTAGAGCATCGCCGCAGAGGGAGCAGTGGCTGCACGTTAACCTTTCAATTTATTTTTGAATAGCCCATAGCAACCAATAAACACAAGACCCAAACAGGAAAAATCCATCCAAAACCACTCTTGAAACTACAATTAAGGCTATAGAAGTAGAGAGAGCACAAAGCAATCATAGCAAATAAATAAATAAATTAAATAAGGTGGTACATGCTTTTTAAGATAGAAGATTAATTTTCAGCTTGGTTCTGGGAAGCTGATCTCTGGACTTCCTACTTCTCACTCTCAGCCTGAAAATGCAGCTGAGCTCTTATCCCTGGTTTTTGGGGGGTTTTTTTTGTTTGTTTTTTTTCTTTTTTTTTTTTTTTTTAAACCAGGTTTATCTCCAACATACGGTAGCACTTTAAATAAAGGTAGCGTGGGATCCTTGATCACACTAATCAAACAGGGCTGACTTTTCTCAGACTCTGTGGCACCACCTCTCTACAGCATTTAAATCTTATGACTGGGACAGGAACTTTTATTGGCGCCTACCAGAACAATCTGTGTTTGAATCAATTTCCTGGCTTGCATTATAAAGTTTGTGGATTTCTGCGCAAGCAATTTGGGAAAAGCAAGCACTCATTAAATCACTTGACCCAAAAATTTCTGCAGGTTCAGAGGGAAACAGTCCTTCTTCCATGAATGTTTCCAAGTCTGTTGTGACCGACCACTCCGCCCAAAAGGGTTTCGCATTTGGAGCAAGAGGAAGTAGTCAGTGCCCAGGTAACACACACCTCAACAGGGCAAATGTTTCTGGTGTGTTTTGCACACTGGGGTTCCAACAAAAATGTTCTGTATTGTGATTAGTATAGATATTTAGGGACAAAATAAAATATACTCACCCATGGTCTTAACAACCCTGTTGTTGTTTATACGCTCTTCCCACTCTAACATAAATGCAAGTAAAATTCCAAAGCTGTACGGCATTAAAGTAGACAGAAACATTTTATCTTACTAGCAGGCAATGTTTGAAAGGCTTTAAATACACTGCATCAGGTTACTAGACTTTATTATAGAATATATATAAGATTTTCCATTGCTTTTGTTTTGTTTAGACGATGCTAAATTAAGCTTTTGTTTCTTTGCATTAGGCTTTTAAGAAAAAAAAAAAAAATTCCGGGCATGGCCTTACAGAGACAGAGGATCTGGATGTCTAGGAAATATGGAGGATCTTAGTTTTTTTATTTTATGTCTTCCAAAATAGTGACCAAATTAAAATGCCATCCGAAACAGAAGTGTACATGAATGTCACCACATCTGGTCAGTGTTTAAAAACTCTCATGAATAAGCCTTTTTTGTGACTGATCTTGCCAAGTTTGCAAAATTAAAAAATGAAAATTGACTAATTTGAAGTTATTAGTGAGAATACACATTTCCAAATAGTTTTAAGGTTTTATTTTTAAGTCATCTCTGCACCCAACATGCTGCTTGAACTCACGACCCCAAGATCAAGAGTCCCATGCTCCGCTGACCGAGCCAGTCAGACGCCCCATCAGTTCCAAATAATTTAAAGTTGTTTAAAGTTCTGCCAATCTGCCTAATTACGCGTTCAAGTTTTTATACATTTCATAGGATCATTTAAATACAGTAATTGCTAGTATTTTATCTGCTATATTTGATGTAAATATTTATACTTGGTCATGTTCTTTTCAGCCTATTTTTATCCTGGATCTTGAAGCAGGAAACACTCAAAACTAAACTGTAAAGCTTATATTTTTAATGTTCTTGCAGCATATTTTTTAACAGTAAAGAATCTTAAAGAAAAAGATTTTGCAAAATATTGAAAAAAATTATCCATCTTTCCCAAATGTTTGGAGATCAGCAGAGCTCTGCAAAGCCCAGCAGGGTGGCAGAAAAGGTTTTTTTGAAGCTTTTCCTGGTGAGGGATCCTTGGTCTGGGCTTGTCATTGCCTTATGGGTTCACTCTTTGTGCCTCGTTTACCAATCGCCATAACTCTGCTTGACTATAACTTTGAATCACTTTTGAGTCTAAAAATTGCTGTTCCTTTAGACATATAACAAACTTGCTTTATTTTGACTAAAAAAAAAAAAAAAATTCCGCTGCATAAATTGCTCAAGGATAACTAGGAATGTAAAGATTTGCCAGTGGGCAAAGTGTTACAAAAGGCATAAATTTTAGAGAAAAAGTATCAGACTGTTATACAAATGAGTTACTTTGATACAGAAAAGTACTCTATTCTAAATGGATACTTTTTCAAAAGCTATTTACTTATTTTAGAGAGACGGAGAGAGCAAGCAAGCATGAGCAGGGGGGGAGGCAGAGGGAGAAGGAGAGGGAAACTTCAGCAGACTCCCCACTGAGCTGGGAGCCCCACATGGGGGCTTGATCCCAGGACCCCAAGATCAGACCCTCAGCCAAAGTCAGAAACTTTGCAACCCGGGCCCCCCTAAATGGATACTCTTTAAACGCACATCTTATATGCTGTGGATGGGCTCACACATTGTCAAAGCCTTTCCCTTTTTGGCGCTTGGGTCTTCAGGGAAGGGACCTGTCATTTGATGTAGCGGTCCTCCTGGGCTCAGTGATGTAACTGTAGGCGCCCACAAAGGGCATGTCCAGACGTCTTTTGCGCAGCCAAGAAACCAATGGTAGCATGACCCACCCTTTGCCTCACTACTCCCTGGGCCATCCTGGGTCCATCCTTCTGTCCTTTATATGGGATACTGAGTGTAGGATGCTGAGACGAGGACCCTGCAAGGCCACCCCCACTCTGCCCTCCGTCCCTGCAAGGGGGCCGGCAGAGAGGAGCAGGCTAGCTTCCCTGGGACCCTGTTCCTGCCAGAGTGTCTCCGAAGTTCCTGTTCTGTGGAAGCCAAACTTGACTGTCTCCAGCACCAGCAGCTGCTGCCCCTTCACAGACCTCTGGTTTCCCACTTAGGGTGCATTGTCTGCCAGCTCCTGAGTCATCATACCTACAACCTATCCCCTATGTGTCCGCATGCTGGGCAGTGTCCCTTTGCCGCAGTAGTGACCTCCAGAGTTTTTCGGCCCCTTTCTGGCATTTCTGGCCCCTGTGTAGCTGCTGCGACAGCTGGTCACACTTCGTCCCTCTGTTCACCTGACTGCTGTGCTTTCTGTTCTCTGATGGGACCTGACACAGCACTGATGACTTGCCCTTCTGTTTTAATCTTGGGATAGCCTATTTGGTGTTTGGCCTTGATCTTAGAGTGCATCTGATTTATCTCCCCCCCCCGCCATTGGAAGGACATAGCTTGGGCCAGGAAAAACCCACTGCGGTGATAACAAGTGGGGTATAGATAGGAACGGCTCTCTGCAGGCTTAGGACCGTAATGGGACGCTCACGTGCTCGGTCCATGATCGGTAAAGCAGCCTTACGCAAATATTGGCTCTGGTTTCATCACACATGGTCATTAAGAGCAACCAAAGTGACCCTTAAACAACCAAAAATACGGATCAGAAGAACAACATAGGAATGATTCATAGCCTGGGTTATCACAGTTCCTGAAAGCTGTGACTCTTCTGCTGAGTCACTGATGCAGACATCGAGTACGGGGAGACACCTGGACAGACACACAGCCTTACATACAGCACGACCCTCTGTACAGTGTCCTTAATTGTACATTCGGAAAGGGTGAGCTTCATGGGGTGTGTATTAAATCTCAATAAAGCTGGTCTATAAAACAAGAACTAAGAAACACAATCAATATCACACACTATTCAGCAGAATACAGAAGTCGAGATCACAGTAGATGCAGAACACAATTTTAATGCAATTAAAAACAACAAAAGTCCTCTTCATATAAAAAGATTTTCAACCTAGTGATAAAAAACACTGTTCTTTAATTAGACCTGATGACAAGGACAGTACAGCAAGTGTCATAGTCAAGGGACAGAACATTGAAGTTGGTACCTTGAAATTGAGAATAAGACAAAGATACCTTGAGATCCAGCTTCTTTCCATCACTGTCCCAGGCAATGTAATACACAAAGCAAAAGAAATATGAGATACCAGGGTTGAAAGGAAGAAATAAAACAATCATATTCTAGACGGCATGACTGTATGTGCAAAACAGACAAAAGACCCATAAATAAACTTCAACGTTGATTGGGTTAGTTGAGCAATGTCCCTGTATAAACAAGAAATAACAAAATATAATCAATTATTTTTTATACACTAGTGACAAAAAAACCAGAAAATTTTGTGCTGTCGGTGGTCACACCAGATCTCTCCTTTGGGGGATCCGTGGCTGGGATGAGACATGTCAGAGGTCTCTGGGGTACAGGTTACGGAGATGCTCCCTTTACCAAAAAATGCTTGGGTGTTGCAGGAATTCATGGTGCACTTTTATATATTTTATCCTTGAATAAAACATTTATAAATGGGGGCGCCTGGGTGGCTCAGTGGGTTAGGGCCTCTGCCTTCGCTCAGGTCATGATCCCAGGGTCCTGGGATGGAGCCCCACGTTGGGCTCTCTGCTCAGCGGGGAGCCTGCTTCCTCCTCTCTCTCTTTGCCTGCCTCTCTGCCTGCTTGTGATCTCTGTCAAATAAATAAAATCTTTAAAAAAAAAACATTTACAAATGCAGATAAATGTCATGCCTGGAAATTATCTTCAAGGACTCAGAGATTTCTGAATCCAGAACTTGTTCCCCACTGCATTTGCCCTTTTTAGCTGTTGATTCAGTCATAAGATACAAGGCTTGACTCTAATCAACTAATGTATCTTTCAAAAAATGCAACAAAAGAAGGAGAAACGATGCTTTTAACAGGGAATTATAAAGGTTCATCCTTTTCTTTCCATTATAAGGTCCTGCAGGTTGACTTTCTGGCCCTAATTAAAATGAAATGTCTATCAAAATGAAAATGTTATGTATTATCTCAATGCTTTTTTGGGAAAAAAAAAAAAAAAAAAAAAAAAAACAAGATGCTGGTGTGACACGCCAGCCAGTTGTGACAAGGATTAACCTCAACCATGGTACTGATGGGAAATCATATAATTACTGTTTTAGTTTTTCTGTTTTTCTGTTTCATTTTATCTGAAAAGTCTAAGATCGTATGTAACATGTAGAAATTTAAAAAAAGAAAAAAAGATGATCCTAGTCTAAGCGTTTACTGAGTGCCCATCTGCTCCACGCACATTTTGGGGGCTGTGCTGGAATTCCAGCAACTAAAGGTAAGTGGAGAGGTCAGAGGATTACTACAAGGGAGGAAATCATGCTCAGAGACATTGAGCAAGCTTCCTGGGGCCACACAGCAGCTGATATTTGAGCCATGTCTACTGGGGTCCAGAAGTTTCCTCTGCCCCCTGTTTCTGGAACCTCCTCCTCCTCCTCTTTCCAAATTCAGAGCCAACCCTGCAGGCCTAGCAAAGGAAGGTAACCACCCCTGGGCTTGCAGGCTCCCCGAAGGAGCAAGGAGGCACCTAAGCCATGTGAGAGCTGAACTCCCCAGAGGCACAGTCATCAGGTCAACCCTGGTCTCATGAGTTCCGGTTCTTTCTCTCTCTGCCCCTGTCCGAAGGGGCCTGGGTATCTGGTTGGTGCACAGCACCCTTGCAGAGGGAGGCCAGCTTAACCCTCGGCAAAAGGGCCAAGCCAGCAAAGGTGCACAGTGACCCGTGGCCCATGGCCTTTGCCGGGAAGCCAGCCTGTCAGCCCAAACGGATGTCTGGGAAGGGTGCTAACTAAGGGGACTCCTGGGTTGTGGTGTCCGAAAAGAGAGCATGAAGTGGAGCCTGGGAGTGAGCATTCAGCCCCCTTCAGTCCTACTCCAGTCCCTGGGGAGACTCGGGCTCCTTGTTATAGGCGATGGTTTGGGGTCAGGTCAGCCAGTGGCTGGGGCATTTGGGCAAGGGGGAGGGGGAGTTCTAGAGGGGACAGAGGCTGACAGGTCTGACTCCATCCCGCAGGATGAGGCTCGGGTTTGGGGCTCCAGGACCAGAGGGAACAAAGACGCAGGCATTGCCCCCAGCGCTGGGGTTGGGTCTCAGACAAATGCCGAGTCCAGTCTCTGGCAGTGACATTCCTGGTCACTGTCCTCCCTGTGCCTGGGCTCGGGAACCTTCTACGGCATGGGGTCCAGTGCCGTGTTTCATCAGCCCATGTGCCATGCTTCTGTGGTGGCCTGTATTGTGCCCACCATGACTTGTCTGTGTGCCCAAGTCCCTGCTGGATGTGAAGCTCTGGGGGCCACGGCCAGGCCTGGTCCATCTTGTCCACCCAAGGTCAACTCTAAGGGCACATGACCTAAACTCAGCAAAGGCCTGTGATTGAAATGAGGATTTTTTTTTTTTTTTTAAATTCACAGATTGCTCTGGTTTCTCATTGGCAGTAGAGAAGCCTGGATCATTGTCACACATTCAAAGTTCTATTTTTTCCTAAGTTCAGGATGTTTGCCTGTCTCTGTGCTTTGAGGCAGAGCTGGTCCTAACTTATTGCTCTGTCTGAAGTGGCGAACGTTGTGTGATCACAATGTGCAGAACTATTAGTTATTTGCAAACCCAGCGAGGTTCATTGTTTCTTTCTCTAGTTTTGTGTCTCCTTGATTTTGGCAGAGTTTCGGTACAAGCTGTTTACCAGTTTTCAGTATTTTTTTCTCTCTCTCTTTTTTTTTTTTCGTGGAAGATTAATATTTGGGGTGGTCTGTTCCCTTGCTTCTGGATATCCCTCTGGGATAGTATAGAGCAGAAATATGTAAAAACAACAGCACGTTTGGATTAAGAGTTGTGAAATATAGGAATCCTCAGAATAGTTGAAGTTTTAGAACATTCTGTATTCCTGAAGCTGGGGTCAAGACAGCTTTTGCCTCTACTACTGTAAAATTGCTGAAGATGTGAATTTCCCAGACAAGCTCCTTTAATCCTGACATTGGAACGAGGCTTGTTTTTGATCCCAGGCTGAGGGAAGACTAAAGGCACATCTGTCACTTACCAGCTGAATGACAGGAAACAATTCAGGTCATTTCTCTGAGCTCCGTTCCTGTTTCCGTCCGCTACATGGGCAGCACACCATGACAAAACCGGCTCCGGGATCGCCAAGCCCTACTGAAGGAGCACAGGAGGTTGGAGAGCCCCACCGCCGGCTGCAGGACCCACCACTGAGCAGCAGGGGTCACGACTCGACATCGGTGAAAGAGGAGACAACAGACCCATGGACCGTAGAGAGTCCGGAGACAGACCCGCAGGAATACAGTCAGTCAGTGTTTGACAAAGGCGGTGGCGGCGCCCTGAGCAAAGACTATCTCCTCCAGCTGTGATACTGGAGCGACGGGACATCCACGAGCAAAACCGTGAATCGAAACGCAGAGCTGCGGGGGTGGGGAGGGTGAATGGGTGCCGCACAGAGGCTGCTCAGGGCAGTGGAATTCTTCGGAAGCCGGCCCGCTGCTGAACACGCACGTGCCCAAGCCCAGCCCAGTGTGGTAGGGACTGGCTAGCAGGTCGCCCAAAAACTGGCCACCAGGACTGTCTGGGCCTCAGTGGGGGATGCGGGAACCACAGGTGGTTTTGTAACCACACCTTCCTTATTCCAACCACTGGACCCCAAAACTGGTATCGACGCGAAGCAACGAACGTTACTCTGCTCTCTTCCATTTCTCTGCTGCTCTACAGCCCGATTCCCCCAGGGAACCAAGAACACTCCAAGGGAAGGAACTACGAACTCTGTAGACTGAGTCCACAGCACCTGCGGGGGCAGGGGGCTCCCAGGTTGCCCGCTGAGGTCTGTAGAATGCCACAATGGGCCGCATCAGAGCGGTGGCACAGGATAAAAACCAGGCTAAGAAAGACCGCTGTATCCAGGCCAACCTGCAGGCTCTATTTTTAGAAAGCCTGTTTGTGCTATGAATAGAAATTGGCTTTTGTTGAAGAAGGGATGTTGAAATTGCTCTCTGGAAAGGGTTTGCATCCAGTTCCTCACCCGTGCTCTCTGTGGACCAGGGAAAATTTGGAAGTGCGAGACTTCCTGAGGTTCTGGTGTGGCCGGGAGTGTCTGGCACGAGTTCCCTGTCAGGGGCGCTCACGGTAAGGGGCTGCGGGCCCCAGATGGCCAGGTCTGGGTGGACTTTTTGTGAGGCTGAATTTTCTGCCCCTGCTTTTGGGAGTAGCATGGAAACCGGGTTTCTTTTGGAATTTTGGTATTTTTAGGTTTTTTTCAAGTGAAAATAGGACAACAGTTTTTGTGGAAAAAGCATTTTCCCTCCACGTTTTCCTTACTTATGATGTTCCCCCCACCCCACCAGCCACATGGGAAAACGGAAAGTTTAAACCAGATTGAGTGTTCTAACATCTGAAGGAAGTTTCCATTCTAGAAGCTACAAGTGATTTGTCGATCTATGAGGTTGTCCTAGAAAAATCTCATGTGTGTTATTCTCATCATGCCCCTAGTAGATACTTTTAACCCTTGTTTAAAAAGTCATGTGTGGGGGCACCTGGGTGGCTCAGTGGGTTAAAGCCTCTGCCTTCGGCTCAGGTCATGATCTCAGGGTCCTGGGATCGAGCCCCACATTGGGCTCTCTGCTCAGCGGGGAGCCTGCTTCCCTTCCTCTCTCTCTGCCTGCCTCTCTGCCTGCTTGTGTTCTCTGTTTGTCAAATAAATAAATAAAATCTTTTAAAAAATAAAAAAAAATAAAAAGTAATGAGTGTGTTATTCTCATCATGTCCCTAGTAGTTACTTCTAACCCTTGTTTAAATATTTCTCTTTTTTTTTTTTTTAAGATTTTATTTATTCATTTGACAGAGGAAGATCACAAGTAAGCAGAGAGGCAGGCAGAGAGAGAGGAAGGGAAGCAGGCTCCCCGCTGAGCAGAGAGCCCGACGCGGGACTTCATCCCAGGACCCTGAGATCATGACCTGAGCCGAAGGCAATGGCTCAACCCACTAAGCCACCCAGGATTAAAAAGTATTTTAAAAGTAGCAAAAATAGTAGACACATAACCATTCTCCAGACAAAATAAGTGTTAGTAATCCCCAGCCCAACGTCCTTTTTTCGATGGATGAATACTGGGGGTTCAGACTGCTCATTGTCTTACCCCAATATTGTCTTGGCTCCTGGGAGCCAGGGTCCTGCCTGGCAGTTCAGGGCTCCCCCTGTGGAAGGTAGGTGTGCAATTTTTAGTTTCATTCTTGGGCCAAATCTCTCCTCCCAGATGGTGAAAAATTTGAACTATGATATTAAAAAGCCTTTGTAATATAGAAGGTAGGATTTGCAATTATGACCTACCTTCTACTGGGTTTATAAAAATTTAGTTTGATTTGATTTCTTTTAAGTAAACTCTACAGCCAGGGTAGGACTCAAACTCATGACCCTGAAATCACGAGTTTGAGATCATGACCTTGAGATCATCCCTCACCATCAAAGCCAGCCGGGTGCTCCCTATGTTTTACTGGATTTAAATCCCACCCTGACTCTGGCTCTGTGTGTTACCTATTTTTTCCATGGGAAGAGGCTGTAAAGGCAAGGATGTGTATGTCCAGCTGAATGAATGCCTGAACCTAACAGGTGCCTCCCTTGTCCTGCCTCCCGGGGGGGAGGCATGCTCGGTGGTGACTGGGCTGCCAGCTCTCGGACAGAGAGAGAGACAGAGAGAACAGCGTTCTCATAGGAGACTCACCTGAGGTGTATTTGACAACTGGGGAGAACCATCTGGGTCACTGGTTTATAAAAGGGTGGATGGGGGCCCTGTTGGAATCCTATAAGAAGTATGAAAACCCACTCTGTTGGAGTCTGGTGCTCACCCAGAGTGAATTTCATGAGCACCTGAACCAGCAGACCCTGTCTTCACTGACCTGCTCTCAAACACATACCACTCACCTGCTTCCTCCTCCCAAGAAATCCCTCTGGACCATCCTGTTCAAAGCCTGCACATTTCTGTCCTAGACTGGTGATCATAGTTCAAACACACAGAGCTTACTGAATTCTCTCTCTTCTCAACTGATTTTTTACAGTACTTCTTGTATTTTCATATTCACGTCAACGTGGTATGTATCTCCCAGTTGGGGGATTGTCACTGATTCCAAACCCGTACTCATTTTTCATACAATCCTGACCTGTGTTAACCTTGCATTGACGTTATCTCTTAAACCAATCTTTAGAACTTCGGGAAAATTAATTGCGACTTGTTTGGCTCTATATAATCCATCCACAAAATCTGAAGCTTGGGGAATTTGCATATTCATTGATGTTCCAAGTCTCGGGGTTCTTGTCTAGAAATTAGCCATGGCAGAAATAACTACTTCGTAACGTTGTTGTGAGCACAGTGCCTGGGACAACAACACATGTTTGGTATGAGTGTCATGTGAGGTAATGGGTACATTTACATGGCATTGATTCTCAGTTGTTCTTCTACTGATAAGCTGTGTGAACATGGAGAGCCTTGCTAGGTTGCCCACTTTGTCTTCCCTGGAATAATATGGGGGAGAAGAATGAAGATGGTTTTCTGGAAGAAGTTCTTGCTCAGACGTCAGTGTGGATGACCCATCATATTTCTAAACAGATGGTGTAGTAGATTTCATCTCACCCTATAGATGGTGCATCAGTGAGAGTCCAAACAAGAAAATAAACCCACACAGGTTATATTTTTAATGGAAACAATTTAAGGCAGGGGATTGGATAAACACGTGTCAGGGACTAAAATGTAAGTAGTATTCCTGAAGTTAGAAGGAATAGCTTCCATAAGAAGCTACTACCCCAAGGTTGATCACAGACTTACGGAAGAGCTGAAACTACAGCACTTGCAGCAGAAAACCTAGGAGAAAATATTCACATAACAAGAGCATAAACCATAGAAAGCAAGACGATTCATAAATCTCAAAATTTTCAAAATATTTGCATTTCAGAAGACACTGTCACAAAAATGAAATATAAGTGACAGGATAAGTAAAAATATTTTCAGTAATATGCCTGACAAAACGTTGACACCCAGAATATGTAAGGACTTCTTACAACTGGTAGTGAGAAGACAGCCAACCCAACAATAAAGAGACAAAACATATGAAAATACATTTTGCCAAAGAGGATACCAGAATATCCTGAAAGCACATGAAAAAACACCCAATGTCATCAGTTACCAGTGAAATTCAAATCACAACTACAGAGTTAGCATAGTTGGAATGCTTTGGAATCACTAAATTAAAGAGATTAATAGGACCAGTAATTGACGGGATATGGTGCACCTGGAATTCTCATACACTGATATTGGAAATGTAAAATGGTACCATTTTGAAAAATTGCTGGGTAGTTTCTTAAAAGTTTAAGCATATACCTCATATACAACCCAACCCAACCAATTCACTCCTACCTATTTACCCAAGAGGAAGGAAAGCTTGTTCAAAGATTTTTATACAAACATTCACAAAAGATCACGATGGCCAGAAACTGAGAACAATGCAAATGTCATCCAGAAGTGAATGGATAAACAAATCAGTGGTATACCCATAGAGTCTGAGCAATAAAATGGAACAAACTACTGATTCATATAACAGCATAGATGAACGTCAAAATCATTACACTAGGTGAATGTAACCAGATGCTAAAAGATTCTGTGTGATTCCACCTATGGAAAATTCTATAAAAGGAAAACTAATTTGTAGCAATAAAAAGCAGAAGACCATTGGTTGCCTGGGCCTGGGTCAGAGGGAGGGATCCACTGCCAAGGGAATACAGTCTTCTGGATGTCATGGAAATGTCTAGAAACTGACTGTGGTGATGAACCATGAGAAACTATGGACTCCAGGAAACAAACTGAGGGTTTTAGAGCAGAGGCGGTTGGGGGGATGGGTGAGCCCGGTGATGCGTATTAAGGAGGGCACATAATGCATGGAGCACTGGGTGTTCTATGCAAACAATGAATCATGGAACCCTACATCAAAAACTAATGATATACTGTATGGTGAATAATTAACATTAAAAAAAAAAAAAGAAACTGTTACAGTAGTTTCATGGGAACATGCATCTACCTAGAGTCATCCAATTGTCCATTTTAAATTAATGTCTTAAAAAGAATACCTGAATTGCATCTTCTAAAAGATTGGGATCATTGGAATAACAGGAAAAGCTAAATTGAGAGGTCTGAAACTTAATGGGAGTTCATTTCTTTCTCCTGGAAGCCTTTTCCAAGGTGACCAAAGCTGACGTGATGTCTTCAGGGATCTGCACTCCCATCTTTCCACCATAAAGCTTCTACCCCAGTCACATCTTTGTTCAAGTTGCAGACTATAACTGCAGTCGATACCCATGTTCCACACCGGTGGCAGAAGGAGAAGAAGGCTAGAAGGGTTCTCTTTATGAAGAGCCTTCCCAGAAGTCCACACAATACTCTGTGTCTAACAAGCCTGACTTGAGTTGAATGGCAATGTCTACCTCCGACAGAGATGTATTCTTGATAACAATCTCAGAAAAACACAACATTCTTTTTCAAAGTAAGGGGAGATTAGCGACATGGACTAACATGGCAGCCATTGGCCATAGTTAAATTGTGTGGTGATGAGTTTGTGGACTCTCTCACAGATGGTGTTGGGAAAATGGGATGTCCACAGGTACGGGAATGAAAGGGGGCCTTACCTCTCACCAAATACAAGAATTAACTCTCCATCAGTGACCTAAATGTGAAACCCGAACCTACAGAATACCTAGCAGGAAAAGGAGGGTGAAAGCTTCCTGACATTGGATTTGGGGGAAGACAAAAATGTGCAGGCAACAAGAGGGGAAAAAAATAGATAAATCGAACTTTGACAAAATTAAAAACTTTTGCATATCAAAGGACACAATCAATAAAGTGAAAAAAAGAGTAAAGGACCCACCAGGGAGTGGGGAGGAAACATTTGCAAATCATACAGCTGGTACAGGATTACTATCCAGAATACATAAAGAACTTCTGTATTTCAAGAACAAAAAACAAACAACCTGAGTAAAAGATGGGTGAAGGGTTTGAACAGACATTTCTCCAAAGAAGATACACAAACGGCCAATAAAACGTGAGTAGAAATGCAATAACACTAATCCTTAGGGAAATACAAATTAAAACCACAATGAAATACCACTGCACACCCAATGATTATTATTAACATGGCTGTAATAAACAGACAACAAACAAACCAAAACAGAAAATGACAAGCGCTGGTGAGACATCGGTGCTCCTGACCACAGTGTGAGCGTCTATGCCTCGGAGCTCAGGTACAAGTCGTACCTGACTCCACCGCTCCGTCTCATAAGCCTCCCCGCTGCCCCACTGTCGTGGACGGGAGATAGCCATTCCTGCCCTGCTGTACCTCCATTCCTAACCCATAAACTCATGTATACGACCGGACGGTTGTTGCAAGTGACCAAGTTTGGAGTGTTTGTGGCACAACTATGGTGACCAGAGGACAGAGTCTCAAGTCTTCAAGCAAAGGATGCAGTTTGATTTTGTTGTACCGCGAATATCCTGTGACCTTTGGTCCCTTTTCATGTGGCACTTACTATATCTCAGAAAACTATTTTCTCAAATACATTTGGAACATTTTTTCCTCATCCTCCATGAAAGTGGTGATTCCCCAAAGTGCCAAGTAGGAATGTAAATTTTACATGTGGAGACACATGTTTGTATCCATGTGATACAGGCCAGCCTTAGGCTTTGGTTCCTCCAAACAACTCAGCTCGGTGGCAGCTGTCATCTGGAAGCCCGATACAACAATAGTCGAGAACGGCCCCGACGATTATTGGGTTTACCTTCTGATGTTTGAATTTTTTACTCCTACTTAAGGAATATGGTTTGCCCTGTAGTTAGGAGCTACGATTCACGGTCGCTTCGTTTCCTCAGTTGTGAAACTGGGCTCAGTATAGGCTCTAATTTCCAGAACTATAGGATATCAACATTCTAAAACTCTCGAATTAGGGGAGTCAGAGGAGCCGTGTTCCCAAGCACTTGACACAACGCCTGGTCCGTAAAGGTCACCGGATATGTTACCACTCGTGACTGGAATAGAAAAATCACTCAAACTGAAACAGTCTTAGGAGCATCTACCTGTCGGAATAGCGGCCGGGCAGGTCCCTTAAACAGAAATCTCCTGTGCAACCCAAAGCAGAATAGAGAATAGAAAGTGGATAAGCCAAGGTGAAGACTAGACCAGAAAGAGGCTGTGGCATAGATCAGAACCTCTTCTCGGGGTGTGCGGGGCACTGAATGTGGCGTCCGTGTTTCCAAAGTGTGAGCATCACGCCCGTGGGCACGCAGGGCACCTGCTGGGAGACTTCCATTCCCGGTGAACCCAGATGCTGTCGCATGCCTCGGCACTCACGGAGCTTCTAGAAATGCCCTTTTCTCTGCAGTGTAAACCAAGACGTCTTTGTTTTTCTTCTACCAAGAAAGACGCTGAATGAAAAGGAAGTTTATCATTTCCTTCAGGAGGTTATAAACTCCTGGAGATAAACCCGCTGTGTCAGCTAATTGCAGGAGACTCGGGCAGGCCTGGGAGACGGGGCTTGCGTGCCGCCTTCCTTGCGACACGGAGTGTGGGAAAAGCTCTACATTGTTTGGCAAGTCTTCGCTAAACTTCAGTGCAGAGTCTTTAAAGATGATGGCAATCACAGGCAAATAGTGTCACATTTGGGGCACATCTGTTTCTAATCATCTTTCCCCCGGCCCGTACCATGGAGGGTTCTGCACGGTCCGAGAAAGCCTTTACCGCCTTGGACGGCTCTGTCCCCCAATATGCCGGTGTCACACACCCAGACCAGGGCCCAGCCATGGATTTTGCTGCCCTTCTGGGTAAGGTCGTCAGAGTTCCTAAATAAAATATGGAAGGCCCGGTGAAATTTGAAATTCAGATCAAGGACAGATCATTTTTAGTATAAGTGTGTCTCATGCAGTGTTTGGGACATACTTGTACTAATTTAATTGTGGTGGTTCTTGTCTGAGATTCACATTCGTGTCCTGTGTTCAATCTGGGAACCCCGCTGCTCACAGGTGGGACAGTGCAAACACCCTGATCAGCAACCGCCACTTCACATGTGGGGTGTGTGTGGGGGGTGCGTGTGTGTGTGTGTGTGTACACTCTCACATCCATGGTGTTCTGGGGTGCACGGGGAGGTGTGAGGTGAAGCATCCCCAGGCAGGAGAAAGCCGTGTGGGTGCTGAGGTCCCTCAGAGAGGTCACTACCCCCTGGAGGACGCTGACCATGAAGACACATGACAGGGCCCAGGGAATCTGGGACTGGGGCAGGATGTTGAGGACAACGTCTGAGCTAAGGGGTCCTGGGTCCATTCTCTAAGCTCATAAGGACGTGTGCTGTTTGCCACGTGACCTTGGTATAAACATCCAGGTGTCCACGACAGTGTGGATGATGCGGGGAATCAGTTGAGTTTCCATTTCTCCCTCTGGGAGGAGTCTGGGCTCCACGTGGCCAGGGGATTGTCCTCCAGTGGCAGACCCTGTTTTACTACAGATTTTGCCAATCATCTGAGCCCCAGGCAGCCCGTAGCCGTGACCATGTATCATGAATCTCACGGTCTAGTCCTTGTCTTCGCACACAGGGAAGGGTAAGATGTTAAGTGTTCAGAGCTGTAAGGCGAGGTCGGGCTCTGGGTCCGGTTCTGCACGTCCCAGCTGGACACACTTGTTTTTCCCCTGCTTTACGGGGTTGTCGTGAGGAATAAGTCACGTAACGCTTAAATCTGGGACCAAGGCCTGATACACAGGTACACGAAGCAGCTTTTTTTTTATGAATGCGCTGTGTCACCCACCGGGCAGGACCCTGGCTGCTCTCCGGCCCAGCCAGAGCTGGAGAGGCCATTGCTGCCCCGTGTTCCCCTTCTAGCGGGTTCTCCATGTCCTCTACCCTTCTGTGGCCCTCCGAGGGCTCCTAGAGCACAGCAGCGGTCCGATGACACGGTTTCAGGTGGGGTCACAGCCCCAGCAGGTTGATTCTAGTCTGTAACCAGGGTGAGAAATATGTGCCTCAAAAACTGTTTTTGGAACAGAAGCTACTCCCTTCTCGGGAAGATGGTGGTGACCCACCCGCCCTTGCTCAGCACGTGCACAGACCTCCCCCCCACCCACACACACAAGCCGGCCTGTCTTCCACCTGCCACGGGGGCAGAGCCCCTGCATCGCTACCAGAAACCCAAGGTTCTCCATGGGACAAGGTCAAGTGTGGGGGCCGGCATGCTTCCAGCAGGACGTATCTGCAGAGGCAGCCGTGGGCTCCCACCTATGCTCTGGAATCGGCTCAGCCAGGACAGACACCACGATGGATCAGAGTTTCGTCAGTGGCCACGGACGCTTCTCCTGCCGGAGGGATAGACAAGCGGTCACTTGCAAACATTTGCCTAGCATGCTTTGTAGCCAACACAAGTCATATGTCTTAAGTGCTTCAGAAAGACCCATCTGAGCAGTTTCAACAGAAACCACGTTAACCAGACAAACACAAAACCAGAGTTTATTATAGTTTACAGAAAGACTCTTAGAAACAATTTCACTTATTACACGCGGTTATTTTTAGGCCAATCCCACCAACCCAGGATTCAGATGGTGCTTTGAAAGGCATTTATTTTCAGCCGTGATGTGTGCCGTGGCCTCTGGTGCTTGGAGGAGGGCTCGGAGAGAGGGTTTCGGGGGCGAGAGGCTCTCAGGAATGGCACCAGGACACTGTCCACTGTTGTTTGAGATGAGAGGCAGGAACACAGCTGAGGCACAGGGCCCCGCATTCCCGTGGAGAGCGGGTCCTTTCTGTCTCAGCTCAGGGTGACCTGGCTAGTCTCAGCCTCGGGAGGGAGACAGAGTTATCCGGGGAGGCCCAGCTTGGACAAGGGATGCAGACCCCCAGCAGGGCCAGTGACCCCCAGATGCAAAGAGAGGCCTGGAGCAGACCCTTCGGTGGGCGACACCCCTCCCTCCCCCAGAGAAGCTGGGAGTCAGGCCTTGGGACCGTGGCCGCCTCGGGGTCAGCTCCCTCCATTGTAGTTGGGTACGAGGCCCCGGTCTGTTCCCTTGGTCATTCCGCACGCGTGAAGATCCCTCCTGGACCTGCTAGAAAGCGGGCCTTCTTGTCAAAGGCCACTGTAGGAAGTGTTCCTTAGGATGAAGTCCCATAAAAAATGTGGTTTCCTCCAAGGGACTCTCTGCCATGTCTTCTGTCAGAGGGTGACCGGGGTGGCAGGGACAGCCCACGGCTCTCCCCAGCCCCCTGGTTAGGAAGGCCACGGCCAAGCTTCCTCTTCCTGCAGCTCTTCAAGGAAGGGTTTGCCCCTCTCCCTGCCCTTGAGTCAAAGCCTCAAGGTCACCAGGCAGTTTGTCCAAACTGTCCGAAATACCGCACATGGGCAGGATGAACCGTGGTTGCTGGTCCCCAGAGGTAACTAGGACAATGCGGCCGGCCTCTGGGTCTCTGCCTGGTGCCTGTCCCACCACTTCGTCAAGGGGCCACCCCGTGAGGACCACCACGGTGGTTGTTTGAACGCGTCCTCTTCCCGATAACCCACGTCACAACCTGCTCTGGGGGCCAGCAAGCACCGCACTTCTTTGTAGACGAAATACGGGGAGGAGCTGACCCAGTATCTGCCCCGTTTCTCGCTTCTTTCAGGAGACAAATGTGTGTGGTTTGCACCGGCGTGGGCGGAGGGGTCTGGGGACACGAGGACCCCGGGCTGATCGTGTGTGCGGGTCCGTGGTGCAGGGGCATGTGTGCAGGCATGTGGGAAGTGTACGGAGGGTCGCGGGGGGCAGGAAAGGTCCGCGTCTTGCTCGTTGGCCACTTTGGCTCATGCTTCCGTTCCGTGTGTGGCTCTAAGTGTGCAGCTCTGTGCCGCTGAGGGTCGGGTCAGGCGCATACTAATTGCTGAGTTGTTGGGACTTTGCTTTGAGAAAAGCCCCTTTCAGCTTTGGTTTCTGTAGCTCATCTCCCAGTCATTCACTGGGGTGCAAAGAACATGAATTTTGGAATGATTAGGGTGAGACCCCGCTCGGCCCTGGCTCAGCTGACCTCAGGGAGAGACTTCCCACCTTGATTTCGGTTTCTGAGTGTGGTTCCCGTAGCAAGGACATGACTGGCCCTGTGCCCTGCCCCGCACGTCCTCTGTCCATTTCTTCCTCCCGTCGAGGGGACAAGCAGGGCCACCTGCCTGATGGGGAGTTCTAAAACAAAGCGGCACGTGACATGGGGCCCCCTCTTTAGATGGAAGCTTCCAGAAAGAAATCTGTGCTCTCGCTCTGGCTCGTGCTGTGAGTGGCATGCAGGCTCCCCCTTCTCTCCAGGCTCAGCCATAGGGACAACCCCCATTCCAGGTCCAGTCCCCAGGGGACACTGGACTCTACCCCCCCGTGTCTGCTGGGGACCCCGAGGGGCCCTGCATGCCATGGTCTCCCAGGAGTGGATGGCTGGCCGTTCTAGTTTTTCATCCCCTGCCTGCAGACACGAGTGATTCTGTGCCTCGTTACCTTCCACAGCACAGACAGTCTTCTGTCCCGGAAGTGGGAGGGACATGGCTGAGCTGTCCCTGGACCCATCTGACTCTTGTACTGACCATCTGGACCCACAGGAGCGCCAGGTACACATTAGTGAGTAAATGGCTCCCGGCTGCTCTCGGCGATGCCCGGGCATGTGACACAAGCCTCGGAGCCAGCCGGCCCGGCTGGAATTCCTGGTGGTCTTAGCTGCTTTCCCCCTAGTAGCTCCTGCCCTCGCATATCTTCTCTGGGGCTTGTTTAATCCTTACTCCTGTATGTGGCAGATTTTCCAGTCACATTGTCTGCATGTTTACTGCTGAAATTTGTGCCTCTTTATATACTAGAGATATGAGGTGACCAATATGTTCTCTGTGTCTACAGCTTGTCTTGTTTTAAGAAAAGAAATCTTTCCACTTTAAGAACAGCTGTAGATTTGCAAAGAAGTCATGAAGACAGAGCACAAAGTTCCTATGCCCCGCCCATTTTCCTGCGTTGACATCCGTCAGAACCGCACGTTTGCAGCGATTAACACACTGATGCTGAAACGTTATTAGGAAGCAAAGTCTATACTCTATTCAAATTTCCTCAGGTTTTTATCAAATGCCTTTTTTCTGTTGCAGGATTCTGTCCCCAACCCTCAGGTTCCTCTTGGCTGTGAAAGTTCTGCCCTTCCTTGTTTTCAATAACCTTGGCAGTTTTGAGGGGCACGGCCCTGGTGTTTTGCAGAAGGCTTTTCTGTGGGGATTTGCCCTATTTTTATCATGGCAAACTGGGCTATGGGTCTTTGGAAGGAAAGCATGGAGGTCACGTGCTGTTTCTATGACATCATCTCAAAGGAAGTGCAACGCCATTGGGACTCTGAGCCCTGGGCGTCAGGTGGCCCTTCCTGGGTTAGGGCACACTCTTCCACAAAACCCTCACTGCAGACGCTATCTCGGGCTCAGGAGTCCTCAGGCCACCCGCCCTTCTGACCTGATGGCTGTGATCGAGGGTTCACACTAACTCAAGTCGCAGAATTTCCTGGAATGCTGCACAAACACAGACAAGTGTTGTGGTACTCACGGTAACAGTTTAGTTACAAAGGCATCAAATCAAGACCAGTGGGAAGAAGAGCCATCCATGGAGACCTCTTGGAGCGCTCACCTGGGAAGCTCCCATGTCGTGAGGACGTCCTGTCTGGGCGCACTGACAAGGCTGGCCGGCCGGGGAGCTCACCCGAGCCAGGGGTCCAGGGCTTCTGCAGATGTTTCATGACAAAGGTATGACTGATTGGATCATTAACCCTGAGATCGAACTCCCTCCTAATTCCTCCTCTCCCCGCAGGTCGGAGTGACATCCCACGGACTGAAGCTCTGCCCCTCCAGTCGCGCAGCTGGAGTTTGTAACTCGAGTATCACTCAACAAATCCAAGGGTCGGGACGCCTGGGGGCTCAGTGGGTTAAAGCCTCTGCCTTCAGCTCAGGTCATGATCTCAGGGTCCTGGGATCAAGCCCCACATCGGGCTCTCTGCTCAACGGGGAGCCTGCTTCCCTTCCTCTCTCTCTGACTGCTTCTCCGCCTACTTGTGATCTCTCTCTGTCTGCCAAATAAATAAATAAAATCTTCAAAATAAAAGAAAGAAAGAAAGAAAGAAAAGAAAGAAAGAAACTCAAGGGTTGCAAGGACCCATCCCAGGGTCCATGGGCAGAGACCAGGCAGGTCTCTGTGTGTCAGGTCTCCCCTCTTGGGAGTCACTTCCTGTTCCCCTTTCCCATGCGAGGGTCTTTGGAGGAAGTCGCCACGGCAGCCACACTTGGGCAGTGGCGGGGGTTGGGGGGGAGGGGACAATCCAGCAGCCTGTGGAGCATCACAGGGATTATCTGCAACTTTTCCACATGGGACATTCATCTCTTTTAAATTTATTTATTTATTCAATCATGTATTTATATGTATGAACTCGTGGATATTTATTTTATACTTTGCGTTATCATCCAAAGCCACTTGATTTATATTTTGTGGTCAAATTGTTTGGGTCTCGGCCGTCAGGAACTCCTTCCGTTGGCTCCTCTGTCTGCCTGACAGTCCCCTTATCACTGTGTGCGTGCGTGTGTGTGTGTGTGTGTGTGTGTGTGCGCGCGCCTGTGCGTGAACACTTCCTTTTCTAGGAACAGGAGATGCTCCAGGCACGTCTTGTCCTGAGGATCGGCCACTCCCCCAGGGAACCCTGGTGCCTCATTTTCTAGAGAGTGGGATTAGAAACCAAGCCCCAGGTGTCTGGAGGGCTCACTGCTCCTGGGCGTCTGTGACACTAGATGCTCTCAGCTGAAGGCTCAAGGAAGCATAGGTGTGTGTGCGAACTCATATGTCCACGTCTGCATCTAAACGTTCCTGTGTGTGGCCTCCTGTGTCTGCATTGGGCTAAACATGATTTCACGCTGACATTTCCCACTTTGATCCAGCAGCCCAGAAACCTTCCCAGCCTCCCCACCCCTTTGCTTATCTGTAGCCCCATCCCCAACAGTAAGAAACCGGCTCTCCCTGGCCACGGGAGTCCCTTCAATTAGCTGTTCGATGCCGTGTGTGTAGAGAAGTGGGTGTTACCAGAGTAGTTCCCCGGCGCCGGCGGGATGAACGTGCGTGAGACCGCACAGTGACAGTGGACAGCTTCTTGTGCCTTCAGCTCATGGCAACGTGACTTTGGCAGTGCTGTCCCCTCCCTGCTGTGCCCCTGCTGTGCCCTCCTGCCCCATCACAGTCCGCATTCATGCTAAAAGCCCTAACTGCCTTCGTGATTCCTAATTTGCTCGCAGTATGTTTCTCTCGGAATTTTGAAGTTGCGTGTGTTCTGACACGTGAACCGTGTCCTTTGTCCACAATCACAGCATCGCAAAGAACGGCATGACCTAAAACTGCTAGAATGGCCCGCGCCTCCCTCGTCCATGCCTCCCCGGCAAATCCTGGGATCTCGAGGAGCGGAGTGTGACGTGCAACCACGGTTCTCCTTGCCTTGAGAGCTTGTTCCGTTCTGTTGTTTTTTCCACCCCAAGGACAGTGCAGGGCAGACGGGACATGATATCTTCGCTACTTACCTCCAGAAGCATGGGTCGGTGGCATCTGGAGCTGGTGATCGTGGCTGGGCTTTGGCCAGTCTCTCTGTCCGCACGTGGGGCCAGCTGTGGAATTCCCAGGGAAGTGGCCGGACCCTCTGCTGCGTGTCTCCTGCGTGGAGGGCCGCTGACAACATCGGTTCTGTCCCCGGCTCTCCATCCTGCTCCTGTTCTCCCCAGGACCTCTCTCAGGCAGGCACGTTCCAGGCTCCCTCGGAGGCCACCACACCCGCTATGGCCTGCATGCGGGAGGCTTGGGTTTGCCTCCTGGGAGAGGTCGAGATGCAAACAGTCCTTTCCCCTCCTGACCCTCAGGTGGGGCCAAAAGATGCAGTTAGAGCTTAGCTGTCCGTGAGGGGGTTGCAAGCCCTCGGAGCACAAGGCAGGCCCTGTGATCTCACTACAGCCCCCTTCTGGGTGCCCTAAAGCCTGTGGACATAGGTTCGGATTTTGGGAAGACTCAGTGTACAGCTGCTCGTCCTCCGCCCGATCCCCCGACGGGAGGTTCCCCTGAAGGCAACTCCATGTACAGACTGTCTTGCTTCATTTGCTGGTCTCTGAGTGCTTCTCTGTTTGGGGGACACAGTGCTGTCCCCCACCTTCTAGCACCAAGCCTCCCGCCTGGCTGACTTGGAGCGCCACTCACAGCCGGCTTCTTCCATGCGTCTTTCCAGCAGCAGAATGTTGGCAGGAGAAGGTGCTCCCTGACCTTCAGGGAGCATCTGACACGCTGCTTGGTCGTTCCCTTCTGGGGAGGGCTGCATGGGGACAGGGAAGGTGGCATGTCGTGCCCAGGGGTGCCCAGGGGTGCCCAACATTCCTGACAGTCGGGAATCATCCGTGCATGCTGTACGGGAAGAGGCCAAGTCTGCACTCTCTCTCGCTGACTCTACAGGGAACATCTGCCTGCACTTTACCACGTCTGTGGAGAGAGCAAGATGGAGTCACTCACGTCAAGCCACGGCGCCAGCAGCCACTAGACACGGTCCCGCTCCGAACCCAGCCCACGACAGCCCCAGGACTGATGACCGGCAGAGCCCGAAGAGGTCGGCAGGGGCTGTGACTGATTCCATGGCGGGGGTGGTTGTAGCAAACCCTCAGGCTGTCCAGACTCTAACCACTTCAAGCAGGCAGCTGTCGCCAGAGGCCCTGCCGGTGGATCTCTGAGCAGCTCTGACCCTGCCCCGCACTAACGCAAGTGGCAGGTACAAGCACTGCCCCACAGGCCAGGGCCTCGCTCAGCCGCACCCGCAGACCCCCCTCGCTACTGCTCTGCAGCCGCTTTAGAAGCCAAGTTCATCACGGGTGAAATTCCAGCGAGTCTGCAATCCTGAGCCCGCATTACAGTGATGTTACCCCTGTCTGGGGGCCAAACGGAGCCTACGTTGTGGGGACCCACAACTCCCAGGCACACCTTCGTAACGTGCTTGAGACAACGTGAGATACAGGTGTGCTTTAGGACTGATGTGTGCTTTTATTTTCCTTTTGAACAGCATTTCATACACCAGTGACACTTTAAAATCCGATTACTACCATCACGCCTGCGTAAAGCGTGGGCAACCAGAGGGCGTGTGTGTGTCTTGTGTGGCGCGACTATGTCCCAGATAATTTGTACACCTTGGAATGCATCATAAAATTAGATCTGAGGCATTGGAATTCATGCCTCTTCTGACACTGTAGAGAAGTATCAGGACTCAGTCCACCTAGAGCAAAATTCTATGACTTCGTAGCGAAGTTGCACTCCACTAACGTAAGTCAGGGCACAAGGAACGGCACAGCTGGTCCGTCACGGCGCTGCTACCGCTTAACTGAGGGAAGAGGACGCCGATTGTTCTCAGACCGGTACAGACAGGGGGTGGCCCCAGACTCAGGGATTTACAATACCAAGTGCCCGAGGTGGGCGTCTCCAGGGCTGCTGGGTTGGGCGTCTGGTAAAAGTGACAAGGAAATCGGGATAGCGAGCGCCTGTGAGCTGGGAGGCAGAGTACTGCCCCTGGGAGACAGACCAAACCCGGGGGCTCTCTGCAGAGGGGGAGGGAGCTCTCTGGGGACAGAGGAGCCGTGGGCCACACCGGGCTGTGCTGTTTGAGGGCAGGAGGTGGAGATGCGGCCCAGGGAATTTTGCAGAGCAGGGAAGGCCTGGAAGCGGAAGGAAGGTGGCAGAAGAGCCAAACCACAGCGGGGAGCTGGGCGCTGCTCCCCAGACTCACTCCCGGAGAAATAAGACGGAGTCCAGTCTCCCTGGGGGCGGGGGCATGGACACAACGCAGCACAGTGGGACTCCTGTCCAGCAGAAGCCCCAGGATGAGCAGCAGGAGGATGTCCAGAAATTCACAACTGGAGAAAAACAAAACTAGGCCTGAACGCGGCCCTCGAGGGGTGTTACCCACACAGAGCAGGACTCTAGCATCATCACCCGGACTTTGCCTGGGACACAAACCCAGGGGAGAGCGGGTCCAGGAGGTCTCACAAGGAGGTGCGGGGACCAGCCACCAGCACATTTGCCTCCGGACTCACGCTTCGCCCCAGACTTTGATCTCCAACAAGAGGCTTATTCTCAGCCTGCTGTAGTCCCTCTGCTGCCTCCCTGGAGGGTTAGTGAGAGAATCTGATCATCTAATGCTCAGAGGTCCCTGCAGGGCTCTCATGGGCTTAGGAAACCAACAAGGACAAATATGGAGCAAAGTTACTCCACGCAAACCAAGATGTGCCCTGAAAATGTGACTTTGTTTACTCTAGAACACTTGGCATCACTTTGGGGGACTTTCTGGTCACCAGGAGAATAAAGTTAAAGTTAAATATCTGATCCACTTGACACAACCCAAGCTATGTTTTAGGGAGAACATGTCAATATAAGCACGTTGTCCTTCGGGGCAAGAGATGCTCCGTGTCCTGGAAGTGCCTGCACCTTCTCTCTGGGGAAGAAAACGGAACGGACGACTCTTCCAGGTGGCTGGGAACGTGTGACAAGGCAGGGAGAAGGGCTCTGCCATTCCTGGCACGTGGGCAGAGCCCTGTGTGCACCTGTGCCCTGTGCGGCCCACTGACTCTCGGGGACAAGGTCTCCAATGACCAAGCTTCACAACTGTGCTGTCCATCCCCAATGTCACCCCTGCTCCTGCCGGTTGCAGACCCTGAGGGTCCACGCAGCCTGACCTGCTGTCTGGTGGTGCATCTTCAGGCATTTCTGAGGTCACTTTTCTTAGCCACGGGGGCCCCAGGCACTGTGTCCACATTGTTTACCCACTTAGCAAATAGTCACTGAGGGCCTTCTGTGCGCCAGCCATGGTGAACGGGGCCAGGACACAGATGGAGAAGGCTCAGGTCCGGACCCGGCTGAGCGTCACCCTCTCTCTCTGCTGCTCCCAGCCACGTCTACAGGGAGCGTCCCCACACCACACCCGCAGCTCCCTCCCCTGCCCCACCTCCTCCTGGGCCGCTGGGCAAGCAGAGGACTGGGCTTGTCCATTTCTCCATTTGCTCTATTCTCTGTCCCAAGGTGTCATAGGCCCAAGGGACATGCCACCAACAATTCGGAGACTTAAAGAGACCCAAGCTTACTATGCCAAAATAAAAGAGGAGGGAAATGAATTTCAAAAAACATTCTCTAACAAAAGCAGTTGATATGCAAGGTTAAGGGCTTCTACATAGGCTCGCTTTGGCCTCTACGGTGCGAGACACCTGCCTGACGTTCCAGCCACGATGACAGACACTTGCCTACCTCACTACCTGCCATGAATTCCAAGACACAATTTCTTGACACTAATATGAAAAAAATGAAACTAGGCATCTGGGTGGCTCAGTCACCAGAGCGTCTGCCTTCGACTCAGCTCACGATCCTAGAGTCCTGGGATCGAGTCCCGTGTCGGGCTCCCTGCTCAACGGGAGTCTACCTCTTCTCTCTCTTTTAAAAAATAAATCTTTCTAAAAATGAAAAAAAAAAAAAAGAAACTAGAATTATATGAAATTAATCACAAGTTGTGAGACACAATGGAAACAATGATTAGAAATTGTTTTCCCAAAAATAAATAAATAATAAATTGTTTTCCAAGGAAGGAAAATGAAATAATCTTCTCAATTGACAAGGATTTGACAAAATTCAACTGCCACTTATGATTAAAAAAAAAAAAAGTCAGCAAAGTAGGAAAAGGAGAATGTTCTCAACCCAGTAAGGAACATGTCCAGGAGAACCACTGTTAACACCTTGCCTCATGGTGAAAAACTGGATGTTTTCTTCTTAACATCTGCGAGGAGGTGTTAATGTTTCTCCCTACCATTCCTACTCAGTGTCATACAGGAAGTCCTCGGTAGTGAAATAAGATAAGGAAAGGAAAGAAAATATAGACAGACAGGACACGATTGTTTATATAAACCATCCCAAGTAGTCAACAAAAATGCTCCTGGAACTAATAAACCATCATAGCTAGGCTGCAGGTCCCAAGATTAATGCAGGAGGCCGGGGGTGCTCCTGTGCACTGACAGTGAATAACCTGAATTAGGAATTAGAAACCGAACAGCATTTACATGAATGCCAAAGAAATGACCACTTGACTATGAATCTAAGAAAATATCTACCATACTACATGGAGAAAACCATGCATCTTGAAAGAAATCAAGAAAGATCTAAGAGCCATAATCTGGGTTCATGGTGGTGCAACACCATTAACACATCGGTCATTTCCCACTCGATTTATAGGCTCAAGACAGTTCCTGTTAAAATCTCAGCAAGCTATTCCATGGGTATCGACCTGCTCACTCCGAATGTATGCAGAGAGACAGAAGACCCTGAAGAGCCAACAAAGCCTGAAGGAGAAGAAGGAAGGTGGAGGGCTGAGGGCACCTGGCACCAGGACTTGTTGTAAAGCTGCAGTGATCCCAGCCACATGTGGTGGGGGAACAAACAGGTTAATGGAACAGAATAAATGATTCAGAAGGAGACCTGCCCTTGACAAGGGAGCAGCAGCAACACAGTGGACAACAGGCAGTCCTTCTAAAAATGGTGCTGAAAACAGCGGACTGTGTCTGCCAAAAATATAAAAATAGAACAAACTGAAATACATACTTCACAATTCTCACCAAAATTATCTCAAAATGGATCATAGACCTGAATATAAAATACAAAGTAAAAAAAAAAAATTCTGGAAGCAAACGTAGGAGCAAATATAAGACAATACCTTGGTGACTTGGGTTTGGTGATGCGGTTCTAGGTCAACCTGAAAAACATGATCCATCTAGAAAAGAAGAAGAAGGAGGAGGAGGAGAAATTTGTTAAAAGTAAAATAAAACTTCTGCTCGGTAAAGGAAGCGGGTAGGAGAATGGGGAAAAAAGTCAAAGATAAGAAGGAAATATTTGCAAGGTACTTACCTGGACCAGAACAAGAAAGGGGACGGCGGCAGCAGGTGAGGCAGGCTCTTCTCTGTGGGACAGGCAGGCAGGTTACAGGTGCATCAGGGTGGGAGACCAGGCAGGTCCAGCTGGTGATGGGTCAGAATTGCTGATCAACGTGAACTCACCTTTACCTTAATCTAGATACAGAGTTTTGCGTGTAAAAATCTGGGGAGATGTGAGTATTTGCGGAGGTTGGCATATTCATATCCAGGTTCTCATTCTCTCAGCTGGGAGGGTGTGAGAGCCACACCCCAGGGAGCACGGTGCTTGCTTCCAAATAAGGACTTGGGCCCCCGCAGAGATGGCGGGTGCTATCACCAGGCAAGGGAGTCTGCACGATGACCTTGGAGCGCCTTGTAGTGTAAGAAAATAAGAAACTAAGAAAGGGCTCCAAAAGGTAGAGCCATCTCCATGATGGCAGAGGACAGAGGAGCCAACTGGAAGCACTGTCCCCTGCCAAAGCCAGTGTGAACGAGGTTGGTTTGAGCAAGAAGACGCAGTAGTACTGGATTCTAATGAGATCCATGCATCCGCGCTGATGAAAACCCAATGATTGATAAATACACGGAGGAGAGAGCAGCCTTCCAAGCAGAAGGCATCCAAAAGGTTTATATAGATGCCCCCCTCCAGGAGAGACACCCTCCTCACTCCCCAGTGTGGGCTGTGCATCGGAGACTGTCTCCCCAGGAGGGCATTCTTGGCAGTGGGGAACCTGCCCCACATTTCCCCAGCTAGACCAAAGCGGTCATTGTCCATGGCTATTGTCATTTTCCATGTAAGTCACACTCATCGTCTATGCCTCTCCCATGTGGTGGAAAGGGCCCTTTTTCTCCACTGTCTTCCCTCAAGAAACGCATAATGCAGATAGCCCAGGGGAACCCCTCAGAGAACTCCCAACTAAAGAACAGTCTATGAGACCCCTGACCAGTCCTCCTTGAAACTAGGAAGATCATCAAAAACAAGGAAAATCGGAGAAGGTGGCATAGCCAAGGGCAGCCTGAGGAAGTGTGGTGTTCCGGGTGGAGTTCTGGTAAAAATGTTACTAGGTAAAAATGAAGGAAATGTGAATCCAGACTTCTGTTGACAATACTGTACCAATGTCAGTTCACAATTCTAGCAGGTGTAACACCCTTGTGTGAGTGTTAACACCACAGAATTCTGGACCGTCCATACTGTTTTTCTGTAAATCTTAAAACTGGTCTAATTTTTCAAAATAACATTTGTTTAAAAAATACAGTACATACTGGAAAAAAATGGCAAAGTATGTCATTTCCAGATAAATAAAAATGGAGAAAATGAGTTGCTAGAAAACCCAACTTGTATAAATACCGAAGGAGTTTCTTCAGGCTGAAAAAAAGGGGCTCAGAATTCAAATCCACGTTAATAAAGGTCACCAGAAAAGGGAATTCTAAATGATAGTTTAATTGCATATTTTACTCCTTTCTGCCTTAATTGATTTAACATGATTGCATAAAATATTATGCATATAATTATTATGTAATTGTATCACTTGACACCACGTATCTACAAATATAATGCCCTTGAAATATCAGCACACAGAAGGTGGCAGGAATGAAGCCTCATTAGAACAAAGAAATGAGGCCACATGGCTACTCCGTTTCACCAGAAGAGATGAAGGAGACCCCATACGCAGGTGGAAAGGTTGATGTAACAAACTCTTGAAATACATACTTCCCCTGAAAAGGACAAACATGCGTTTCACTTGTAGGATGAAGTTTCTCTATCACACTGGGTTAACAGAAGGAAGGAATACATTTGGCTAATTTAATGTGCAGACTGTAAATCCTACAGAACCCACTAAGAACATTGTTTTAAATGTATAATTCCATTTATATGATATTAGAGAAAAGACAAAAGTGATGTATTGTAAGAGGAGGCAGAGCTGAGGTTTCCTGGTTCCCAGGGCTGGGTGGTCAGCATTCGGCAGCACAGGGCGTGAAGAGTCTTTTTGGGGTGATGGGGAGATGCTCTGTGTCTCGACAACGGGGAGCTGGTAAGAGACTTGAACAGGGGGCATCCGTTTCTCACAGCTCTGGAGGCTGGAGGTCCCAGATCTAGGCACCAGCTGTGCAGTCCCTGGTGTTGACTCTTCTTGGCTTGAGATGGCTGCCTTCTCCCTGTGTCCTCATGGGAAGGAGAGAGGGAGGTCTTCTTCTCATCAGGACAGTAAACCCATCACAAGTCCACTCTCAGGGCCTCATGGAACCCCTAGCCCCTCCCAGGGGCCCCACCTCCTGGTGCCAACCCACTGGGGTCAAGGGTTCACATGAGAACTTTGAGAGGTCACAAACATTCAGTCCAAACATGAAGTTCACAAGCCTCATGACCAATATCCAAGTCACCTGAAGATGTAGATAATGCAGAGCACAGCAGACCAGGGGCAGCGAAGCAGCACAGGATCCTTCTGGGCCCAGGTCCTGCAGGGAAAGCACAGGGCTCCCTGAAGCTGGGGGAGCCGCTGGCTCAGATGTCGCTTTTGCTCCTTCCCCTCCCTTCTCCTCCTGTTCCCTTCCCTTCTCCCCTCCCCAGTGTCCCCTTCCTCCCCCTCCCTCTTTCATCTCCCTCTCATGTCAGGGGGTCCATGGTCATGCAAAGACTTCCAATTTCTCCCAATGTAGGAGATTTGGAAGAATTAGAAGGGGAGTGCTATGACCTGAGTTGTTTTGTTTTGTTTTGTTTCTGAAACATCACGCCAACTGCTTTGTGAAGGGTCGGCTGGCACATGGAAGACATAGTGGAAATGGAGCAATTAGTGATGGTGGGCAATTTGTCTGGATGCTCTTGGTGGAGGCCGTGCAGAAAGATCAGATCCTAGAGACGCACAGAGCAGTACCAAGCGGACTTGCTGGCACTGGTGGTGGGAGATGACATTGAGAGAAGTCAGAGTTCTGCTGGTTTTTTTCCTGGGCCAGAACAATAAGACAATAGTGACACTTTGCCAATGAGATAAAATGACTAGTAGAATAGCAATTTTAGACTTTGTGTGGACGCCCATTTCATCCCCATGGAGCTCTACTCCATGCCCAGCTCTGGACCACGCCACGTATATTGACACCCTTGGCATCTAAAGTCCCAGCCAGACTTCCCTCATCTGAGCATACTCTCCTGACCCCACTAGGGTTCTTTCCTGGACCTGCTTTGGAAATGCATGGTGCACCTGTATGGACACATCCATACCCTGCTTGGGTCTGATAGCCCAAACCAGACAGGACACTGTCCTCACTCTCCCAGACATGAAATGCCCCTTCCATGGGATCTAGCATCTCACACCTGACTCTGTCTCTGTGTGAACATTGTCCTCATCCTGCGGGGCTTGGCATCCCATGTCCACTCTGATTCATGGATGTCATCTTCATCCTGCTGGGGCTCTGAGATTCTGGGCCAAGGTGCTGACCACAAGTGTACACACTGTCCATATCCTGCTTAGGCTCCAACAACACCTGCCAGACAGGTCCTTTGCTGGGCTCCTTCTCTAGGACACAGTGCTAGGCTGCAGCACCCCCTCCCCATGGGATGGGGGGCCTTTGCACCTTTCTGATGCATAGGTCAGGCCACACTGTGCAAGAACACCTCTTTTAATGACCCCACTCTCCCTCACACCACTTGCGTTCTGACAACCCTCACTAGAAGTCCTCCTATATGGACAGTCTCCTAAATCTGTTCAAAGTGTAACAATTTCTCTTAAGTGTTCTAGCCATGCTTCCTGCCCAGATGCCAGGGTAACTTCTGCTTCTTGGAACCAGTAAGCTTGCCTGGTCCAGATGGTATTTAAATGTGTTGGACTAGATAGGATATCAAGGGAGGAGAGAGAAACAAAGAGGGGTGTTAGTTGCCAGTTGAAGAGCAAACTATACTTTTTATCAGTAGATCTGGAAAGTTTTTTGATATGAAAGGCTGATCAGATCCCTGATCAGATCAATTTCTTCCCTCTCTTGGTGCATTTCATGAATCCCCAGTGGCCTTCAAGAAGTGCCAGATACACCAGACCTTAATTTCCAGCTGTTATTTCTCATGTTGCCCCTTTCCTAGTTACACTATTTCCCCAAACTTGGTGGTCTCCATACTTTCACCCATGCTCTTTCCTGAGCATCCCCAAACCAGGAGATATTTTTTAGAGGAGGGAGGGGCAAAGGGAGAGAGAGAATCCTAAGCAGACTCCATGCTGAGCCTGATGCGGGGCTCGATCTCACAACCTTGAGATCATGACCTGAGCTAAAACCAAGAGTCAGACACTTAACCGAATGAGCCACCCAGGTGCCGGTCCTGCAAAGTACATTTTCATTGACAATCTGACTGTCTCCCTGTCTAGAGTTAAACATTGTCTCCTACAGTCTTTCACGGAGCATTGTGTATGGGTAAAGTGTTCCCTCGAGGTGCTCCGTTGTCTGTACTGTTGTCTCCTTGAGACATCTAACAGAATGCTGGGCTCCATGAGTGCTCCGTGAATGTTTGCCACATTGAATGGACAGAAGGAGGTTTCCCTCCACTGGAGAAAGAAGATGTGATTTCATAAAAAAACAAAGGCAATAGGAGTTAGCAAACGTGCCTGACTTGTGGTGGTAATCATGTACCGAGAACATATGGCATAGATTACATGTGTTTTGTACCATGAGAAAGGGGGAAGCTCAGTTAAACAACATCTACTAACAATTTATTCAGTACCAGACGTCATGCCAGGAATAAATCAGGCGTGATCCCCGCCGCCCTGGAACGTGGCAGGAGAGGTTCATCAATCACTTGCCTCCCTCTGTAAATGGTCCTGAGCACCGAGCCGTGAGGGGGCTGCGCAGATACTGCCTCTCCCTTAGTGGAATTTATGGTCTGAGGGTTTCAACACTCATTACTGGCAAGTGCTCCATGCTGGAGGGAAGATTTATGATGACCCTGATATGTTCTGAAGAGTTGTAGAACTTTTTGTTATTTTATTATTTCGAAGGTTCAGAGTAAACCAGACAGGACTTAGGATGGGTTTGAGAGTGAAAATGTAGAGGACCCCTGCCCCCCACCCTGGGGTTTGGCAAGTCAAGCCAACACAGCTGCCTCATGTGGTTGTGGAGGACGTGGGTCATCGGTGCTGTCGGCAGGTCCTGGTTCCAGATGAGCTGTGGTAACACCGAGTGTTCCCAGCATTAACCGTCTGTTTCATGGCAAGGGCTTCAGTGTGTGCTGTTGTGGACGTCACAGTGCTCCATGAAATCTTGTTTGAAACAACCAAAATAACAGTCCTAGCAAGGACATCTTGCCACATGATGGGGCGTGGCCATGAACCCCCCCCAGTGAGACAACCCTGGCTGACCATGAGGTCCCACAGGCAGAAGCCTCAGCAGCCCAGGTGTGCCAACACCTGCCTTGGGATTAAGTCAGACTCCTTCACATGTCAGAGAGGGTCCCATGGCCAGTGCCCCACCAGTTCCTGCGGCCTGGCCCCTGTGGCGACCGAAACCAGGGTCTAAGACTTGGCCATGTCTGATTATTTCAGTTCCCCAAGATCACTGTGCTAGTTCTACCGCAGAGCCTCTGGCCACACTTGTCCTGCAGCCACCCTGCCCCATCGTAACTGGGAGACTCATACTGGGCATAGTTTTGGAGCATAAGCTAAGTTTTGGGGTAATATCTCTCTAAAGCATTTTCTGCCAGTGCAGGGAAGAGCTGATTTGAACCTCTGACTGAACTGTACCGCTAACTTTGTGATACCTGATTGCCACCATTTGCTTCCACGTGCTCTCGGCTTGGGACCACATGCTGATGACACATCTTATGTATTTGTGGGATCTCAACCATGAGCATAACATCTGACAACCAGAAATCTCTGCTCCTTCCTGTTGGATGAATGGATAATAGGCCATAGCTTGGAGGACAGTCGTATGTTCATTGGACCGTATGCAGAATTCCGACGAGAGGCTGTGGACATCCAGCTCTCGACAGAGTTCCCGTCCTTCGAGGAAGCTCCCTGATCCTTCGGGGAAGAGAACCGGGCACACAGCCGCCCTTTCACACCTCGGAGAGAATTACCTCAATTGAGACAGACTTTCAGCTCCCTCAAACTGATGTCACTCGATCGCTTTTATTTCCAGAGTCAGCCTGACTCACCACATTACAAAGAACAGCCTCTGGGGGAATTTACTGGTCAGTGGATAACACCAGGGAAGAATGAGATACCCTGTGTTCAGAAGAGGATTACCAGCGACGTCGCCGAGGGCATAGCACCGAGGGAAAACTCGCAGTTACCCCATTTCTCGCTTTCCTGTGAGCAACGTAGGTTGGACAACGCCCATTTTTTGCTTACGGAAAATGCAAGCTCTCCCCTGGCCGGCAGGAGGCCGAGGCAGGCAGACAGTCAGCACACGGGAAACACGCTGTTCTCTTGGCCTCAAGTACTCTTCTTGTTTAAGTGAATCAAGCAACAAATAAAAATAAAAAATAAATAAACCCAAGGAACACAGAGGCATCCTAAGCAGAGACCAGCAGCCCAGTGGCTCCCGGGGGCAGAGACGGAACAGGGAAGTACCCACAGTGCAAATGAGCGCATCCCACGCATGACAGACTGCAGGCCTTTCAGAGGTGGCTGGGAGGGTTGCATGGTGTGACAGCCAGACATTTACAAGCTACTGTCACATGCAAAGTTGTCATAATGAATTACAAAACAGTGCCTACTATGGGATCCTTGGAGAAAGGGTCTCTGTGCAAGAGGAAACGTGCCCACGGGATGAATTTGACACCCTGTAGAGCCTTCCTGGTCTCGGACCAGACCTGTGCATGCACCGTGGACCCGAGCTGGCCAGCTGCCCCTGCCCATCTGTGAGCCGCCAGCCCTCTTCCCTGGGCAGCCTGGACTGCAGCAGGGGTGTAAGGAGGGGGGTGGGGCTCCCCGGAACGCCGCCGCCTTTTGTTTACATGACTGGAGGGCTTATCCCAGAACTGGAACCTTATGGTGTTTATAAATAGTTTTATTGATTTATTGGTTTTAGGCAAAATCAAAATGTCTGTTGCAAAGTGTTCGGAGGGCGTCGGCTGTGTCCCAGCTGGGCCTGAGCTCGCTCTCCCTGTATGCCATGTCTCCTCCACCTGCTTTGGTGTCCCCGCCCCGACCCCCACACGTCAGTTTGGACCCTCCTGTGTTGCCGTTCTCTGTCATGCGGGGTCCCAGGTCCAAAGCGGGACGTGCCCTCATCCCGCTCACAGTCTTGGTGGACATCCCAAATCATCTGAGGAAGAAATCACGACAGAGATAATAACACAATACGGAGACTTTTCTTTGCTATTGTTTTTTTTAAGACGAGTAAGGGTTTTCCCTTTTGCATGTCAACGTGTCACTTTGGTGAGCCAGTTCTACCCCCTGGCGTAATTACAGAACCTCACCCCTGTTCATTTATAGACCTCACGGTTGCAGCACCACTGGACACGCTGTGAAACACAAGCTCATGATTGAGTATCAGAGCATCTGCATCACATTTTGTGGAAACCAGTCTCCTTTCCCTTCCTTCTGTGTAAGCAGGGCTCCGTGGCTGGGAACATGTCCCTAGCTTCGAGTGCGTTCCCTTGCAGCATGCTGAGCCGTGGGACCCGCACACGTCTTACCAAATTCTGCATTCTGCCGTCCTTGATACTGGGACTACTGTACACTACCTTCCCTGTTAACCACCAGTTTCCTTAAAAATGACGGAACATTTTGTTTCTTGCAAAGTGAAATCCACAGACTGACAAGCGAAACGATGAGACCCACAGATCTGCACCCGGAAGGTGCCGATCAGCAGACCGACCTGGAGACGCGGGCCGGCCACCGTCTCGAGCTACGCAGTCCTGGCACCGCCTGAATCCCGAGGTCTTTCACCGGTATGTGGGTCTGCTTATTTTCAGACTCTGTTTTGCTTGTGCAGTGCAGAATGCATTCTTCTATGTCTGGTTCCTTTCAGCTAATTTTCTGCATCTGACTCTCCTCTGAGTTACCCCGGGTGGAAGGAACTTTGATTTTCACGACCGAGGGCTGTCCTGGTGTGTATGTGCACCTTCAAAACGCCTAAAGACATAGGGTTGATTCAGGACAGGGCTCTTGTAAATAACCTTCAGTTACTGTTTATTACGTGTTTTCTGACACAGGTGTGTGTGCCTTTTTCTTTGGCATGTCCCTACCAGAAGGGGAATTGCTGGGCTTTGGAAATCTTCATGTACATATCTTATTAGATTAAAACTCAACCGTTGTCCAAAGATGCTGCCTTCCTTTGTGTTCTACCCCATGTCTCCTGGTTTTCCTACTGAAAACTGAGTTTCTTTTCATGCTTCTTCACCGCTTACAGTGTGTAACTTCAGAATGTGAATGACAGAATCATGCATGTTAAAATTACAAATGCATTTGGAAACTATGTTGTATCTTATGTATCTAGAAACTGAAATTCAGGAAGGGAATTGAAGGGGTCTTCTGATTGGACAGGTTTTATCTTCCCAGTTAGATACCCTAATTCTCATGGTTCTTCACAATTCTAACATGAGAAATGGTAATTCAGCATTTTCCCTGTATGAGTTTGTTCTCTGCGATCTTGCAAAGTCTCCTGCTTTAGAGACTGGGTAAGATACAAGCATATGTGTCTCAGCACATCCCTCAGACAGCATCCTACTGTGGTCTTACCCTCCAGTCTTACACGTACAACACAGTTCAGTTGCTTCATGTAGGACTTCACTGCATTTTTCAACAGCATTACCCATGAATTCCTCAGCAACCTACTGTCTTTTCTTCAATGTGAAAATCCAAATGGTGGGAAAAGCAATCCCAACACTTTTTCTCAAATTTCTTTCTTCCCTGTATGTGTTTTTTTCTGTCTCTGTGTTGTTGTTATTGTTTTTGTTTTATTGACCATGGAAGAAATATTCAATTTCTTAAAAATGGTTTTAGGATTTATTCCGTGAAGAACAGTTGGGATGTGGTTTCGGGGCTGAGAACATCGAGAACTACAGGAAGATTTCATTCCACTTAAATACAAGCAAACCGTGTGTTTCATTTTCATGTTAGAAATAGATATTTTAGGAATATCTAATTTCAGAAACTATTGAGAAAGATGATTTTTATTGTTTTCTTTTCATGGCATGTTTACCGTGGCCTCTCATTGACTAGAACCCCACGTCTCTCTGACGTGAAGACAGCAATCACTAAGCCACAAATGGAGAATGATGATTCTGGGCCAAATGGTTCATGAAGCTCTCTCTTACCACACCATGTCCTGTGAGGAGAGGTGGGGGAACCAAGTGTCACCAAGTTATTCATGGGGCTTCAGCTCTGCCACACAAAGGGCTTAGAAGAACTCACCCTCAGCCTTACAGAAACAGAAGCTGGGCAGTCCACACAACAGTGATTTTGCTGAACTAGTCAGAGGATCTGGACCACACAGTGGATCCACCCCGAAATTAGGAAAGGGCTACACCCAATCTGCTTACCTGGATACCAGACCCACACACTAACACATAAACAGGAATTCTGACAAATTGCTAGCGTCTGAATGTGAACTCTTGTGATGGGGTCCCTACACTCTCATGAGTGTCCTTTCCTAGAGCCGCACCAGGTTCTCATGGTGAAGAACCAAGGAATAATATTCTCCTGTATCTGCCCAGGGGAGGTATAAAGTCACCATGATGAAATATGCCCAGAATGTTCTATAACAAAGGATTACTCTCCAGGGAAAAACACTTGACCAAAGACTATCTCCCATTCATACCTCTTGGCCCTTGCAGCCTCCCTGTCTCACTTGATGGGGGATGGTCACAGCCCAAAGATGGGGGCATTCTAAGACTGAGATTTATCATAAGGTCGCAGAATACTCCCTTGTCCCTCAGGACATGGGAAATGACCTGAGTTAAAGAAAGCACCACATCATGACAGAAGGATACATTCTTCAAGAGGATGCACAGTCCTTGATGCACAGTCCTTGATGCACAGTGTTGGAAATGTGGCACAAAAACTCAGTATAATAACATCTGGTGGATGTTTCCAGACTACTCTATCCAACAAGAGTAGAATGCACATTTGTCTCAAGCTCACACGGCACAGTCACCTGGATAGACCACATCTGAGTCATAAGACACACCTCAACACAGAGGAAATAAAGAAATAAAGCAAAGTATCCTCTCAATTGACAATGGAAGGAAAGTAGAAATCGGTAACAGAAAGATAACTGGAAAAGCTGAATATTCGGAAATTAAATGATGCACTTCTAATTACATAGGTCAACGAAGACGTTTCAAGACCCATACAATTTTTCCTTTTTTTCTTTACTTAAATTACAGTGAAAATACAACTTAACAGATTTGATGGGCTGCAGTGAAAGCAGTGCTTAAAGGAAAATTTATAGCTTTAAGTGGCGATACTAGAAACTAAGAAATATTTACAATCAATGATCTATGTTTCCACTTCAGGAAACGAGAAAAAAAATAACAATTTCTACCTCAAAGAAAGCAGAATAAGAGAAATAATAAAAGTGAGAGCAGATAGCAAAGAGATTGTAAATAAGAAACCAACTGAGAATATCAGAAAAATCTTAGTTCTTTGAAAGATCAGTGACATTCATAAAGCTCTAGGCATGCCATCCAAGAAAACATGACAGAAAGCACAAATTGATAATATCAGAGATGGAAGAGGGTTGTCACTGCTCCATAGGCATCAGAAGTGTAACAAAGAGATATTATGGGCAACTCTATGCTTATAGTTGACACCTTAGATGAAATGAGCTAATTCTTTGAAAGGGAAAAAGACCAAAATTTGGAAAAGGAAATATAGATAATTTGAATAGAACAATATCTACTAAAGAAATTGAATCCATTACTATGCTAAGCAAAATAAATCAATCAGAGAAAGACAATTATCATATGATCTCACTGATATGAGGAATTTGAGAAACAAGACAGAGGATCATAGGAGAAAGGAGGGAGAAATGAAACAAGACGAAACCAGAGAGAGAGATGAACCATAAGGGACTCTTAATCTCAGGAAGCGAAGTGAGGATTGCTAGAGAGAGGGGGATGGGAGGGCTGGGGTGGCCGGGGGATGGACATTGGAGAGGGTATGTGCTATGGTGAGTGCTGTGAGTTGTGTAAGACTGACAATTCACAGACCCATACCTCTGAAACAAATAATACATTATATGTTAATTTAAAAAAAAAAGAAAGAAAGAAAAAAAAGAAATTGAATCCATGACTAGTAACCTTAAGAAAAGCAGCAACCTAGACGTTTTCACTGGTAAATTCACTTAAGGAAGAAAAACCACTACTCTACAGTCTCTTCGAGGAAAGAGAAGCAGAAGAAATATTTCCAAACTCATACTGTGAGGTCATCACAATCTTACAAATCAATATCTTTTTTTGTGTGTGCCCAAATGTGAGTAAATTGAATGCAGAGAAGTATAAAAAGAATTATGCACCATGACCAAATGGCACAAATCTCAGATTTACAATGCTGATTCAATATTCAAAAACCAATTGTTGTAATCCACTTCATCAACAAGATAAAAAAGAAAAATTGTATGGTCACATTAATTGATGCATGAAAAGTATTTGACATAATCCAGTAACCACTTATAATATTTGTATAGCAACTCTCAACAAACTCAAAATAGTGGATTTGCTTAACTTGATAAAGCACATCTACAAAAATCCTGCAGCTAACACCATACTTTATCATGAGAAATAGGTCACTAAGCCCTTAAGATTGATAGAAAGATGAGGATGTCCCAGTGTTATACTTTCTTGCAATATCATCCTAGATGTATTAGATAAAGTAAAAAGAAAAGAAAAAGAAACAAAAACTCAGATTGAAAAGAAATATTCTTTTTTTCACAGATGACATGACTAGGCAGAAAATACAAATGAATTGACAAAATATTCTGGAGTTAATAAGTAAACATGGCATGTATGCAGAAAACAATATTAACATACAAAACACAATGGCTTTTCTAAATACTAGAATTGAATTACAAACAGAATACCATTTACAATAGAACTGAACAATGAAATACTTAACTGTGAGTCTAACAGAATATGTACAGAAATTATATGCAACAAAGCAAAACCTGATAAGAACAGTCATTGAAGACATAAATAAATGAGGGATGTTCTGTGTTCATGGTTGGAAGAGTAGATATTGTGAAGTTGCCAATTCCTCCACAGTAATCTATAGATCAATGTAATCTCACTGTTCTATAGATATTTGCAAAGTGATTTTAAACTTTGCATGAAAAGGCACAGACCCGGAATATCCAATATTATCCTAAAGAAAAAGAATGCACTTTTACACTCACATGATAGTATTTTAAGGCTTATTATAAGGCTGTACTAATTAAGACAATAATTGGTATAAGGCTATACTAATTAAGACAACATGGTGCTAGTGAAAGAAACAATACACAGATCAACAGAACAGAATAGAGAGCTCAGAAGCAGGTCCACACAAACACAGTGAACTGATATTTGAATGAAGGACAAAGGCAATTCAGGAGAAAGCATAGTCTTTTCAGTAAGTATTGCCAGAACAGCTGGAAATATATATATATAATATATATATACTTACTTTATATATCTATATAGAGATAGATAGATAGAGCAAATCTAGGCACACACCTTACAACTTTTGCAAAATTAGCTCAGAACTGATCACCAACTTAGAGGTCAAATGAAAGCCTGTACAAGTCCATGAAGAAGTCTGGGTGGTGTCGAGTCTGACAGTGACATTTAGACAAAGCATCGACAGAACAATCCATGAAAGTAAAAGTAACAAAGTTGAACTTTATTAAAATTAAAGACGTTGGTTCTGAAATAGACAGTGTCAAGAGAATAAAAGCAAAAGACAGAAGTAGAAGAAAACATTGTGATACATACACCATATGAACGGCTTGTGTCCAAAATACAGCTCACCTCTTAAAACTCAGCAATAAGGACACACACAAAAGAATATTTTTAAAAATGGAGGAAGGTCTGCACTGACTGCTCACCTGTGAAGATACACAGATGGGAAGCAAACTGGTAAAACTCTCAATGTCGTCTGTCGTTGGGAGTTGCATCATGAAGCAGCAATGAGACATCACTACCGAACTATTAGAACGGCTAAGATAAAAATAAACATACAACTCCCGCCCCCAAACAGACCCTACTGATTGCTGATGAGGGTGCAGAATAACAATAAACATCTATTCACAGCTCGGGGTGGGGGATGGATGCAAAATGGCACAGCTACTTGGAAGGCAGCTTGGTCATTCAATCAAATCTCAATGTAATTCTGCCCATCTGCTCCCCAATCACGCTCCCAGAGATTTACCCAAATGAGTTGAAAACCTCTGTCCACACAGAAAGCTAACAGCTTATAACTGCCTTTTTTCATAAAACCCCTGCATTGGAAGCCATTGAGATGTTCTTCAAGAACTGGCTGAGTCCTCAGAACATTGTACAACAGAGCACTGCTCAGCAGTAGAAAGAAATGAGCTATCAGACCACGAAGAGACTCAGATAAACCTCAGGTATGAATTAGTAAGTGAAAAAAGTCCGTGTGAAAAGGCCACATACCGTGTGACTCTGACATGACACTCTGGAAAAGACAAGTCTATAGGGACAGTGAGAAGACAACGGTTGGCAGGGCTTTGAGGAGCAGGTTTTGAATAGACAAAGCACAGGGGAATTTTAGGGCAGTGAAACTGCTCTACGTGGTACTGTAATGCTCAGTCTGTGACATCTCGAACCTGTCAAAGCCCAGAACTTCACAGCAGAGTGAACATTAAGACATACACATTAAAAGATACAGATAGAGATTGGGTGCCTGGGAGGCTCAGTGGGTTAAGCCTCTGCCTTTGGCTCAGGTCATGATCCCAAGGTCCTGGGATCGAGTCCTGCATCAGGCTCTCTGCTCAGTAGGGGGCCTGCTTCCCCCTCCCCCTTTGTCTGCCTTTCTGTCTACTTGTGATCTCTCTCTCTGTCAAATAAATAAATAAAGTCTTTTAAAAAAATAAAAGACAGACAAAAGAAGGACGGAAGGAAGAAAGGGAGGGAGGGAGAGAGGAAGGAAGGAGGAAAGAAAAGCTGGCAGTTAGGAGAGCCCATGAAAAAACATGACCTTGGCAAGAAAATTGAACTAGACACAAATGTATGAAAGGCGTGAAGCCAAGTCAGTGAGGCTGGTCTGTGAGTGGATGGGGCAGGGTGGGAAGATGCTGACCCAAGCAGCTTTGGAAATGAGTGAAATCCATCACCAACGGCCACATAAATGGTGTGCAGAGCGGTACCGCTAGTGGTAGGTATGTTAGCCTCTGGGGTGCGGGTGAGCAACGCTGAAAGCATGTGGCTGTGAGCAGTTGGGTGAGTGGAGAGCAGGTGGTAGGAGAGGCCAGGTTCTCGGTGCTAGTGTGGGGGTCTCCAGGCAAGCAGGCAGAGGGGCTGGAATGATCCATGTGGTCATAAATCCAAGTGAAAGACCTCAGCATGACCTTGTGTGTGGTCTACTCTAGGTAGGGCTCTCTCCATATGGAAGCATCTCTAGATAAGTGCGTGTACACATACTATACACACATTATCAGACATGAGGGTGAGAAGCAGTGACCTCCAGCAGCAGGAAGCACCAAGATCTCGATTTTATTTAAGGCAAGTTATAAAAATACAGTGAAACTAGCTTTTAGAAAAAGGTCCTTATTTCAAGCTTGAGTTCAAGCAACTTGGTTGGTCTGGGGTGACGTGTGTTCCCCAGGATGGTCTCCACTCTGCTGTGGGGTGGGCTCCGGGATCAATATCCTCCATTTCGATCCTGTCCTTTTACGTTGCCATTGTCTGACCTTGAAACATGTGTCCAGCCCCCGGAAAGGCTCACAGAGGCCATGGTTCAAAGTGTGGTGGGACGGTGGTGTGTGTGTGCTGGGGCATGGCATCTGTGTCCCACGCATCACTGGGCAGGTGCCATGCCCAGCCTCAGTCCAGCATGGGCTGGACTGTCATGATCAGAAAAACAGAGGACTCCCGCTCTGAAGGTCATGTAAGCATTTCATAAACTCACGTTTGCTAATAGCAAGTGCTGCAGTTGGAAAGTGCCTGTCCCCCTCCCCCTGCCTAATCTCCCAAGTTCGTATGTTGAAATCCTGATGCCCAACATGGCAGTGTGAGATGACTTGGTTGTGAATGACATTAGCCCCTTCATGGACGACCTCACAGAGCTGCCACACCCCTTCCACCGCATGAGGACACAGCCCAGAGGCGCCGTAGGCAGCCCTCCCCAGAGTCTGAGCATGCTGGCAGCTGGAGCTATGACACGCAGCCTCCAGAACGGTATGAAACCAGCGTTTGCTCCTGCAGCCGCCCAAACGGACGAAGACATTGAGTTCTAGACATTTACTACACTCGTTTGTGTAACAGCAAACATGGCCACTGGACCCAGTGACTAAAGCAGTCAGTAGTTGAGCCTCAGCAACACGGCTTGACCATGGGCGGACTCAAAATACATGAATGAAAGTGTCCTCAGAAAGCCCAAATCTTGCCGAGAAAGCAAAACATGAATGACATAGGGGCGCAAGAAGGTGAATGTTTAGGATATTTGAGCCACAAGGAGTTGGAGGCCCAAGTCAAGCTGGGTTCATAGGAATCAGCCTTGTTGTCTCTGGTGAGCCGGCATCCCCCTGCCGGAGGTGGAGTCCTTGGTCCCCTTGCTGTCCCTCTGCTCGGCTGCGGGCTGTGCCTCCCCTCTGCTGGCTTCGCTCGGAGGCTGGACTGAAACAATCGCAGCAGCATTTGAGCTCACGTCTGTGCGGCGCCACTTCCAGAAGAGAGGCCATCTCTCACCCCTCTCCTCGGAGCAGGAGACGTTCTCCCAGAGCTCTAGAGACTAGCCTCTCCGATTCATGGGTGGGTTTTTCAGCACGACCTTTCCCACACAAGTCCTGTCTCTGGGTGACATCCAAGGCGACTGTGCTGCGGCACTCCTCCTAGATCCCACCGAGCAGCCCGTGGCTGGTCAGCCCCATGGTCAGAGCACGGAGCAGACAGCGGGGCAGGGCTGGGGACACACTGGCCGTGAGGTGCCTTTAAATGACTGGTCGTCACGTCTGGTCAATAGCCTGTCATTCTCAAAGGACAACAGCAAAGGCTATGGCAAGAGAGACAGCCCTGCTGCTGTGTGTCACAGAGTCTCACGGAGAGACAGGGGGTGGGGAGAGCTTCCCCCAACAGAGAAAGGGACATCCGTGGGCCCTCGGGGAGGCGGCAGGTCTGGGCGAGCTGGGGTGTTACCAGAAGTGGGGAGCATTTATCTGTCTTCCTCTGGGGGGTCCTAAAGTGGAAGCCAGGACCGTTTCAGGAAGCCGTCAGCGACTAATCAAGTCCTGGTGGTTTGGGTTGACTGGCACCCGGGGAACAATTCCTGTCGAGATTCCTGCACTGTCGCTGCACACAGACGTCCTGCCAGTCGTCCGACGTAGAGATCATCGAGGTCATCCGTGGCTTCCTGGGCTGGTGAGCTTAGGGGCGGGCGGGACTGCAGCTGGTCAGCCTGGAGAAGGCCTGGGTCCCCGGCTGGGCGCTGCAGACCGTGGGTCAGAGGTCTGTTCTCATATATGGTCTCTCATGACCTGTGCGGCAGCATGTGGGGAAAGAGAGGGAGGAAGAGGAGAAGGAGAAAGGAAAGAGAGAGAGGGGAAGAGGTGGGGAGGAGGGGGGAGGGATGGAGGGGGAAAGGAGGGAGGGGAGGGGGAGGAAGGAGGAGGGAGGGAAAGGGAGGGGTGGGGGAGCAGGAGGAGGATGGGAGAAGGAGGGGAGGGGAAGGGAGGGAGGAGGAGGAGAATGGGAGGAAGGGGGAGGGGAGGAAGGGGGAGGGGAAGGGGAGGGGGAGGGGAAGGGGAGGAAGGGGGAGGGGAAGGGGAGGGAGGGGGAGGAAGGGGGAGGGGAAGGGGAGGAAGGGGGAGGGGAGGAAGGGGGAGGGGAAGGGGAGGAACGGGGAGGAAGGGGGAGGAAGGGGGAGGGGAAAGGGAGGAAGGGGGAGGGGAAGGGGAGGAAGGGGGAGGGAAGGAAGGGGGAGGGGAAGGAGAGGAAGGGGGAGAGGAGGAAGGGGGAGGGGAAGGAGAGGAAGGGGGAGAGGAGGAAGGGGGAGGGGAAGGAGAGGAAGGGGGAGGGGAGGAAGGGGAGGGGAAGGAGAGGAAGGGGGAGGAAGGGGCGGGGAAGGGGAGGAAGGGGGAGGGAAGGGGAGGAAGGGGGAGGGAAGATGGAGGCAGGATCCCAGTGAGGGGGAGAGAGGGAGGAAGAGATGGCAGGAGAGCCTCAGGGGGTCGGCAGGCCTTTCCCAAAGCCTTCTGGAGGGAGCGGGTGACCTGTATCCGGGATCATCAGCCCCGGATCCCAGAAGGAGCCCCTGGGCTTCCCGAGCACCCAGGCTATGAACCTGAACCCAATAAGGGTCCTGGCATTTTTTTCTTGTTAGATACATTTTTTTCCCTCGTCCACGTGAAATAACTCAACTCTAGCCTCTGTCTCCACCCCGGCAGCATTCTGAGCAGGACATGGTGCCTGTCCTGTCTATGTTCATGGGGGCCCCGCGCTGTCACACGTGGGGGCACTTGAACCCCCAAACAGAGCCGCCCTCAGGACACGCACGCGGGCTGCAGTGGGGCTCTGGGCGCGAGCTTCTCACGGGACTGTCTGTGTTGCCTCAGGCTTCTCCAGTTCATCCACATTTATTTTGTTGTTCCAAGTTTGGGGGGGGGAACTTCTGTAAATAATCAAGTCTCTTGCAAAATGTCTCGGTGTATTCAAGATTCAGTTGTTAAATGTTTCCTTCTTTGTGCTAAAAATATGATCAAAGACACTTCTACCATAAAGAAGTGTCTTTGACTGCGCTGATATTTCTATGTTTTCCGCCAAAGTATTTTGATCATGGCAACGAGTCGCACGTCATTCATTTGTGCATTTCCTCGCTAATGACCAACGCCCACCACTGAAGGATAGTTTTCTATTTAATATTATTTTAAAATAAAAGGGAAAAAAATCCTTCCCAGGGATTGGGGAAATCATTTCAAATCCGCATGTGAATTACAATCAGAGATAAATAAAAATGCTTTTTGTGCTCATATTTCGGGGAGAGTGATTCCTACTGGAGGCAGGACAAGACAGCACGTGGCTGCCACATTCCAGCTCTGGATACGCAAGAACAACAATTTCCAAACTTAATGTCACAGCGAGGTCATAGGCGTTGGTCCCCCCCCCCCCCCCGCAGAAGTGTGCGTTCACGACAGGCACAGATGGAACGGAGCATAAACACAGCGTCCTACCTTCCTCTCAGGTGTCCGGCTGCCCCCACATGCACGTGTTTGATGACTATTTGGGGAAACACAACCTTCTGTGTTCCTGTGTGTTTTAATCCATCATTTCCCTTATCCCGCGTCCGTCTGCTGAACGCTCCTTCTGAACGCTCCTTCTGAACCTGTTCCCGTCCCTGGCCTTGGGAACACATCGGTGGATAAAACAGGTCACCTGCTTTCCTAAGCGGAGGATTCCAAGCAGGAACAGGATTTGTAAATAAAACGTAATATGAAAATGCCTTCGGACTTGTCGCAGTCTTCATCGGGTGGAGATTAAGAATTAAGAGAAATGCATTAATCACACGCTTAGGACACACCTAGCATCGTGACGGGGTACACCCCTGTTCCGTTCTCAGTAGAAATGGCAGGTGTCACAACGTCGTCCTGACAGGCCGTAGAGTGTCGTTCGGGAACAGGTGTTCATCCAGACACCCCCAAAGGAGGAAGCGAGCTTGTCAGGGTCACTGGGAATGGACCAGTGTGAGAAAGTGTGGGAGCAGGTGGGGCACCACTGAGCGGGGGGAACCCAAGACTCGAGCTGAAGAAGTGTTGGCAAAAACACTGCAGAGGAAATCATAAGCTTTACTGGAGCGTTTATAGCGTAAGTCCACATGTGGCCACGGGGAGGGTCAAAGTCACAACCCTGTCCCTGCACCCTAGGTCGGTCTAGGATCCAAAACATGTCCAAGTGAGCGGTCAGAATTAGAGCAGCTGCATTTGGCATCGCACTCGGAACAGAGAGACTCCGAGAAGGAACCGGGAGTGGATGACAAAGGTGAACAGGGAAGACAGACTTAAGGGGACATAGGTCAAGACGCTTTCGAAGCTCTAGTCAGATTAATTTGGAGATGAATCCTCAAGCTCTCCCACCAAATTCTGCCACCAAAACTTTATTTATCAGGTGCTTAGCTCTCGAAAATCAATTCTCTAGAGGAAAAAAAAAATCTCATGTAATCGATGCTGACAGAGGCCAGCGCAATACCTTGCCATTTGGGGGAAGAGAAATGTTTCATGAGGGGTGAAAAGAAGCCACTTCCAACACTCCCAGATTGAGTGCTGTACCCAAGAGGCTCGGCCGCTGTGACCCCGGGAGCTTTCCCTCCCGCATGGTAAGGGCTTCCACTCCTGCGCGGAGTCTTGGGACAAGCGGGCCATGTTGGAAGGACCCGGGTCTGGGAATCGGGAGATCCAGCCCCACCTGGCCATGTGCCCGTGCCCTGAGCTTAAGTTCCTCTGTAAGACTCCAAGATCAAGCATGCAAGTTACACACATTTCAAGAGGTGGATCTCCAAGCGCACCTGCCCGTCTTCTTTCCAGCAGACAGTGACGCGCCTCCCCTGGGGAGGGGAGCCCGGCTCGGCCGTGGCTAGGTGCTGGCATGGGGGTTCTTTATGTTCTTTCTCTCTCTCTCCGGCCCCGCTGTGTTCTGGGGACTTAAGCATCGGGTAAAGAGCGGGTGCCCAACCCACAGTGCTCTCTTGGGTGCTCCGGGCTTCCAGCGGGCGGTCCTCAGACAGCTGCCCAACGTCTGGTCCCCACTGTCTGACTCGCCCGAGGATCACACACCAAAACAGAGCCAGGGTGAACCGCGCCCTTCCTTTCATCCCGGGATAAGGAGACCATGCCACCGAGGCTAACTGTCCTAAATGAAGTGCTTTTGAGCTGTTCAAGTTGTATTCCATAAAAACAGGGTCACGAAATGAGGGCATTCTGAGGGAAAGCCACACGAGCATGGACTCTGGTTAACCGTGGCTACGGCACGCACGGGGCGGCCACATGTCTGTTCTCCAGCTCCTCATGTGTGTGACACGGGCCATGTGCGTCCACACTCGTGGACTTTCATGACAAGGACCAGGGCGGAGGACACCACAGTGACTGGCAAACCACGCAGGGGCGCTCGTAGAGGGGGGAAAACATGCACGGGAGGCATGGAGTATGTGAGTATGTACATTCTTATTTCTTAATGCTCAAGTGCTTTTTTGGTAACTTTTCTTGTTGAAATTGTCCCTGATTTTGTATTTCTTTAAAGGATTTTTATTTATTTATTTGCGAGAGAGAGAGAGGGAGAAAGAGAGGAGAGCATGGGCAGAGGAAGGTGGAGGTGATGCGGGACTCGATGTCAGGACCCCAAGACTATGACCTGAGCTGAAGGCAGACGCTTCACCGACTGTGCCACCCAGGTGCCCCCTTACCTTGTATTTTAACAGAAATGCACCCAAATACAGAATGCAAGGCAATGGGAACATCTAGAGACATAACACACGATCCTCATTCTTGATATAACATAAAAAATAATAGTTACCATTTGGGGTATTTGCCAGGTGCTGGGCCGGGGCTCAGTGCCTGTCTGTGACGTCACACACACCCCCCCCGTGCACCCAGGTGGGTCCGTGTCTTCTCACCCCCGGTGAAGAGAAGGGAGGGTCTGGGCCGGCTGTGCAAACAGAAGCACAGGAGGGCAAGTCAGCCGTGAATTTGGGGGGAAGATCACGCGGTTTTTGGATCAGAAGGCCCCATGCTCATTGGGCAGGAGCTCACACGATTGCACGAGCCCCAGACTTGGCAGGGACTCCCGGACCTCGTCTGGGGACTTGACCTCGGGACCACAGTATGAGCTGCTCTCCCTCATGCTACGCCCTCATGCCCGTTTCAGTGCCCGGTTCTACCTCCTATTCTCTGCTCTCCAGCCTCTTCCCTCTCACCGGAAAAAAGCAGCACAGGTCAGAGATCTAGGGGGTCCTCCGAGAACGCCTTCTTTGCACCTTGCTGGGCAGAGCCCCCCGCCGCTCGTCCTCGGCCTCGGAGGCTGGAATCTGCCCTGGGGCTTCATCCCAGTTTTCCACGGGACCGTTGTCCACCCGCTCACTATCTCTCACATCCGAAGTTAATTCCAGATGTCCTTTCTTTTTCCCTGAGCTATGAAGTCATATTATGTTTTTCCATTAGCCTTTGATGATTACATCAAAAACAATAGATTTTCTGAAGACGAGAAATTCCACAGGAGGGTGGGTCAACCCCCCCAACACCCACCCCCGCCCTGCCTGGGCCTCACCAGGGTTTTGGGGCTGCAAATATTTGTGCTGGGAGGGAGGGAAGGTCCGTGTGGCCCCCGAGGGCGGCCTTGGACACTAGTCTCCTGGAGCCTCACCCTGGAAACCCAATCCTTTTATAAAAATATGTATTGTCGTGTTGTTAAAGGAAATAAAGACTTCTCAGGCCTGATGTCTTTCTTTTCAGTTGTTTGCCTCCCATAGCCCCTCATAGACCAGACGCTTCTGAGAATTCTGCTTTGCGGAGGATGGGGTGGCTTTGACAGACGTGTTTTACTGGAGTTATTTTGCACGACCTTGGGGCTGGGCACCAGCCCAGAATATGCTGAAGCCCTAACCCCCGGCAAGACTGTATTTGGGGTGGGGCCCTAGTGAGGTTGTGATATGAGGCCCCTCCACCAGGATCGGTGTCCACACGGGAAGCGTCACCAGTGAGCTTCTGCTTGCCCCCTCCCCAGCGTGGGGGGACAGGGTTGGGCAGGGAGCAGTCACCAGGAGCCAGACGGGTCAGCGCCTCGATCTGGGCTTCCCCAGCCTCCACGAGGCTCCTGTCACAGAAGCCGCGTCTCCCGTGCTGTGCCCCTGAGAGCCGAGCAGACTCACACCCCTGACCCGTCCACGGGCATCCCTCACTCCAGGGGAAAGGAGGCTCTCGGCGTTTTATCCTAGTCAAGGCTCTAACCTTGCCCCACAGTCTCATCCTTGCGCTGAGTCTCTGTGTAAAGACCAAATAGATCTACCTCCTTATTCACTTTATGTATCTGCTTCTTGTTTCGTTCCTTCTTTTCTGCAGGAGACGCTTGCTGAGGCCGACTTACTATCAGGCGCTGTGCCTCCTTGTGGCTTACGCCGCGTGAAGGAATAGGGTCTGTCATCTGCTAAGAGCTACGAAAGCCACATTCGGAGTCCTGCGTTTCATACACGTGTTTAATCAATCCTTCCCAATAACCGAGAAAGACACAAGTACCTTCCTGTTTCATTGGTGGTAAAACTGAGGTCCATTGTCTCAAAAGCAGCATTTACTGGAGCCAGAATGAGAACGTGATGTGAATGACTCACAGCTCTCCCACGGAGTAGACTAGCATCCAGACATAAAACGGGGGACAGAGACAAAAACGTCGGAAATAGGAAGGTTTCTGTAATTCCCTTTTATCTTTCCACGAGATCTGCCCTGACCAGCCCAGGAGAGCTGGAGAAGGAAGAAAGGAGCACTGCTGTCCCCCTTGGCCACCACGCTCCCTGCACAGGTCCTCCTGGGGGAGACGTGGGACCGTCCCATGGGGCCGGGGCCACCAAGCCCGGCTCTGCCGCGCACGCCCACCTCAGACCCCCTCTTCTCTCCATCACCCAGATTCTCTCCATCCGCTTGGACCTGGTCTTTGTTTCCCACTCCACCTGCCCGCCTGTCAGTTCAAGTTCTTCCCCTTAATCCCTTGCTCCTGCAGTGACCCGTCTCCTGGGGTCTTCCTAATCCACTTCTCATATGAACTGGGGAGAAGGAAACGCATCGTAGACATCGGGGGTGGCCCAGCATGGAAGGGCGGGCGGGTGCTGGAGGAGGGCGTCTGTCTGTGCCTGTGAACACCTCCACATTCACCTCGCACACACGCCTGGACCCCGACATCTGATCAGCCCTCCTGTCTCACCAACCGTCCTGTATTGCCTGTTGTGGTCACTCCAGGGCTCCCTGAGGACCCCGCTTTTCCTCTGCCATTGGACAGTTCTCATCCGTTGACGCAGTCTCTGATACCACCCTCAATGAGAGGAGAAGTGCATAGTCTCAGTGATGTCATACTTCGCATTAAAAGAACGTCCAATGCCAGGAATAGTCGTTTGAGGTAACGTTTTGTAAGACCTGTGCCTTCTCCTCACATGGTTCTTTCCATTCTTGGACTGCTTTGTCATAGTAAAACTTTCCACAGACCACACAATCTATGTTATAATCACACCCATTTCTCAGAGGAAGAAACTGGGGCATAAAGAAAATACAGTATTTTTTATTTGCCTTTTTTTTTTCTTTGTTCATTTGTTTTGTCTCTTCATTTCCATGTAAGAGTGAAATCGGGTGGCATTTGTCTTTCTCTGACTGACTTATTTTGCTCGGCATAATACCCTCCAGCCTCGTCCACATCGTTGCAAAAGGCAACAGTTCACTCTTTTTGATGACCGAGTAATATTCCATTGTATATATGAACCCCCTCCTCTTTATGCATCCGTCAGTCAGTGGACATGCTTCCATAACTGGGAATGGTCACCAGAGGGGAGCTGGGTGGGGGGTTGAGGAAACAGGGTCTTGGGAGCTCACCTGCTGTGATGGGCACTGAGTCACTCGGAGAATCGTTGAGTCGCTATATTGTACACCTGGAACTGATGTAACAGAGCAGCTCAGTGACCCTGCAATAGAAGTGTAATTGACAAGGTGACCGTAGGAAAAACACAATACAATAGAAACAGAAAGAACGGGAGTCACACAACAGAGCCAGGTTTTGAACCCACACCGTCTGAGTTCAGAATCTGACATCCAAACTACAAGGAAACCTGCTTATTTGGTCTTGTTCCGTGTCCCAGAAACTTCTTCGTTTGGAGGACACGTTTTTGGGAAGCCACAGTAGCATCTGCCCCCCTCGTCTACACAAAGATGTTTTCCTGTCGCTGGTGTGTGAGCCAGGGGGAGGCTCCTCTTTGTTGAGATGGGTTAGGAGCCCAGATCCCGCAGGTTTACCCTGAGTTAGAGACACGGCCGTGGGTGACAGGGCTGCTGTAACCCGCAGAGCTAGCCAGCCACACAGAAGTGCCGGCTTTTTCTTCCTTCAAACACTGTATGGATTTGAGGGAAAGAGGCAGTGATGTCATTCCGTTCAATCACTTTCAGTTTTGAGGGGATTGTACGTAAAAAGGGGAAAAAAACATTCGAAGTGTAGTACGTGTGCATTTCCTATGTGTGGTCATTAATCCTTCTGCCTCCCCTCTGCAGACGCCCCCACTCTGGAGCCGAATCTGTGAACTGTGGGTCACTCCTGGGTTCTTGGGGAGATGTGGGGAGGCCTCGGGGTCTACTCACCCCGCTCGCTTGTTCCCAGGCTCCCAGAGGCTGAGTCTATGCGCCGGAGGAAGGAGAACCAGAACAGCACGGTGCTCCCCGCTATCCCTGGCGTGGGCCTCCACCTACAAAACCAGGAAAGCATTAGGATGTTTCAGCACACTTTAACAAACCCCAAATCCTGAGTTACTCCATTCTGAATCTAGGAATAGCAATTCCTGGGACGTTGACGAGATGCTAAGGCACGTCTTTCTGTCTGTTTTTCTTGGTCCCAAATCCATGCGACTAAAAATGTTATCACTGTCGTGATTCTTCCTAAGAATACGGGATGGCCTGCCCTAGAACAAGTGAGTTTTCAGAGCTGGACGTCTTCCAAGAGAAGGAGGGATGCCTGGTCTGGGATGCGGTCCTGCACACCTGGCGCCCACCCGGCGTTCAGAGCAGTGGGACCGACCTTGTTCATGGCTCCAGGTGCCAAGCAGCCCTGCACACCTGCAAGGGAGCGGACGGGACCCAGGGCAGCGGACCCCACTGGAGCCTTGGCTGCCGATCGCTTGTTTTCTGCATGTGCTCCCCACATCCCAGCCTGCTCCCATCTCTCAGAATGGGGCTAATGCTCTCAGAATTGACCACAGACCTCCTTACACCTCCCGGCGCCGCGGGGCACCCCCCGCACATCCATCGTTTCGGTTCAGTGAGCTCTGTCTGGAGCGACCGAGTCCCACTGCAGGCACTGCCCCTCCCTCCCCACGTGGAGCTCCCTCCCCTGGGTGACCAGGGGCCCCCAAACCAGGACCCGCACTGACTTCAGCGTGCATCATTCTAAACTCAGCTGCATGTTAACCCTTGTGCTTCCACATATGTGAGGGAGACCTTCCCCTCCCAGGGACTGCGCAGGCCCTCAGGGAAGAGTTGGAAGTCGGCTCTTTGCCCAGTGACCAAGAAACACCGGTGACTTCCATGATGCTTCTGGTGCAGGATTTTCTAATCTGCAAAATACCACCATTCCACCTACAACCTACCGAGTGCAAGACAATGGGAAGCAGAACCAGAGATCCACGGAGATGCAGGGGTCGAACACTTCTCCCCATGTATGGTCATGCACCTCCAAGTAGCCAGGAGGTCCCGGAAGGCACAGCCCTGCCTGACACTGTTAGGGATCCCCGCAGCCAGTGTAAAGGTGAAGAGAGAAGCTGCCATCACGTACTCGGGCCGTGCTGCTGGACAAAGGAATGAGCAAGCCCTTTGACAGGAACGAAGGATCTGCTTCCGTTTTGTCCTGAGGGCTCTGCACACTGGCCCCTGATTCCTTCCAGAAGCCTGGGTGCTGGGCCAGGTCTCCACGGGTCGCCCTGTCTGACGGCAGGGGTTCAGCTGGTCTGCAGGCTCCCGGCCTTGGTAGACAGCCCGCCGGCTCAGGAAACCCGTCGGGGGGACAGGCGCCGCGGCTTCGGCCCTTCCTGCCCACCCACGCAGTGACCGACTTCGCCAGCAAGAGTCTCTCTTTGTTCCTACACCCTTCACACCCCTTCTTCGGGCCACTCTGATTATTGTCCTGAGAACGGACACGCTGGAGCTGAAGGAAGCAAACCCCCACCCCAAAAGGGCATCAGGAGCTGAAGAGCGGCCCTGGGGACCCACAGAGACCAGAGAGCTCACCAGGGGCTGCCCTGGACGGAAGTCCCGCTCAGGGGTCAGGGTCACTATTTCCAACAGGAGCCTTGTGCTCCCTCACCCAGGGCTGGCCTGAGTCCCGCCTTCACCCTGCAGACCTGCCTCCGTCCTCCTCCATTCCCCCTTCGGTGAAAACGAGGCTGGTAGCACTTTGTGGGGCCTCCCGATCCCCCCTCACCCCGGAGGTCACTGTCCTCTGTCCTGGGTGGCTTCCACAACATCCCAAGTGTGATCACACAGCTTTTTCCCGAAAAAGTCTCTGTGCTGCTCGATGGCAGAAATGTCCCTTGCTCCTCGTTATCCCCAGGCCCAGACTCGACCGGCCCCTGCACCAACTCAGACAGCACTGGCCACAGGCTCCCTCCACCTCCAAGCCAAGGTCATTTTTTGTCGTCAAAAGGGAAACCCACCTCAGCTGCGTCCTGAAGGCCCCTCAGAGGGGCAGGCGACGTCAGGACGTCCATCGAGACTTTGTGGTCTGGACTAAGATGGCCTCCCCCGTCCTCCCCAAAGGGGCTATGAGCCTCTTTGCCCACGTGTTGCAGGATGCAATGGCCCCGTCTGCATTCTTGGCCCCTGTCCCTCCTGCAGGAGTCTGTTTCATCTGGGTCCTCACCGTCTCCGTGGAGGGCAGTCCCTCCGTCCCTCTGCCACGTGCCCCACATTTCTGTGTATCGTCACCAGCCTCATCCCTGAAGGAGCACGGGATGGTCAGGTGTCTCCTTACACACGCAGAGGAAGCCCACTCGTTCAGGGGTCCCGGGTTCAAAGGAGACGATGTCTATTCTGGATCTCGAAGCGCGAACATCACAGGAAAAGGGTGGTGGGTGTGCATTTGATGTAGATCCCTTGATGTGTGTAGAGGCATGAGTGCGGCCCTTCCAGAGCCTGGAGTGTTTGAGAAGAGTCCCTGACTTTGTGGGACCCTGGAATGACATGCTGAGACCTCCGTGCTTCTGCTGGAAAAAAACAGAACTGTCATAAGAAGACTGAACGACAGCCCCTGGCACGTGTCCTCCCCCTTGCTGGGCCAAGTACCATGAACGGGCTCATTGTACGGCAGCGCCGGGCCACCAGCACGTCCCACCGGGTCACCGGCACATCCCGCCTCAGGCCCACGCATGTCTGATGGGTGAAGTCACGCTCGATCCCAGGCTCACTCCAGAATTTCTTGCCCCGTCCTCTGACAGTCGCAGGCTTCCTGATAAGAATCTCCCTCCCATTCTGGGTCCTTCTCCTTGGGTTGGGTATCAGGTCAGGTGCTGACACCACAGGATGAGAAGGGCAGGGTCCTTGGCCGTGAGGTCTAGAAAGTACTTCATGGTCATGGAAGTAGCTCATACGGGATGCACACCAGAGCTCCGTCAATTCCGTGTGGAGGCCGTGGCCTCAGGGGTCCTCGGGCCATGCACACAGCCAGGCCCCGAGGCCCAGGGCATGAGAAAATGTAGGTACAGGAAAGAAATCTTTCTGAGCAACTAGTGTCAAAGTACTTACGTTCAGAAATCTGGGCCTTCCCCTGTAGATCACTGTTGTTCAGTTGCCCTCGGTGTCCCAGGCTGAGTCCCGAGAAGAACTTAGCGGGGACAGGACATGACTCGAGATCAAAGAGGCCAGGAGAGAACCCCATGAGGGGGAGGAGGGTGTGTCTTGGGGCTGGGCAAAGAGAGACCTTGCAAGCCTTGCTCTGTGGAGGTCTCACTTTGGTCTACACGTCTGCGCGTCTGCATGCTCATGCATGTGCAGCGTGGAGGTCCCGGCGAAGAGACATCAGAGCCACTTGGGAAGAAAACAGAAACCCACAGGAAGGGTCTCCCACCACACAGAAAGAGCTGAGATGGTACTTGCATTTTTGGAAGATTGTTTTCCTGGCTCTGTAGACAGGGCAGAGATTTTGAAGATCACGTCATCGATTATTGCCTTGAAGACGGATGTAGGATCTAGAGGGAACCTTCTTGTGACCCAGATATAGAGGGGGTCCTCACTTAGCAGTTGATGGGGGGCAATGGACACAACCTTGTCGGCTTCCTTAGGCCACAAAGGTGCTACAGTGAACCACTGGACACTAACTTCGTGTGGTTAAAAACCTACAAGCGACACTGATTCTCATTTGGGATGGTCATAAAGAGCTGGTTTTAGAGCTCATTTTCCCACATGATGACTCTGTTGTGTTGGTCCTGCCCCGTCCACCCAGTGCACTGCCTTCTCTGAGACAGACACATTCATGGTCCAGGAGGGGAAACACAACCATCACTGCCTTCAGAGATGTCAGATTCCTTGTCGTGGTGACTTTGCAGTATGCAGCAGCCCTGATGCCACTCTTCAACTTTCAGTGTGCATGGGAGCTACAGCCACAGTCTGGACCAGAATAACCACGGCTCTCAGGGTCCAGAAGATTCGGGACACTCATTGGGGAGAGGTTCACTGAACGCCTTCAAGGCGCCCAGAGCTACTCTTGTGTGTACAGATACAGCAATAGAGAGGGAGAAAACACAATTTTGGAATGGAGAGACCTGTATTTGTTCGGATGGTGGTAAAGCTCTGGGGAAGAGAAGCGGGTTTTGGCAGCTGAGGGGGCTGGGTCTGGGGTAGGGTGGCTGGTCCATGTGGCGAGGTCAGAGCTGTTCGTCTCTCTAAGTGGACTTTGGAACAGACATCTGAGAGAGGGAGGTAAGCTTTCTGGGACTAAAGGGATTCAGGAGAAGAGACGTGATCAGAAGACCCTGAGCAGAGCCGTCTTTGGGGAGGTGGCACAGAGAGAGGTCTCTGGGGAGAGAAAGTGACAGGCGAGGCTCCGAAGAGAGGCGGGGCCTCTCTGCTCTAGTGCTGAGAACGCGCTTCTCCTTCTATGTCCGAAATCCCAGCTTCTGTATTCTCATTCGTGCATCAAATAAAATCAACGTGGTACATCCAAGCGCACCAGCTCTTTGTGGGTTTTCTAGGTCCCCAGGTCTGGGGCAGGCGTAACAATCAAAGCCATCTGTCATAAGCAACAAGGTCACACAGGCAGAGATTGTCCACGTGGATTCACGAGGGCAGACGCGACATTCCATCCTTAAAACCACAGTAATCCTGTGCAGTCCTGTTCACTTTTTCCGTGGAAACCGTACAAAACTGAGCACAAACAGCCTTCGTCCAAAGCAAAGGTCTTCGTGATAAACTCCGCTTCCGGAATCAAGGCAGATCAAGCGGTATTTACAAGAAGAAGATAAGGTGGGTGTGGGCGCTGGTCTAAGTGAACCCTTCCTGCAGCTGCTGACTTGCTCCCCTGATCTGCGGATTAACAGTGCTATGCAGAAGCTCTCAGGAGCCATTCCTTTAAAATGGCAGGTGCTTGGGGACAGTGGGATTCTAGAAAGCCATGGAGGTACCACTAAATCGCCTTGACTGCCTCAATCAGTAAAGAACAAAACAAAGCCAGGTGCAGGGCAGAGAATTCGCAGGTCCCCATGTCTCCAGGGGGAGGCATGTCTGGGATCCCCTGTGGTGGTGGTCAGAACCCGAGTGGGCTAGGGGTTCCCGCACTGGCCACCTGAGTAGACACATAGGCTTCCTGTCTCTTCCTGTCTCTTTGCTTGGAGGGAGAACCTTCTGGAACAGCCATTTCTAGCATGGCCTTTCTGAAGAGCCAGAATGGAGTTGAGAAGAGCTATGATGGCTCAGGTGGTCACCTGACTCCCAGGGACAATCACCGCTGGCAGCTTCTGAGCACGCAGCTTTCCTGAGAACCACAGGGGAGCTGAGCATTACCACACACACACACCTGTGCACACGCACACACATACCACCATGCACACTCCAGTGCACACGCACACATGCTCACACATACTCACGCACACCACAATGCACATCCCCGTACACACACATGCACACACATGAGCAAACATCTCATCCACTTGCACACATATACACACATCAGAATACAGACTCCTGCACACACACACACACACATATCACACACAGGCGCACACATATATGCACACATCACAACGCACACTCCTATAATACGTCCACACACACGTACAATTATGCACACACACCACAATGCACACTCTTGTATATACACATACACCTGCACTCACACACACTTGTGCACTCACATACACATATCGCATACACACATATGCACAGCCACATAAAACTCCATGCGCATGCACTCACCTATACGCACTTAGCACTCCGCACAACCTCAGACTCATATGTTACACTCAAACACACATACACACATCCCACATGTATGCACACACACAAGCACACACAGAATCATTGATTGTACTAGTTGCGTGTTGTGTGTGTGGTGTGTACTCGACAAGGAGCTCACATGCTGGGATGGTGCCCTCCCTGGGTCTGGAGGGAGGGAGGAGAGGGCAGGTCCCTACAGGAGCAGGTGGCAGCCATGTTGGGTGCGGCCCTGGCAGTCAGAAACCCCACAGAGACTCTGAGCCTGGTTTAACCTGGTCCCACGTCACTGCTGTGTTTATGAGCTGGGAAGTCAGACAGTTAATGCCACCACAGAACAGCCACCGAGCTGTGAGATCCCACAGCTGACCACACACTGATCACAAAATCGGTTCCCAATCCCTCCTGCTGCTGGGGACAGTCTGGGTGGCTTCACGGTTCGCCCTCTTCTCTGTGCTACTAGGCAACCCCCGCCTTTGACCTTGTGGCAGGAGTGGTGCCCGGCCACAGTGGTAAACAAGACAGATGTCTCCTGTGACCTCCTCGGTCAGGGTGACAGACGTTGTTTGTTTCTGACAGTGGGGTCTCGTCTTGTTTGGACGGTGGGCGAGGGGTTACTATTGTCTCAGAGAGGCTGTGGGCGAGAGTCAAGCCAGTCCACACAGGCAACGGTTGGCGAGGATTACATTTGTAATGTAACCTGGATTACATTTCCAAATTCAGACACACTCCATCATAAACTTGTCCTAGGGGGACCCAAGGGCATGGAGTCTCACTTCTCCCTGTGGGATTTTAATTTGAGGAGGTGCCTCACCGAGGGCACGGAGAGTGTGAGGGCATCCCAAGAAGATGCTCTAGGTACGGAGAAGCCCCCAGGTTGGTCAGCAGCCCGAGGGACCCAGGGAGAGCACAGACCAGAGTCTGCACTGGGTTTTCCTAGGAAAAGCAAAGCAGACAGAGTAAACAATTCGGGATCAGCTCATTTGAAAATTCCAGTGGGCTTTGAACAGGAGGGGCGGTCTCTAGTTGTCTGGTACTGGCCCCGGGGGGATTTAGGGCAGGGGGTCCTGACTTGGTGTGTGAGGCTCAGATCAGGAGGTGGGTGGGGGCTCGGCCTTGGATCGGCTGCCCCGCACAGCCAAGACGAGGCCCAGGCAAGCTGACAGCAGCAGCCAGGTGAATACTCGGGCCCTGATAAAACATGCCCAATAGTCGTTTAAAAAGAAAGAAAGAAAAAGAAAGAAAGAAAGAAAGAGAAAGAACAGAGAGGAATGAATCTGGAGAAAATGTGTCAGACTAGAGCTCCAGGTGACCGCTGGCCTCGGAGAGACGGTGCCAGAAGGCCCTGGGGAAGTGCAGGTCTGGGGTCTGAGCCTGGTGGAGATGCGGGCGGGGCGGGGCAGGGCGGGGGCCGGTTGGGGGGGGCGTCCCTGCACCCTTGCTCTGCCCTCGCCCTCCGTGGGTCCGCACTGGAACATGCTCTGGGAGAGCCTCTGTTTTAAGGATGACACTGCCCTGTAGGCTTCGTGATGCTCTGCTGTGACCATGGCTCGTCTGTGGAAGGCCTGGGAGGCCAGCCACTGTTAGGGTTTACTGTCCTCGTCTAGCACACACCACACCCAATGGACAGCACTTAAGGAACTCAGAAAAGAAGTAGCAAAGGGCAGAGTTCCCTAAGAATGTGCATTCCTGCTTGGACACACTGGGCACGTGTTGCCCTCACATTCATTTTGGTCCAACCTTCGGTACATGACGGATTGCTTCTGCTGACGAGGAGGTGTCCAGCAGGGGAACTGAGGGCCAGGCGCTCGCAGCCGGCAGGTGCGGGAGAGGGGCGCTTGCAGGTCCCAGCTCCAGCTCTGCCCTCCTAGTTCCTGGAGGAGCCCACACAACCTGCTGTATGGACGCATAGGGTGCACCCTCCTTCCTTCCTGTCCAAACATGCAATCGGTCCCTACAGACTGAGCTCAAGGGCTGTTTTTCATACCAAAAACTACCCTGAATGGCTCTCCACAGAGGTTCTGAGATTGTGGGTTTCAGCGATGCCACTGCCAACACAAGTCAGGTGTTAGAATGATCGGATGGAGGTGTTAAAACGGCTTTCAAAAATGCTTGACAACCTATCAGAGAGACTCTTGAAACAAATGCAAAAAAATGAATAAATTAAAATTGTAAACCATCAGCAAGGAAATAAAAATAGTTTAAAGGACTCTAATGGAATTATAGAACTTAAATAAGCAATAACGGAAGTAAAAGGCAAGCCTCCCTTCATGGGTCCATCACAGAGTAGAGACAAGAGCAGCAGGGTCAGCGAGCCTAGGGACGAATGTTAGGATGGAAGCAGACTGTGGTCTGAGCAGAACCTTAGGGACAGGAGGTCATAACCGATGAGCCCCAGCATCCGGGCCAGAAGGACAGAAAGTGGAGAGGGCCCAGGGGACGAATGCATAGAACAGAGGCTGGAAACCTCCCGAATTTTGCAAAAGAGACAAACTTCTAAAACCTGGGAAAGCAGAGCAAATCCCAGACTGACAGACTCTGAAGGAATGTGCACCAGTGCACTTCAGAATGAAAATGTGGGGGCACCTGGGTGGCTCAGTGGGTTAAAACCTCTGCCTTCAGCTCAGGTCATGATCCCAGAGTCCTGGGATCAAACCCCACATCGGGCTTTCTGCTCAGTGGGGTGCCTGCTTCCTCCTCTCTCTCTCTGCCTGCCTCTCTGCCTACTTGTGACTTCTCTCCGTCAAATAAATAAATAAAATCTTAAAAAATAAGATAAAATGGTAATAGGTTGAAAGCAGCCGAAGATGACCAGCATGTTACCTGCAGGGAACAGTGACTGGAAGGGCATCCGATCTCTCATCGAGACCATGGAGGGGAGGAGGAACGAGACATAATACCCTCCTCTAAGTGCTAGAGGGAAATAAGTGTCAGTTTGATTCATGTCTAGGGACCATTCTTCAGGAACGGAAGGGAAAGGGAGTCAATCTCAGGCGGAGGGAACTAAGCCATCAGCAGCCATGTCCTCCAACATGGCTGATGGGCATCCTTCCAAAAGAGGGGACATGGTCCTGGACGGCCCGGGAGAGAGAGTGCAGTGTGCAGTGTGTGCCAGTGTGAACACCCTCAGGCACTCATTCAACCCAAGCGATGGTTTCAGTGCCACATGATACCCACGACAAGGATATTTTAAATGGGGAAGGTAAAGGGACCTAAATAAAGGTGAGTTGTCTACAATCTCCTTGAAGTGGTAAAATTGTGATATTGGGGGAATATTATAAGATATGTGCATATCTTACAAACCCCGGGGCAATGACGGTGACCACTCTGTGGAGAGATACTCTCAAAATCATTACAAATAAGTCAATATGGACTCCTACAAGCATTAAGTGACTCACTGGAGGTGAAAGTAAGACAGAGTGAAGAAGGATAAGGAGAGAAAAGAGACAAAAAATTGTGGGACTTCCGCACTATCATATCAAAACTTCACTGAAAACATAAATGGTCTAAATATACCAACTAAAGGGCAGGGTATATTCAATGAGAGCAGAAAACCACCAAATAAAAGATCTCACCTGCAGGCTCCTTAAATTCTCTCACTTCTAACTCAGCAACAGAGGTCGTTGGAAAGTGACACAAGAAAGGATATAGACCATACAAACATTAATCTGGAAAAAGCAGGGGTGACTCCGTGTAGACCTGACACATAAGAAAGTGACTGAGGCCAAGCAGACATCACATTGTGTTGTAAGAATGTAAGGCACCAGGGAGACACAGTGGTCGGAATGTGTATACACCAACCACCAGAGCCTCCCACCCAGGGAGCACAGCTGGCAGACGTAGCAGCAGAAAGAGATGAGTCTACAGCTGGGGCATCTTTAACAAAGCCACCAGCAAGAAGGTAGGGGAGTTGAACAGGTCATCAGGATGTAAGTGACCTACAGAACACTCCACGCAACAACATCAGGGCAGATATCCCCCTCCACTCCAGGGGTTACCACGGCAGACCATATCTGGAGTCATTAAATAAATCTCAATATACTTAAAATAACTGAAATCCTGCATTATGTGTGTTTTTTTAAAGATTTTATTTATTTATTTGTCAGAGAGAGAGGAGCAAGAGTGAGCACAGGCAGACAGAGTAGCAGGCAGAGGCAGAGGGAGAAGCAGGCTCCCCGCCGAGCAAGGAGGGACTTGATCCCAGGATGCTGGGATCAATACCTGAGCCAAAGGCAGCTGCTTAACCAACTGAGCCACCCAGACGTCCCTGCATTATGTGTTTTCTGACCAAACTAGAAATCAATAGCAAACAAGAAGACCTCTGAACATATGGAAATTAAACCATGCTCTTTTAAATAATCCATGGGTCACAGAAATATGAAAAATAATTAAAAATACATAGAATTGAGGGGCACCTGGGTGGCTCAGTCAGTTAAGCATCCAACTCTTGATTCTGGCTCATGTCGTGATCTCAGGGTCATGAGACTCAGCCTTGAGTTGGGCTCTGTGATCAGTGGGGAGTCTGCTTGGGATTCTCTCTCTCCCCCTTTCTCTGTCCCTCCCATTCATTCTTTCTCTCTTTCATAAGCATATAAATAAATAGTTGAATACAAATAAAGCCACACACATCAAAATTTGTGGAATGAAGGGCATTATTGAAAGATAAATTTATAGCATTAAATGCTTACCTAAGAAATGAGCAAAGTCTCAAATAATCAAAGTTCTTACCAAGAAGAGAAGAACAAAATAAACCAAAAGTAAGCAGGAGGAAGGAAATCATAAAAATAAGAGCAGAGATTAATAAATTTTTAAAATAGAAATATGATAGAGAATAATCAGTGAAGGAAAGAGCTTGTTCTTTAATAATATCAACAAAAGAGACAAATCTCTAACACAGCTGATAAAGCAGAAAGAGAAAAGCCATGGATTGCTGAAATTAGGAATGAAAGAAGGCTTTCATGAGAGACCTTGTAGACATACTTGAGGAACACTGTGATGGGCTCCATACTTCAAGTATAATTAAAGACAAGCTCTCGAGACTCACACAAGGAGGAAGAGATAAATGGAAAATGCCTACATCTATTAAAATTAAATAGACAATTAATACATGTTTAAGAAACACTAGCATCATGTCATTTCATTTGTGAATCCTCCCAAAGATTTGAGGAAGCAATGATATGAATTCTGCACAGTTGCTTCCAGAAAGTAAAAGTAGACAAAACACTGTCTCATTCTATGAGGACAGAGGACAGCTTTATCTTAATCCCAACCCAAGATAAAGACATTACAAAAATATAAAATAGCAGACCAACGTTTCTCATAAACATAGATTAATAAAATCAAAACATTAGCAAATCAAATGCAACAATGTACAAAAAGAGTTACACACCACGACCAAATGGGATTTATTCCAAGCCTGTAAGTCTGGTTCAACATTAGGAAGAGTTACTGTAATCCTACAGGTCAATGAAAGAAACAAAAATCACATGATCCTATCTGTCATGTGAAAAGAGTATTTGACAAAATCTAAAATCCATTCATAGTGAAAACTGTCAGCAGGGAAGTCTTGGTTGTTGGCAGGGGTACCTCAACTTGATAAAGAGTGCTTTCCAAAATGCTACAGCGAACATCACACTTAATACCAAAGATCCAAGCCTTCTCCCTAAGACTGGAAACAAAATGACAACGCCTACTCTCATCACCCTTCCTCAGTTTCATACTGGATATCCTCATCACTGCAATAAGGTGAAAAAAATGGATCTTTATTTGCAGATGGCATGATTGTCTAAGTAGAAAAATCACAAACACTCTAGAAAAATCCTTGAAGAACTAATGGGTGAATTCGGCAAGGTTGCAGGATACCAGATAAACATAAGAAAACCCATGGCATTTCTATACACTAGCAATGAACATATGGTGCTGAGATTTTAAAAATGTAATCACATTTATCATCACACAAAAAAGAGAGGAATACTTAGAAGCAAACCACAAAGTAGTAAGAAAAGAAATCGAAGGACATCCGAGTAAATACTTGTTGACTAGAAGACTCAACATAGTGAAGATGTAAATTCCACCCCAAAATGACCTACGGACAATGGTATTCCTATAAAGTCCAGTAAGGGCTTTTGTAGACAGAGATAAGTGACCTATTTTATATTGAGAGCCCCAGGCAAGCCTGCAGGGGAGACATAAGTGGGAGATTCGCTGCGCTCAGTATTAAGCCCGACTCTCCACTTGAGATAGTGTGGTGTTGGGGAGCGACGGTGGGGAGCAGGGCACAAAGGAGAAGGGTTTTTGGGTAGAGAGATCAGAGGAGTTACAGGATAGGTGTGGCAAATCCTGGTGTGACCAAGTGTGGAGTATAGGAGGTGGTAAGATGAAGGGGTCCTGTTAGAGTAGCTCCAAAGATCAGAGCGGAAGAATAAAAGTGTATCCTTGGGAGAAACTAGCAAAGGTGTAACATACAGGACCTCTCTGCATTACGTCTTAAAACTGCCGGTGAGTCTAAATCTTTGCTATAAAAATTTTAATTAAACGATTACCACTCGATCCTAAGGTGCAGGCACTAACTAGAATCTGAAGCTGAAACGACCTAGCATGACATTCTGCCTTTATCAGATGACTCGGACCTTCCTCCTCGCTCTGCCGCTTGTCGCTCAGTTTCCCAAGTCCCCAGCTCAGAGGTGGGCATCACAGACTTGCAGGTCTGAAGGTGCACAGCTTCTCTCCACCTCTGCTTCTACCTGCAGGTTCATTCCTCCCTGGCGAGTCTGCAAGTCCTCCAAAGTCCCACCCCAGAGAGTGTCTCCTCTGTATACCCTCATTTTGAATGCCTGGAAGGAATTCAGTGCTCTCTGTCAGCTAATGGGAACTATTTGGTGAGTGGTTCTTAATGCATTTGATGCTGTTCTTGTCCTGTAGATAGCACTGAAGTCCAGTCCAAGAAACACCCTGTCTGATGGACAGGCACTCAGCTCAGCTGGTAATTTAGATGTGGAGAATAAGTAACACAAGAAGATATGCTCCAAAGACCAAGAGAGCCACACAAGCTTCTTGCCATCAGTATACAGGCTTGGGGAAGTCTGATGAGAATATTCCAGACCCTAATGCAATGGGGTCCAATTACTTATCCGTGTGACTTCCTCTCTGTCTTTCCTAAGGAGTCCCTCAAAAACATGGCTCTTCACTTCTTCATCTTGGTACCAGCAATGCTTACAATCTTTCCTGGAACCTGGTAGAATTCCTGGAGGACTGAAGCGTATTTGTTGAGGCAATGTGAAACCATTGGTAACTGGACATTTCAGAACAGCTACATGATGGTCAATGTCAATGTCTGGTGCCATTGCCATCGGGTGTCCAGGCAAGTTTTAGATTCTGGTTCTCGTCTCCGCCTGACTCCCAGGATCCTCAAGATCGGCCCCTCCAGTGTTGATACCTCCACTGTGGGGGACTTCTTACTCCTACACTCCTCCCATAAAATCCTATGAGACCTTCTAGTAGGTTCTGGGTTTTCTGCCTGGGGCGACACAACTCCATCCCAGCTTTCTTTAGTATAACAGCCTTTAAACTATGTTAAGAGAACTATTTGGATCTTCTTCCTGACCAGGCTGTGCTGTGTGCCCATCATCATTGTTTATAGGGGCAAAAAAAGAAAACAAACTAAAATAAAAATAAAACATCGAGGCTTTATTTTTTGATGTAGGTCCAAATTACAAAATACATTGGAACTGATTATTATTATGAATCCATTTCCAGGGAATTCCTGCTAAGTGGCAGGATTGTCACTGAGCAATGACATTTTTGGTGGCTAAGTAATTGAACTTTCTTGCACAGAGCCAAAACAGTTTTATGTTATCGTACTTTCCCCTTCTATGGTGTGACGCTAGGTCCCAGAGCTGAACCGGGGCAGTGTCCCTTGTTCCTGTGCTGCTTGTGTTGGGGAAAACCTCCAAAGATAATAGGACACATTCTCTCATTTTACAAATGAGGACGATAAATTCCAGCATGCTGAGTGTCTCGAGGAAACTGTAGGAAGGCTCTGCTGGTCATGTATGATACTGAATCACATGCTCATTTATCTTCTCCACAAAAACGAGTTCATTCTGAGTCTGCATACATAATTGAAAACAATTAAGTGGCATGGGAAATGGTCCTCGAAATGCTATTTTCTCAATTGTCTTGGGTATGTTGAGGTAGGGAATTTTCAGGTTTATGCTATGAGAGCTCAGGATGGAAAAGCCGTGTGGAAAGCTATGTAAGCTTTCTGACTGGGGCAATTTTTCAAGGTTCCTGGGCTGCCCGCGATCTCACTGTTGCCTTTCGTGAAAAACACCGCTGAGTCACTCAAGTCAGAGGGACTCCCGTTATCTGTTCTGAACGCAGTAAAGCACTTAGGGCCATGCGGTTACTTGCCTTTTTGTTGGTCTGCTTTATTTTTAGCTTGTTTACTTTGGTCAGAATTAGAGAGTCTGTACTTACCTTAAAAACTCAAACAAGCGTTCATCTTCATGATATAATTTGTACCTAATCAAAATATACTAGGCTGAAATTCATACTGACTAATAAAACAAAAACAATGGAAACTTGTTTGGAAATGTTACTATGGAAACAGAGAAAAATGAATTTTTCCCAAATCCCTAGTTTGCTGAATTCACCCTTTCTCCGGGGCCAGATGGCCCCTCTCCCCGTTGGGACGTCCTGCAGTCAGCGCACTATTTCCCAGGGTCCCAGCCCAGTCAGGTGTTTCTATTCTCCCAAGGTCCTGTGCCCTCCACTCTGAAGGCCGGGGGCCGAATCGGAGCTCAGTGACCCAGCTGCTCCTGGCCGTCGCAGCAGTCTCTAGTTACCTCCGAGTGAGGACATGACCTCAGTCTGACCATGCTCCGTGGGCTTTCACTAACTCAAAGTTGTTCATGATGAAATGCAGGAAGAGCACGGACTTCACTTAAAAATGAAATGGAGTTAAAGTAACCATTTTAATCTTGAGGTCAGACATCACAGTGGCCACATTTCTGAGCTGCGCTCTCTGCAGAGGGGCCATTTCCACAGTGCTGGTCTGTCTCCCTGTCTGCTCAGGCTCACTCACCACCAACTACCAGTGGAGAGGGCTCTCCCAGCCCTGCCCTTCCCTCATTCTCAAGGATTCCTAATTCTCCTCTCTGACTTATTTCACTTACATCACACTCTCTAGCTTCATCCATGATGTTGCAAACAGCAAGAGCTCATTCTTTGTGGTTCCGTATTATTCCACATATACACCACATCTTTATCCGTTCATCTGTTAATGGACATCTGGGCTCTTTCCATACCAACCATAGTAGCTATGGTCGGTAACGTGGCTGAAAAGGCAGGGGTGCATATGTCTTTTCAAATTAAGTATTTTTGTATTGGGGGGTAAATACCCAGCAGTGCAATTCCCAGATTGTAGAGTAATTCTATTTTAAACTTTTTGAGGACCCGTCATACTGTTTCCCCGGTGGCTGCACCAGCTTGCATTCCCACCAACGGTGCACGAGCGGTCCCCTTTCTCCACGTCGTCGCCAACACCTGTTGTGTCCTGTCTTGTTGACTTTAGCCATTCTGACGGGTGTGAGGTGGTATCTCATTGTGAGTTTGATTTGCATCTCCCTGATGATGAGTGACATTGAGCATCTTTTCGTGTGTCTGTTGGCCATCTGGATGTCTTCTTTGGGAGAATATCTGTTCATGCCTTCTGCCTATTTTTAAGTTGGATTATTTGGTTTGGGGCTGTTGACTTGTATAAATTCTTTATAGATTCTGGATTCTAACCCTGTATCAGATATGTCATTTGCAAATATCTTCTCCTTTCAGTAGGCTGCCTTTTAGTTTTGTTGACTGTTTCCTTCTCTGTGCAGAAGTTTTTTATTTTGATGTAGTCCCAATAGTTTATTTTGGCTTTTGTTTTCCTTGCCTCAGGAGACATATCTAGAAAAATATTGCTATGGCTGATGTCAGAAAAATTATTGCTGTGTTCTCTTCTAGGATTTTTATGGTTTCAGGCTTCACTTTAGATCTTCAATCCATTTTTTAGTTTATTTCACCCATATGTGTTATTTAAGAAACAAACAACAACAACAAAAATCAAACAGGGAGAGAGAGAGACAAACCAAGAAACAGACTCTTCATTATAGACAACACAGTGCTGGTCACCAGAGGGGAGATGGCTGGGAGATGGGGAAACAGGTAGTAGGGATGAAGGAGGGCACCTGTCGTGATGAGCACTGTGTGTTGTAAGGAAGTGTGATTCCATTTATACAGGATGCCCAGAAGAAGCCGATCTACAGAAGCAGAAATAGACAAGCAGTTGCCTGGGGCTGTGAGGAGTGGGGCGGGGGGAAGGGGAGTGACAGCTAGTAGGTACAGTGTATCTTTTTGGAGTGACGAAAGTGTTCTCAAGTTGATCATGGCCACAGCTGCCCAGCTCCAGATATACCAGTGTTGTACCAACGTGTCCCCGCTGAATTGTACGTGGTGTGGCTGATGTGTACCAGACGTGAGCCACATCTCAGAAAGCTGTTGTAAAAACAGGAAGGTTCCAAATTTTGGAATGCAGTCATGGTTGCTAGAAACAGAGGCTTCGTGGCCGGCATTCATCTCTGATGCTCAGAACCCTATGAGAACTGTAGGGAGAAATGGCTCGTGTGTGGTCATCCAGAAAACGGAATGGTAGCACTTCATGTGTCTGTGTGTCTGTTTGTTTCCGCATCAAAACAGACTCTGGGAGCCTGAGTCTTGCCGACAGAGGAAAGAAGAGGAGCCTCTGTGGCAGGTGGAAGGTCCTGGACCAGGACTGAGCACCAGAGACCAGCTCCGTCTCTTACCTGACAGTGCGACCCTAAGCGAGGGTGAAAACCTGCTCGGGGCTCTGACTGGATGCTGAGAAGACTATGCCTGCTCCCGCTGCCAGCATCGTGGGCGGTGTACCTACGAAGCTCTGAGAATCCACGTGCCACTTCCCACCCCCTGGGCGGGCTGTCAGTACTTTCCAAGATGGGCTGACATGGCGTCAATATTTTGTTGCAGATGTTCTGGTTTTCACGACGCCTAGTGAGCCCGGATGCGCTGCGGTTAAAGGGCTGAACACTATCATGTGACTCACATGCTTCATCCTTCATTCAAGTTCACTGTTAAAAAAAAAAAATGCTGGCTTCCGGTCCACTTCCGTTTCCATAGCCGACATTCCTTCCACGAACGATGGTAGAGAAGAGAACAGCTGAGAACCCCGGCTCCCCCCCGCCGGTGGCAAAAGACATGTACAAGACAACCAGCTGTTCGTTTACTGTCATGGTGTTTGTGAGAGAGCTCCCCACCACACGCTTTTCCGATGGGCTCTCCTAGAGGGAAATTCGGACAAATTGTTCTCTGGTTCTGAAAGTACAGGGGTGACAGTTCTCTTGGCTCAAGGCTCAGCTAAAAGATAGGGGAAAAGTGGCTTCCCTGGACCCTGAGGGCACCCATGGCACAGACAGTGACATGCATCTGAGTCAGCCCTGAACTCTGTTACATGGGCTTCATGACGGAAGGTGGGAGCAGGACTCAGAGGGACAGAAGCTCTGGGGTCCTGTGCTCCAAAGGCCCCACACCCATTTCCTAGCCTCAAGAGGAAGTTTCAGCAAAGGGCAAACACTTCTTGCACGTAACAGATTTGCGAATGCACAATTGACAGTAACGGAAAACATCTCTGTCCTTGATCTGAAATTGCTTAGTATTAGTCATAGAAATCCCCGCAACACATTGGTTTCATCTTGCATTTCTCAAAAAGTGGAAACCGTAGTCTCCCGAAATTTGGAAGGTCCATTCAGATTTTATCTATTTAGATACACAAGTATTTATAAACCCTTCTTTACCCTTTGAGAGGCAGTTTATTTTATTTAATTTTATTTTAACTTGTCTTTACTGTATTTCTAATAATTAACCCAGAAAGAAAGCAACGTACTCTTGTTTACAAGTAGCCTCAAGCTTTTCTTCTGAGGTTAATTAACTCTTCCATTTCTAAATGTGAGGACATTATGCTGGTTTCCTCCAGCTTTCCCTAAGCTCGCTGCCACTGGGGTCCAGGGTGCTTAGAGTCAAAGGTCTACGCAGTAGAGAAGGGGCTCCTCCCAGACAGCAGGGGCTTAGCTGGCCCTGTCTGCTCACCCTGGCCGGAAGCCTGGCTCTGGGTCCCACGCAGGCCCCATGCAAATACATCCATTGGGGTCCCGGAGCCTGCATGAGGCCCCAGGCAGTGCCCACAGTCGGCATGGGACGGCACGCACCGGCTGGAGTGGATGCGGACTCACTCACACCTGTGGACGGGACGCAGAATCACTTCATTGATGAATCCCCCTTGCTCTCCAGAAACTTACAAAAATCTTACTTAATATACACAGTTAAATACCAGTGCCTTTCTTTAGCTCATTTACTGACTCTCATGCCAGATTCGAGTTTGGCTTAGGCAGGGCCCAGGCCTTGTCCGTGGCCTTCGGGCTCATGTGGCCATGGTTTGGGGTTGTTTTCCCGTGTTTCATGAGCAGAACGTGGGTTCTGCTCTCAAACCTAGTGGGGCCCCTATGTGCTCCCATGCCCTTGTCGACCTGATGGAGGGGCCTGTTCTCAGCAAACATGGCTTTCCTGCCCCTGGTCCGTCACTCACTGCCCAGTGCCGGCCTGTCATTACTGTGATTGTCGTTGCGGTGGTGTTTTGTGCTCTAACGATGACTCGAAGCCCGCGCGTGTTTCTCCATGGTCTTCCGACAGCCTGATTTATCCCGATCCTCCCCTAGTTCACACTGGCTTGCCGGGATTCGCAAAGACAAGAGGGGCATTTGCTCCCCGCTTCCCTCCTCCTCCCCGTTCTGTCTCCCAACCTCATTCCGCTTTGCCATCTGAAGTGTCTGGTGCCACTGTGACCTCACGTATTAGTCTCAGGTGACAGACACACACTCCCTGTTGTGAAAGAAACCAGGAGTCGTGTCACTTCCTCTCTCTCAGTCACGCTCCCAAGCTTGAATTAGACGACGCGTTTCTCCACGGGTACGTCTGCTGGCGCTTCCCTTCTGTCCGTCGGCCGCAATTCCCACATGTGTCTGAGTCCTGGAGCTGCAGCTGAGTAAGCCGCAGGCTCGCTTTCCCATCTTTGTTGTGGTTTCTGCCTTCTAGCTCGGGTGCCGGAAGTTAATCCTCTTGCGTTTCCTTTTTTTTTTTTTTTTTTTTTTTTCCAGGAAGGGCTCAGGAGTTTGGGGATGCCTGAGTTCTCTCCTGCTTGCAGATGTGCAGAATGCTCGGGGAGTCTCTATTGCCCATCCCCCAAATCTGAAGGTATCCAGGGAAGGCCGTGGCCACTCTTGCTATCCCCGTAGATGACGTCACCTTTCCAGATGGTCATGTAAGTTTTTCGTGTCTGAGTAGGGATTCTGGAACATCCATCCTTGTTGGTTCATGAAGGTCAGTCAGATCATGTCAGTGGCCATACAGCATCCTGGAATCACACTTTTTACTGAGAAATCATGGGAAGCCCTGGGAAGGTTTGGAGCTGAGTGGGACTTCACCCAGCAGCAGCTTCTGACCCACGTTCAGACTCTCTCTAGTCTTGATTCACATCCAGCTCAAACCCAAGGGTTCTGATCTGCACTCGGGACAGTAGGAGCTCATCGTGCAGGTCTTATAGACATTCTCAGTAGCACAAAGGACGGTGGCAGTGGTCTCCATATGACTCGCTTGCCTTGAACTTTGTATCTTGAAACTATTATAGGTGATAAGAAATTGTGAAAAAATGTACAAGGAGGTCCTGTGGTTGTTCCCTTCAGCCACTCTCTCTCTGTGGAATCATCATGCGTAACTTGAGTGCAATGTCAAGAATGCACCCCCACGATTGTCCACGTGGCAGGACGTGGCTCTGCTGGGAGTGGGATCCTGAGTGTGGGCGCACCACAAGGGCCCCTTTGCCATTCCTGCTGAGGGACATCAGGCTGCCTCTGCTCTCAGCTGTGGTGAATCTGGCTGCTGTGGACACTGAGTGTGGTCCTTTGGGTGAGCCTGAGGTCAGGTGTCTCTGGAATGAAGGCTCAAGACTGCAGTCATGGGGCTGCATGGTGACCGCACGTGCAGTTCTATAAGAAACCGCCAAATTTTCCCAGACATTCGTGCATTCTTGGTCTTCAAGGAATTGGTCCTTGTTTTGGGACGTTTTGGGAAGTGTAGATGGTGGGTCTGTGGCTGTGCAAGGTCCATGAGGTTCCCTGAGCCCTTCTGCTTTCAGGGATGCCCATCTTTTCTCCTTCTCTTGTTTGCAATCTTGCTACAGATGTAGAAATTTTATTGAATTTTGTTTCTTTGGGAGGGAAGAATGAGACTTTTCTTTCACAGATTCTCTCTACAGTTTCCCAGTTTTCAATGCTGTCCGTCTCTGGTCTTCCTTGTTTCCTCCTTCTGCTCAGTGAGTGTGTCTGCTCCTCTCTTTCTCGTTGCTTAACATAAAAACTTTGCTTATTAGCCGAGAGCGTTTGCTGATTTCCTCATCTGCCTTTCAGTACCGCTTTAACTGTGTGTCACATATGTTTTCTTTTTTTTTTAATATTTATTTTAGAGAGAGAGTGAGCACAAGCGGGGGAGCGGCAGGGCAGAGGGAGAGGGAGAAGCAAACTACCCGGTGTTTGAGTGTGGAACCCAATGCAGGACTTGATCCTAGGACCCCGGGATCATGACCTGCGCTAAAACAAGAGTAGGACACTCAACTGACTGCACCACCCAGGCTCCCCACACATGTTCTCTGTATCCTATTTCAATTTTTTTAAATTCCCTTTGATATTACCCCCCACCCCCCATGATCTGTAGGTTACTCAGACGCGTGTTGTTTAGTTTAAAGGGTTTGGGAGATTTTCTTGGCATCTTCTCGTTGATTCTAGTTTGGATCCCCTGTGGTCAGAGAAGGGACCTGTGTTATGCCAATGATTTTAAGTGTGATGAGGTTTATTGTATGTCTGCAGCTATGGGCTTTCGCCAGGGATGTTCTCAAGGTTCCTGGGTGGGGAAGAAGAGCCCATCCTGTGGCTGCTGGGTGTCCCTCAGATGCCGTCAGTCACTGGCTGGTCCCGCATCTGTGCTCATGCATTTGTCCGCTTCATTCGTCAAGGATGGTTCTACCTCCCCAGGTCAGATGAGACTCCTCTGTCTCCTCAGCCTGCACAGGACCTTTGCTGCTTTACATGGTTTCTTGCGATATTTCCCCCCTTTCAACTTCCAGAATGTTAATTATGAGGTACCTTTGCATGTTTTTCTTTTGATTTTTTTCCCCATTTAGGGTCTGTTCAGATAGTTGGATATGTAGGTTCATGTCTTTTGTCAAACTGGGAAGTTGTCAGACATTATTCTGTCTTTGTGGGACCACCCCCCCAAAGTGCACATGTTCTGTCTTTGGTTATTGTCCCAAGTTCCCTGAGTTTCTGTTCACTTATTTTCAGACTCTTTTCTCCCTGGGTTCAGAGTGGGTGAGTTCTGTTGGTCCGTCCTCAAGGAATCAGCTCTGTCCTCTCTCATCTCTGCTCTCCTACTGAGCCTACCCAGAAAATCTTATTTTATTTTTCATCATTGTACTTTTCAGTTCTACAATTTTATTATGTTCTTTTTATGAGTTCTACTTTTCTGCTGAGATATCCTATTTTTACACATTTTTCTATGATAATTCATAATTCTCAGGTGATTCTGGCCTCTCATTTGTCTTGGCATCAACTGAGTGCTTTTTCTCATTCAAGATGTGATTTCCTTGGTTCTTGGGCTGATGGGTAACTTCCTGCTGTGTCCTCATTGTTTGGTCTACAATGTTAGGGAGCTCCAGGTTCTATAGAACTTTTCACCTTGGCAGGAAATCCCCCTTCTTAGATTTAGGGGAGCGGAGTACTTTGTCTGCATTCATGGGATCTGGTTCCATTGGAAATTTGCTTTTCAGGGTTTCTGTGTCACTTTGGTCTGATCCATTCCTCTGGAAGCCCAGAGGCTCCTACTCCTCCCTTCTGGCATCACCTGTGGAGCCACAGAGGATTTCCACAGGCTGAGATTCTGATGTCTTTCAGCTGGGGCAGGCTGGGAGTTGTCTTTGAGTGAGATTGGGGGTGTAAGGTCTTTGGAAAGAGGCTTCTCAGGATGTCTGCTTGTTGTGACTGTGGGCCTTTTCCTGGGTCCACCTGTGTGACTGGGTTTTCTGGTCAGGGAGAGGGACCCCAGGTCTGTGGAGACAAAGAGGTCTCCAGGATGGAGTACTTGCTTTAGGCAGATCCCACTGGGAGCCCAGAAGGGAAAAGTCAGGCCCAGTGGGGAAGGGGAGTACCTTCTCTGCTCACTTATTCCTAATGGGACTCCCAATCCACCCCTCACCACAGTGTCAGTCTGTCCTTGTATGGCATGAGGGGTGTGGATTCCATCCATAAGGAACAAGGTTCCAGGGCAGTCCTTTGTTGTGGTGTTGAGGGACAGAAAATGCCAAGTTATTCTTGGTCTTCTTGGTCTGGGTAAAAGGACACAGACTGTCTACTGCTGAGCTTGTCCCCCAGTTCTGGGGCCCCACACCAGCTGTCCTCTTTCTTAAGACCTTGCCGAGTTCCCCTTTGGCTATAATGGTGCCATCTGTAGGGTTTCTAGTCCTGTGGAATGGGACATGTAGGGGAAACAGGTCTACGCTGTCCTGTCTGGACTATCATCCCCTCATCCCACAAGTTTTGATGGGTTTTATTCATTTACACTCAGTTCTACATATAAATTTCCTTTGAGACTTCTTTTTGACCCATGGGTCAGCAAGAAGTGTGTAATTTATTTTCCAAGTTGTTTAGAATATTTTGCTGTTGCCTTTCTGCTGTTGACTTCCAGAGTTTGATTCCACTGTGGTGAGAAAGCACACCCTGTGTGGTCTCAGTTCTTTTAAATTTATTTTTTATTTATTTTTGTAATTTATTTTTTATTGTTGTTGTCGTCTTTCATGATCAGGATTTGGTCTGTATTGGTCAATTTGCCACGTGGGCTTGAAAAGAGTGTATATCCTGCTGTTCTCTGCGCATCCATCCAATTCTGTGGGCTCGTGGTGGTAATTGGTTCTCTACCTTGGCTAATTTTCTCTGTTTGTTGTATCAATGGCCAAGGGTAGGGTGTTAAAATCCCCAAACATCATTCTGATTTTGTTTCTTTCTATTTTTAGCTGCATCCACTTTTGCTTCACAGATCTTGATGGTCTTGAACAGAGGTCTTTCATGGCAGGATGGAAAGAGTCCGTCACAACAAGTGTGATGAAAGATCCTTCTAGAACATGGTCAGCGGAAGAGGGAGGGGATTCTGAGAGTTCAGAGCAAAGGTCCTATACATTTACTGCCTCATTCTTGTCCATGAATATAAAAATGCCATTTGATGAAAATCATTACCAGAATCCATACCACGTATTAGTAATCAAATTTAACTCTACACAAATTAAACACTGGCTTAGGAGTAAATGGGGAAAATGGAAGAAGACACATGGAACTCTATTTTAAGATTTATATTTAATTGTTGAATTTTAATACAAATTCATCAGAGGCTAATGAATCAGATTAGTTTTAATTTTCCTCTCCAGCACAGTAAGTCTGTCGGATGGCTCAGCTGGAGGGTTGAAGTTTGGTAGTAGTGTAAGCTCCTTCTGGGGCTTTTCTGATGGATCTCCTCACCCACCTGATGGTCTAACACAGACACTCATGGAATCATTTCCACTTTGCAGCCTGGGAGAAGGAGGAACGCCGGCCAAGAGTGGGAAAGAAGTGTTCTAAGCATGTTATGCACATGGAACAAAAGAAAAGTGAATTCCTGCCAAAAAATAATGACATACAAATTTAGTTGGACTCGAATGGTTTAAGTGCAAAATGCAAAACTCTGAAACACATTTTTTAAAACTCTGAAACACTTAGAAAGATACGTGGGAGGAAATCTTTATGGATCATAAATCAGGGAAGGATTTATAAAATAATACCCCCCAAAATTGCTAAGAATAAAATAAAAGATTGATTCAACTATATTCAAATTAAGAACATTTGTTCATCAAAAAACACTGAGAGGCAAGTAAAAAGAAAAAAAAACACCAAAATTTCACATACAAAATATATTAAAAGACAAAAACAGAAACAAGAACTCCTAATTAGCAAGAAAGGAAGAAAAACACAAATAACCTTGTTTTTTAAAATTTGCAAAATATAGGAATAAGGATTTTCCATACGGAATATAAATGGGACAGAAACACATGAAAAGAAATGCAGGTTTTTAAAAATAGTTCAATAATAGCAGGTGTTGGGGTGCCCAAGGATCTAAGGCATTTCTGTGCCCCCAGATGACAACAGCATCATCACATCCACCCAGGGGCTTTTGACTTGGTGATTCTGTCCTTAAATCTGGCTGGTGGAGGAATAAAGTTCGTGTCTACCGATGTCTTGTAAACAAACTCCAGGTAGTCGTTCCCAATTTTATTTTTTTTTAAGTTGCCCATTTTAAGTTTTAAAATGACCCAGAAATCCTGAGAATAGCCCAACACCATCCACATGTGTTTCAGCTGGATTCGACTGTCCTCCACATCTGGCCACCTGTGTCTCATCTAACTCATTTTCTTCCTTTTTATTCTTATTTATTTATGTATTTGCTGGACTTTCAAGTCCATGCCAGGTGTCATGCAATTAAAAGCATAATTTCTTCAGGAATGAAGTAATGGAAATAACTCTATTGGCCATCCAAGGAAACTGCTGAATTAAACTGAGGGCTTCCACCCAACAAAATATTACACACCATGAAAATGAAGGGACTGTAGCCGTCCTTGGCTACAGCGCTAACACGGCTTATAATTAGAATATGAACCACGAAAAAGAAAGTTGGGGTGTATAACATATAGAGTGATACCATTTTCTGAAAACCTATTACAACTGGGAGAGAAGACGGCAAGACACAGTGGTCATTGCTTCTGCAGGGGATTCGGGGGACGAGGCTGAGATGCTCTTAATTCTGAAGGTGGTGGCCAGCTTTATAGACATTGAGGACACTGCTATAAAATTTACTTCCAAGTGGCTGCTACTAGGGGAGGATATGAGCCCAATTGTGATATGGACAAATATTGGTTCCATTAGGATACGAGTGTAGGAAAGTAACACAAAAAAGGCCATGTACATAAATGATGATAAACTATAAGTTTTGCATTAAAAATATTTTAATACTCCCCAAATTATCCATATAAAACCATAATGGAATTCTGATGGAATATGTAATTATGTAACATGATGGTAGCATTCATCTGGGAGCAGAAAATATTAAGTCCCTGAAAATATTCTAAAAATCAACAGTGATGGGGCACCCGGGAGGCTCAGTCTGTTAAGTGTTTGCCTTAACAGAATGATCATGACTCAAGTCATGATCCGGGGTCCTGGGATAGAGCCCCATTGAGCAGTGAGCCTGCTTCTGCCTCTTCCTCTGTCCCTTCCCCCCTGCTTTTGTCCTCTCTTCCAAATTGAGAAAAAAAAAATCTTTAATAAAATTATCAATGGTGAGCTTACCATTTTAGATGATAAGATGTATTATAAAATTATAACTAAAAGACTGGTACAGACATAGCGCAGCAGAGAGGCAGATAAATGGGAAAAGGAAGTGATTTTGAGGAAACAGACTAGTTTTTGTTTAACAATGTTAAATATAAATGGGGAATATAAGATTATATTAAGATTAAGGCGCTATTACAAACATAGAAGAAAAGGATAGAAAACTGGTAAGCTAATTGTGGTACTCACAACTGAAACAGTGTATTTGCTTCTGATTAAAATTTAATGGGAAAACATTCAAACGGAAACATTTTTTAAGAACAGAGTCATTTTTAGGGCAGAAGAAGACCTGCCTGAGAAAACCTACACTTGTGAGAATAGGGAGAAATAAGAAACAGTATCATTTTACAAAGCAATTAGAAGACATACAATCTACAAGTATTGATACTCTTAGAGAAACCACAGCTTCACACTTGTGATTGGAAACTGTTCAAGTCAATTCAACAGCATTATAAATGGCCAAATCATCGAGGAAGAAATAAGTCACAGTAACAACACGAAACAACCACAAAAGAAAAGAGAAAAAAAAAAGAAAGAAAGAAACAAAAAAGAAAAAAAAAATCAAACCCCCAGTAATAAAAGAAGCACAAGGTAAATAAAATAGTGGACACTGGGTGTCCCCCCTGACGTGTTACACGTGCGTGTGTTTCTAGTGGGTCCGCTCTGCCTTCCCCAGAGCAGAGATGCACAGTTCCCTTCGCTGGGCTAACTGTCATGCTGTGATTAGCAGCTCAGAACATCTTTCGTGTTTTGGTTTTGAGTAAAAGCATCATTTTAGGAAAGAAAAAAAAAATCCCAAGTGTGAGAGGTTAGATACCAAAAGAGTAATGGATCAGGTGATGTCAAAAACCCAGAAATAGCAAAATTAACACCCCCAAATCGGTAACTAGTATTTCATTAGAGTTCAGTGTGTGTGGAAGAAGAGCCAAATGGGGGGAGCTTCCAGATTGAACCGACAGGAAGCTCGCGGCACAGGGGGCGCTGGGGAGCACAGGGTGGGGGTGTGGGGTGAGGGCACAGGGTGGGGGCACGGGCGGCCTGCCGGGTGACGATGAGCAGGTTCACCCTGGAAGGTGTCTGGCCGTGACGCTGGGCATCTCCAGACAGCAGGCAGATTGGCTAATAGTGGTTGTCTTACACCATTTGCAGGAATATGATGTGAATTCCTTTCACAATCGCCGAGACGTTAACTAGACATCAGCTAAGTCAGGTTTCCTCCATGTTGGTAAGACACTACGTTTAGTTTTGCTGGTGTGGTTCTAGGGTTCTGCTCTGGGAACCCTTAAGTCCAGCCTCCATGTCATGTGTGGCACCTGTGGCACCTTCAGGGGTGGCGTGGTGAGGGTGGCGCCTCGGTATTTCCCAGATTTTCCCCAATATGTTCACTCTGTCTGTGTAAGTGAGCACATGCACCGAGACCCATCTGGGCTTGAACCCTCCCGCTGGGCTCTGCTCACGTCCCGTTCGCTGAGAAGCACAGAGCAGGGACCTCACCTGCAGGATACAGCCTGCTAGGGGCACCTGGCACTCGGCACACCTCCCCCAGGACGGCAGCGGACAGGACCAGCGAGACCCGGTGGTCCTGGGAAAAAGGAGGAATCCAGGAAAGTGCAACGTCTCCATCTCCCAGAAAACAGTGGATCCTCCGGCGGGGGTCAGCCCGACATGACCGCATCCCATTCCTCCGCGTGTTGAGTCTCGGATGACAGAGCGAGTCTGGGCTCAGCCACGTGAACTCCCGTGACAGGGCCACCGAGGCAGGCATGCTCACCCGTGCTCCGTCTCTACACCGGCCTGCCATGCCTTGGAACACGGGACGGATTTTGAGGCAGCCTCTTCATCTCCTGGAGAGTCACAGTCACCCAGATGAGTTACTGACTCGTTCAGTTCATGTCTGTGGAGCCCCCCGGGCACATGACCAGTGCCCAGCAGTCTCCGTGTTCCCCCCCACCCCACGCACACGGCACTGCCCCCGGGTTCAGCATTTGCCCGCGCCTAAACCCACCCTCCTCGCCCTCCACCCCAGAGCCCCGCACGCACGCTCACGGCTCTGGGCATCTGAGCTCTCATGGAGACGATCCCTACGTCATGGCCCCTCTTTGCTCATCGCCTGGAGGCCCTTGCCCTCCAAGCCGTGGGAATTGGAGCCTGAGGTGAGCTTCCCCGATGGGGATCTCAGTCCCACTCCAGGTGAAGGACAGGAGCTCCAACAACCAGTGAGACCCCTGCGGGACTGAGTTCATCTGTTTCCGGAACCCATCCAGTCCCGTGTTGATGGCTACTCTCATCCTTCCCACCAGCTCTTCCTGGTGAGTCTGCAATTATCCCCGAAGAAAGCCCCCCAGAAATTGTGCTCAGATATGATGGGACCATCCGGGCCACACACCACCTGGACGGTGCCATCTGGGTTTGAAACCCACCCATCCGCCACCCCCATCAGTATGATCTTCCAAAGCTCAGGGCATGGATAATCTTCTGCGGTAGGTGGCTGGCACGGTTTCATACGTCTAGAAGGCACTTGATCTTTCTTTCCTGGCTTTGAATGTGTGCATTTCCAGATGGCAGAGAAGGGTTATTTAATCCCAGGTCTTAGGGGAAACTGCCTGCCATCTGAGAAGACAAGGGGGTGGATATTGTGTTGACCCCTCCAAAAAAACAAAGCGCCAGATACTTTAAGACTTATGCATAAAAAATCTTTTTTAAATATAAGAACAAAGAAAAACTTGGCTGACTCTTTGTTTGTTTTCAGTGTTCGCTTGAGTGAGTGGGGGCAGGGGGATTCCGGGTCACACGGTTTCGCTGGAAACATGAATTCAGTCTGTTTGGAGGGTAATTCAGCCATCCGGACTGGAATCTTTAATATCAGTGCTGTCTGATCCAAATCGAAAACTTTAACCTCCGGATACATGTACGTGAGTGTACGTGGACATGGGCTCCAGATCCTTTTTTCATAACAATAAAAACTGAGGACAATCCACGCCAGAGGACCGAGGGCCTGTTACCTCTCATGAGGCACCCGTACATCTGGGCACGATGCGGGTGTTAAATCCAGAAGAAGGGTCTGTTCATACTATTGTGGGAAGATGCCCAGGGTATATTGTCAGCAAAGAGAAAACTGTAAGTAGAAATGCCAGCTTTACGTAAAAATGTGTGCAACCTCTCCACGAAGCTATGTTTGCCCACGCGCCACAAACCTGGGATTCACAAGGAACTCAATAATGGTTACAACTTAATGAATAACGGTTGCCTCTCCTATGCCCTTTGATTGATCCATTATTTTTAGATGTTTTTTCAAACTCAGTACAAAGAGGGGGAAAGTGGGTTCCCAGCCGCGGCCCAGAGGAAGACCTGTAGGGCTCCCCACCCCGTCTTCTCCGGAATGTTAATTTCCCGTCTCCTCTCTTCGGTTGGTCCCACGTTGTTCAAGGTGTTCATACAAGCGGTTGGGTGAAATGAGCCGAGTCCCCAGGAATTTCCCCCACCCCGGCCGCAGCTCAGCGCTGTGTCCACTGCAGGGCAGGTCCCTGCCACTTGGTTGTGGTAGTGTACAGGGGTGTTAGGGGATGACAAAGCGGCGACAAATTTGACTTAGGAAGTGGTTGGCGTGGCATACTCGTCTTCCTAGTAAATTTGACCCCAAATGCAGGGGCAGCTGGACCTTTCTAGTGCTGCCCCTGCGAGCATGTTACACCGGGGACTTTTATCCGAATGTCTCAGAAGACCTTCCTGAAAGTGTTTATATGTCATGCGAGGCAATGAGCCCTCGAGGTCCCAAGGCTCAGTACATCCTTTTGGAATTTATTGCTGGGACTAGTTTATGGGTCACAGACGTGACTTCAATGTTCTTCTTCTTTTTTATTTTTTAAGTTTTTATTTATTTACATGAGATGGAGAGAGAGCGAGCACAAGCAGGGGTGGGCAGCAAGGGCAGAGGGAGAGGGAGAAGCAGGTTTCGCACTGAGCAGGGAGCCCAATGTGGGACTCGATCCCAGGACCCTGAAATCATGACCTGAGCCGAAGGCAGAGGCTTAACGACTGAGCCCCCCAGGCGCCCCTTCATTTCTCTTCTTAATAAGATAATGACAAGTGTTTGAGTGACAGTGTCTTCCCTTTCATCTCGGCTGTGAAGGTGCCCGGAAGAGGTCAGCGTGCTGCCCGATTCCCATGGCCATGCTTCTGGGTAACCGATGTGTTTATCCCTCCCCCCATCCAAGGTTTCCCTTGTCTTAACCATAGTGCATGTGTGTCTTTAGAGTCTTTACAAGTTATTTATGGTAGAGAAATAAAGACGGGGTCCCAGACACGAAGGAGGGTTACTTCCGTCTCCCATTTCTGGGATGTTTGGATCGCATCTGAAAACAGAGGGAGGAGGTCAGTGTCATTCTACTGCGGCTTCTCTGGAAAATCCCCCTTCTGTCTTGGCATGTCTGCCTCACACGCCGGCCCGAACCGAGAAGAGCGAGGAGCGTCACAAACACAAAGAGAACAGTTACGTAAGCATGTTCAGAAGATCACAAAAACGTACAGATGAGCTTCAAGTAATGTGTTCCCCGCCCCCCCCCCCCCGGACGACTTACTTATCCTCCGCTTAACGCAGATCCTACTAAATATTTCTCAGCTCCAATGTTTTATTCTAGTTCCAGTGATTAAAATAAAAATTAAAAAAAAATCAGAAGAAAGGAACCGAGGACTTGGTAAGGGATGGGACTGACCTCGAAATAACCTCATGGATGGCATCCTAAATCCTCAGTCCAAAGCGAAGTTTCCTGAAAGTGCCTTGTGGTGTTCGCACACGCACACGGAGCAGGGTCGGAGAGGCAGCAAGGTTGTGGGTCCAGGTTGCCGTGGGAAGGACACAGAGGACCGGGGAGTCCAGTGATCACGGACTGTCGGAGGCTCTGACCGCATCCCCGTACTTCACAGAGAGCGGCTAAGACGACGGGTGGAGAGCCAGAGAAGCACGGGTGACTGCACCACGCCCTCAGAGCAGAAGCGGTCAGCGACCTGAGACACAAGCACGCTCACCCTAGGGCTGTCGCAGGGGTCTGCACACTTGCCCAAGGAGAGGGGAAATTCTGAAGTCCCGTCTGCCTCCAGCCGTACCTTCGCCAAGGGGGAAGACAGGCTCCTCGAGATCCTCAAGATGTCAGCCGCTGTGTAAGTGACCCCACAGGAGCCTGGGGATGGGCAGGGACTCTCCCTTTATCCTCAGCCCTCAGCCTCCCAGCTGTACCTCTGTGCCCACAGGGGTCGCAGGGAAAACCAAATCTGGGAGAGACTTGTAGGCTGGTCCGGACAGGGAGCCGGCCCCTGGCAAGAGCTCTCGGGGGACCCAGCCCCGGTTCTCAGGCCATCTGCTTCCTTCCTGTTTCCTCCCGACTGCAGGCCAGTGGCTTTTCCCTTCTGGCCCTGAGAAGTCTCCGGTTTATGTCTGGGACAATAATCACAGGGCTGCCCCGTGGAGAGGGTTCAAGTCGGCGTCGCCTGGACGGCTGGAGACCCTGAACCGCAGGGCGGTCGGGAAACTCCAGAAACAGAGCTACTGGAAACGGGAAAGCAGCCACCGCCGTGAGCCCCGAGTGGCCCGAGAGCCCCAGTGTCCATGAGCCTGGATGGGGCTATCTGTACCTCAGCCAGGGGAACGGCTGGCATCCCCGATGAGGAATGGGAAACAGCCGTCTCTGCCCCGTGCGCAGGTGCTGGGGCTCCTTCTGCTGCTCCTATGAGCCTCTTCTGTCTTTGCCAACAGTCTCCTGAGCTGGCTGTCAGCCTCTCGGGGCCACTGTCGGGGAGTTGCGGCCACCAGGACAAGCTGTGCCTCGTCTCGAGCCTGGAGGTTTGTCTCAACTAACTTGTTATTGAACCGACATGTGGAAAAGCTCCAGTCACGTGTGTCTGAACATCAAGGAACCATTCAAGGGGCTGACGATGCTCCGGCTGGTCCTTTCCATCAGGCGTTGCCAACGTCCCTCTGCTCTGCTGGACGCAGACTTTCCTGCCCCCAGCTCCTCCCAGCCCGCCCGCCCGGGACTCTCCACGCATGCTCCCGGGACGGTGGAATAGTCCACATGGAGCAGCAGACAGAGCTCTGAGCGGAGGGACGTCTGGGGTTAGGTCAACTGCCTCAGAGGAATCCTGTGGGAGGAAAAGCTGCAACACTAGGAGAGAAATTTGTCTTGAAGTGGATACCCTGCCAGGAAATGTACACATACTCACAATCCCATCTAATGCAAAAAAGGAATTTGGGAAGGACGTCGTGTTACCCTTCGCCTCTCTTTTCTCTCTTTCTTTCTCTCTCTCCCCTTCCCTCCCTCCCTCCTGCTCTCCTTTTTTGGGATCATGGCTGGAAATTCAGGTGATTCTGAAATCAGACCTTCCTCCCTCCAAGCCCCGGACACTAACGGGGTGCGGGCTGGGCCATGAGGCGAAGCGGCGTGTTGACGGAGCCTCTGGTTTCCGCTAGCGCGTTTGAAGACACGGAGACCACCCACGTCATCTACTGCTCTGAGTCACTCACCGAGATGTCCTCCCTGTCGGTGTTGAAGACTCTCAGAGGCAGGGAGCCGTGTCCCTCACGAGAGTGCGGGTGGGGCAGGGTCAGCGGGACCCCTATCTGCACCTCTGGACTGAAAGTCATCGAGCCCCAGGTTTTGCAAAGAAAAGCATAGCATCAGGCACCTACCATGCACGGTGGTCCCTTGCACGGCATCCGTTGGAGAAGGTTGTGTCCGTCTTGACGGGAAGCTCTCTCTGGGAAATAGTCCCCAGAAGCAGACGGCTACGTGTTCCAGCGACTCAGCTTCCTGAGAGCAAATCACCCGCACCTCGGAGGGGAGGGACCGGATTCGACACATCCCACCCCAACTCACAGCCTATGTGGCTGGAGGCAGGTTCACCCAGACTCTCCAGGCTCCAGCAAATCGGCTCTGAGTGAAAGCCCCGGCAAGGCCAGCCGCAGCTGCCGGGAGAAGAGGATGACACGGAGGACAGGGGTGAGGGAGGGACGGAGGACCCAGGCCTGGGAGGAAGTGAGTGGTGATCCTGGGGAGGCGCCGTGGGCCGTCCTCACTGCCTCGGTTCCACAGCCAACCCTTCGCCGAGAAGTCAAGCACGGCGAGTAGGCTTAGTGTCGCGGGCCGCCCAGGACAGTGTCTGGGAGTTCCTTCATCCACTCGCGCGAGGCGGCTGCTGCAATCAGTGCAGGTGTTCCGGGAGACGGTGGACGATTTTCTACTAGGATGGTTATGGAAAACCTCCTGGCTGCTCTCCCAGCTTGGAGCCTTGGTTCCCGGGACGGTGGGCGGTGGGGGGCATTGCCACGGAGACAGTCCCTAACCCCGATGTGCATTCTCCCCACTGGCGTTGCTGGGTTTGCTGGTTCCCCGGCTGAGGCTTCCAACCGGATCGCAGGGAACCCGGCTCGCGTGTGCCTGAGCTGGCATGGGGGGCCGTGCGCCGCAGCAGACACGTCCTAGACACCCCACACGTGGACCTGAGCTCCGCACCCTCCAGCGTCACCGGTGTCCACCGAGGGCAGGTTGTCTAGCTGAATGGTCAGTAAGCAAGGTGAAGTTCACAGAGTTTAATCGTATTTAAGTCTGCTCTAAACAGACCCGGTGTTTGGCTCCTGAGGACTCTGGCCGGGACCTGGCGTGGCGTGTCTCACAGTGGCTGCCGTGGCACCTGCTGGGGAGCAAATCTGCCTGAAACAGTCAGGAAGGAGCCATGTTCTCCTTGATGTGTGGCCGCAGCTGCAGGAACGCTGAGTCACACACGCCTGAGACGGGCTTCCGAGCGGCGGGGGCTTGGCCAGATCCCGTCCTGCCATTTTCCCCAAACAGACCTTTCTGTTTAGACACCCGTCTCATCTCCTGTTTCCGCCAAGTTGCTTGATGATGAATCTATGGTCCTCGCCGCGTTCTCCGCATTGCACAACGAGCTTCCTTCCTTGCAGGGGAGCCTGTGTTTCCAGAGACGAGGCCAACATCCGTGGAAACCATCTTCCTGTCTCTCCAAGTGCCGCTCATGAGGGCGGGGGGCTGGACCAGCTGGAGCCCTGTCCCACAGCATCTTCACGCTCGCTCCGTGACACAAGCTCACACAGACCTTAGCTTTGAACAGATACATGGGAAAAGCTACGTGTGCTCGGACAAGAGATTTTTGTTATCCTAGAGTTAAGGCAAAGTTTGAGCAAACGCTCGTTTGCTTGTAAGCGATCTTAGGCTTTGAGGAGGGAAGAGCTTTCCTGGGACTGCTGGCGGGTGGATCTCCTGTTCATGCCATTGCAGGACATTCCAGCAACATTCCAGGACAGTGTCGGAGGGATGCCCCCTCCACCAGCAATGGACGCAGGTTTCCCACTCAGCCCGTACCATCCCACGAGAGCATCCCCATCCCACCCAGCCTCACAGAGCTCTGGTTCTGTGCTGAGAAACTGTAGGAGTAGGAACAGGTCTGACCTATAGGAACAGGCCAGGTCTGACCACTGCCCCCTCTCATATGATTGCCCTAGGACCACCCCTGCCCACGGGATGGAGGCCATGCACTGGGGGTGTGTCCATGGCTCTTGGGGTCACCTTCTACCACCCAAAGCTGCAGGGCCACAGCCTCTCCTGCAGGACTATGCCAAGGGTCAAGAGAAAGAGTGGAGATTTGGGATATAGTTTATTAATTTACCTATTACTGTTTTAAAACCATCTAATAAAACCTGAACAGAGTGATGGCCCAGCTGTGAACAGGAGGCAAAACCTCAGAACATAGGCTCTGATCCAGGCTCCACATTGTGTGGCTTCTGCTTCCAAGCTGACCATCCCTAAGCCTGGGTGTCCACACCCACATGTGGGTGCTGGGCTGTGGGGGCTCCGTTGCCCTGTCTGGACCCAGGGTGATGTTGGAAATAGGAAAGTGAAATGAGAAGCCGCCAGCATCCAGAGTATGAGCTCAGTTAAATGATGCCTGCTCAACCCAGACACATGAGATCATTTTTTAGCAGAAAGCCTGTTTTCTCTAAAAGCTGGTATCTCTAATCTGTTGCTTTTCATGTTTGAGCCACCTGCCAGCCACTAACACAGGATGAGAGAGAGGGTACGTGCATGCCTACGTGGGCAGCTGCGGCTGGAAACTGTGCAGGGAGCCCTGTGTCCGTCCGTCGAAGTAACCAGAGCTCGACACGGGCCACGGCATTGTGTGACCGGCTCACACTTCATTCTACTGAAGCGACATCAGCACATAGAGCTTGAGGAAGCAAGACAGGAGTAAGCCAAGTGCCTGGGTGCTGGTCTCGCCTCAGGCAGGACGTGGGTCTCGGTGCCCAGCACCACGTCAGACGACAGCTCTGGAGCCACGTGTGGTCTGTGGGGCTGCAGCGGCCACGGGGATCACCGGGGAGTCAGTATGTGGCCAGCATTCTCGGAGATGCTGAGGGACACGCAGTATAAATGAGCCACGGGGGCTCCCTGGCAATCCCAGCATTTTCTTCCATCCCTGCAAACCCAGAATCGCGTCTGCAGCTCGGAGGGGCTGAGAGCGCTGCGGGGGAGGGGAAGGGGACAAGGAGGGGACAGGTGGGCAGCCTGTGCGACCCACCCTCCAAGTTGTCCCTCTTCTTATGAACGGGGTCCAGGATAGGAGCGTCCCAGAGTCTGAACTTGGCACTCGGCCCGGCTTGACCGGCACTTACAGATGCACTAATGAGACACAGTTGAGGAAATGAATCGGCTTCCTCTGCGACAGGCTGCGATTTATCTCCAGAACATCCTTTCTTTCCCAGGAAACCTATTTACTCTCTGAAATCCAGCTAACGGCCTGGTTCTGGGTACTATCTTCTGTTTAAACATCCCCATCCTCCCTCGGAACATGCTGTGTTTTCCTCCAGAGTCCTGATCCCTTCACTTCGTTTGGATGGTTTACTTCCCTCCTCCTCTTCCTGTGCCCACCTCCCCTGCAACCCCCAAGGCAAGGTGGAAGCCTACAGGAAAGAGGCCAACTCAGGTTCCCCCTGAGGGCCGAATGCTGTGGGAGGGACATGCAGAAATGCATGTCGATGAATGTCGAGACATCGAGAATCAGAAGCAGCAGGCACGGATCAGAGCGGTGCAGTCCAGTCCCCAGAAAGGAACACCACGATTGCCCATCACGGTGTAGACAGCGGCTAGAAGCCCTGATCACAGTGTGATTTCCTTTCCTGGTGATTCGGGGAGCAGCCAAAAGCTTCATCTTCCATCACAGGGAGAGGGCTGGATGAAACAGGACAGAAGCCAGGGTCGCTTCTTAAACCGTGGCTTTCTGAGGCAGAGAGTGGGTGTCTTGAGAAAGAGAACAGTTATTAGCCTCCACTTATCCTAAAATTTAAGGACTTGAGACTTTGTCTAAAGAAGTTACACTGTGAAAGAAAGAAAGAAAATAGTAAGGAACAAGTTATTTCCCCCTTTACCTGCTGTGTGATATCTTCAACTTTTGTGACTTGCATAAGCTGAAAATGATAATAATAAGACAAACACAAACAGACCCCCTCCCCCGAACGGGAGAGCTAGTGCATCACAGGTGAGTCGGCTCTGCAGAGCGGCCCCTCCCACACTGGTTCGTGCCAGGTAAAAGCCCGGGGTGCTGGGATGGCACACTGCTAGCTGCTCGGCCCCTGTAACCGGGGGAGCCCGGGATTTCCAGCTGATATCCGGCGGGAATAAGGCAGGTGTTTCCAGAAAGGTGTTCTGTGGTTTGGCAAGGCTGTTGTCTCAGAACAGCCCAGTCTGGGTGAGTCAAACAGCAGACGCTTACTTCTCACACTCCCAGAGGCCGGGAGTTCAGGACCAGGTGCGGTGGGCTTGGTGTCTGCTGAGGGCTCTCTTCCCAGCTTGCAGACGGCTGCCCTCCCCGAGCCCTCAAGTGGGGAGAAAAGCCCATCTCTCTCTCCCGTCTCCCTTAAGAGGACAGGAACCCCATTTTCAAGAACTCCACTCTCGTGACCTACCCACCCCTCCAAAAGCCCCACCTGCTGACATGATTTGGCCTCCCACTTGGGACTCTGGGGGAACGGCAAACATTCAGACCATGGGAGCCATGCTTCTCCCGATCCTCAGCAAAGGCAAACAGACGTTGAAGGAGCTATTGTTTTAGTCGACGTCTGTTGGTCGCTCCAAACGGAGCACCCCTGCCGTCCCCCACCTCGGATGTATGAGAGGCAGGAAGAACCTGACATTTACCTTGTCACGTTTTGTTGGAACCTGGACCTACCAGCTGATACAGTACCGTTAGCCAGGACGCCGAGACGCTGCACCAGAGGTGTGTTGGGGTTCCTCGTCAGCTGACTTGGCTGAGTGCAGCTGGTGTCTGTCCCCATGGTGCTGAGGGTTGCCATCTGCCAGAGCCCAAACCGGGTGGTGGCATGGTCTCTGCCACCCATGGCGGCAGCAGCTTCCTCGGGGCCCCAGGCACGGGTCCCTGGCCCCCACTGAGCATCTGGCCGGCCTCCCTCTCTTGCCCTCAAGAGCCTCTGAGCCTCCCCGTGTCGCTAGCTGGTCCTACAGTGCTTTCCACCATACTTTGCACAGCCTGATCCAATTACCGTTGGGTGTTTCGACAGAGCCCGGATGCTCACAGTTTTGAGGCTGGTTTCAACAGCTGCAGGGTAGTCCTTTTTCTGATTCTCTTTGTTACATTTGTAGCAGACCAGCCATTTCCCTGGGTGCCTCCGGCCCCCCAGCGCCAGCCTGCCCGCGGCTCACCACTCAGATCTCTGCCGTTTTGGATAATACCGTGGGCACCAACTTCCCCACACCCTGTCCCAAACAAAGTCCCCGCAGGAGGGCTCCGGCAAGTTTCTTCTTCCCAGTGGACCTCCGCATCGGTGAACGGGGCCGAGCAAGGACCTGCCCACTTCTCGCAGAGCCGAGGCCCCTGATTTTTTCCAGTTGCCCCTCCCAGCACTGAGCCTGGCCCCATGAGCCAGATGGGCTGGGTACCAGGTACCAACAGCCTCTGTACCAGGGAAGAGCTCCAACCCTACAAGCGGAGCACAGGATAAAGAGGCCACCAGTCCCCTGGGCCCCGTCTGCACCGCACAGAGCAGCGGGGAAATGCTGGTGCCAGGACCCCACCCCAGGGCAGAGCTGGGGACCCACGAGCCTGTCTCCAGAGTGGTGTTTGCACCACACTGAGTGGGAGGCCGGCGATGGCTCCTGGCTCAAAGCCCACAGGCTGTCACTGCTCTTACCAAGATGCAACAGCTTTTCCTGGATAAAAGTTCCTCCTTTCGCTGCATACCTTTAGAACGGTATCCAAGTGCTTTAGAAGGTTGGGCTTAAAAAAGTCATTTTTACCAGCTAAGCGCTGTGTCCCTGAAGAGAGCTGTCTAAAATGTAGTGGATAAATCTGGTGGCTTACCACAAAGGAAATGGATTCCATCACCGCTCTGGAAGCCAGAGGCTCGACACCAATGTCTCTGGGGCAAACCAAGATATGGGCCTGAGGGGACAGTGTGTTCTGAGTCACCCCGGCTCTGGCACCTGATGCTTCATTGATTATAGTCTCCTCACTCTGACCTCTGCCTCCTCGGTCCCACGGCCTCCTCTCTTCTGGGTGTTCTCTGGCTGTCTGTCCTGTAAGGACATTTGGGGTTGAGTTTAGGACCCACCAGGGCAATCTGGGATATGGTCAGCTCCTTCCAGACATCTGCAGGGACCCGCTTCCCTAGGAAGTACGCACCTCAGCTTCCAGGACCCGAGCGGATCTCTTCGCGAACCTGCCATTCAGTCCATTATACCTAATGTGTCTTTCTCCATCCTTCGACCTTCAAACGACTGTGTCCTTGTACCTACAGGATGCACCGCTCTGAAATCTTGTGTACTATTCTGGCTGCGATTGCAATAGGAAATATTGGAGTTTAAATGCTTGCCTGACTATTTGAGCTTAGTTGTCCAGGAGGAAGATAACTGGGGTCGGCCCTCGCTGGCTGGGCCAGGAAGCGAGCTCCCGGGGCTGACTCACCTACGGCGGGGAGGTGCCTGTTCATACACAAACCCACTCCGGATGACAAGATTGCCCATAAAGACACCCTTTCGACCAATGCTTTATTTACACTCAGTGACCTATTCAGAAATGAATCCGCTCCCGGGTTCTCTCAGTTCAGGACTGAATTTCCTTCTGGTCCTCTTCTAGCTCTCTCCACAGTGATGCTGACCTTCCTCAGTGCTGTCTTAAATTAAAAAAAAAAAAAAAATAGTCCTCTTGCACGTAATCGTGAGTGATGACTTCGTTCAACAACCCGCTGTTTTCTCTCACTTGGACCCTGGAATTCTGCTGCTTTCTGAAACCTCTCTCTGCTGGAAACGAAGGCTTCTGCAGGTCTCACACTCGTTCTGGGGAGAGAGGATGTGATCTGCCTTTTCTCAGTTTTACATTTTGAGTTTCTGCCTCGGTGCCGATATTCTGAAGTCAGAGCAAACAAATGCACACAGACGCACGTGGTACTCATCCGTCACACACGCGTGCATGGGCGTGGTAGAGCCACACCCGTGTTAGCGCATGCTTCTATTTCTTTTTTTAAGGTTTTGTTTATTTACTGGACAGAGAGAGAGAGAGAGAAAGAGAGCATGAGCCGCGGGGAAAGGGCAGAGGGAGAGGGAGAAGCAGGGTCCCCGCTGAGCAGGACCCCAAGGGTCTAACACGTGCGTTTCTTCCCTGGTCATAGACACGCTTATTCATTTAGAAAACAGTGAGTTTCTTCAAATAAGGAAAAGCCTCAAAAACTGCCTTCAGTTTTTTTCTCTGCTCCATTCTTTCTCATATTTCCTACTTTGATCCTTTTAAGTAAACCTTAGCTTTTTTTCCTTAATATGAACAGCTATTGGTGCTTGAACACTGACTCTACACTTTCCAATTGGTTTATTTTATGATAAACATGTTTGTTTTGAAAGCTCTAGCAAGGGGCGCCTGGGTGCCACTCTTGATTTCAGCTCAGGTCATGATCTCAGGGTTGTGAGATCGAGCCCCAAGTCAGGGTTCATGCTGGTCGTGGAGGGTGTTTCAGGTTCCGTCTCTTCTCTGCCCCTCCCCCTCACTCCCTCTCTAAACACACACACACACACATAAACATACACACATGTTTTTATATATATAAATTCTATAAATTAATTTCTGATCTAATTTAGGAAGTTTTTTTATGTGCTTTAGTGAAAAATACCTCAGCCTCGTTAGCCTGACCCCCACATTATTCCAGATCCTCAGACACAGGCAACTTGCCTATTTGTCATTTCCAAATGCAGTAGGTTTTTTTTTTTTAAATAGTAAACAGTGGATATTATCAAACAGTGGATATTAATGGCATCATAATTTTTCCTACATTTGCTGTTTCCTTTTTATTTAAAAAATAAATGTATACTTGGGGCACCTGTGTGGCTCAGCTGCTTAAGTGTCCGACCCTGATCTCTGCTCAGGTCATGATCTTGGAGTCCTGGGATCGAGTGCCACGTTGGGCTTCATACTTTGCACATACTTTGAACTGATATTGATACACCGTCATTCTCTGAAGTCCCCAGTTCACATCACAGTTCGTGCTATGGTTTGAATAGTTCTCCAGGTTGTGCCTAATATAGGATGTCATGTGTCCACCCCTATGCCATACAGAATAATTTCACTGCCCTAAGACCTCTGCTCCTCCTGTTCATCCCTCCCTCCCCCCAGTCCCTGGCAACCTCCCATCTTGCCACTGTCCCCATAGCTTTATTCCTTTAGAATGCCATATAGTTAGAATCAAACAGAATGCAGCCTTATTAACACGCATGTGTTTTCCACAGCTTTCCATGGCTTGACAGGTCACTTCTTTGTATCATGAAGCAATAATCCATCATATGGATTTTTTTTTGTTGTTGATATATATAGCATGTATTTAGCTACTTTCCTATTGTTGAATATTTGAGTTGTTTTGATTTTTTCTTTTTTTTTTCTTTATCCATTCATCTTTTGATGGACATCTAGGTTCTTTCCATAGTTTGGCTATTGTGGATATTGCTGCTATAAAAATTCGGGTGCACGTGCCCCTTCGGATCACTACATTTGTATCTTTAGAGTAAATACCCAGTAGTGCAATTGCTAGGTCATACAGTAGCTCTATTTTCAACATTTTGAGGAACCTCCATGCTGTTTCCAGAGTGGCTGCGCCAGCTTGCATTCCCACCAACAGTGTAGGAGGGTTCCCCTTTCTCCACATCCTCGCCAGCATCTGTCATTTCCTGACTTGTTAATTTTAGCCATTCTGACTGGTGTGAGGTGGTATCTCATTGTGGCTTTGATTTGTATTTCCCTGATGCCGAGTGATGTGGAGCATTTTTTCATGTGTCTGTTGGCCATCTGGATGTCTTCTTTGCAGAAATGTCTGTTCATGTCCTCTGCCCATTTCTTGAGTGGATTATTTGTTCTTTGGGTGTTGAGTTTTCTAAGTTCTTTATAGATTTTGGACAGTAGTCCTTTATCTGATATGTCGTTTGCAAATATCTTCTCCCATTCTGTCAGTTGTCTTTTGGTTTTGTTAACTATTTCCTTTGCTGTGCAAAAGCTTTTGATCTTGGTGAAATCCCAATAGTTCATTTTTGCCCTTGTTTCCCTTGCCTTTGGCGATGTTCGTAAGAAGACGTTGCTGTGGCTGAGGTCAAAGAGGTTGCTGCCTGTGTTCTCCTCAAGGATTTTCCTTTCTCACATTGAGGTCCTTCATCCATTTTGAGTCTATTTTTTATATATTTTACATATTATGTGTGTGTGTCTGTGTAATGCTGGTGAATAGAACAGAGCTACACACTTGATTTGGGGTGTCTTTTGGTCTGTTAGAAGAAAGTAAACTGCCTTCCAAAATTTTAAAGAATGAAAAGTTTTATATATACAAAAATAAGGGTAAAACAATAAAGGGATGGAATATGACTGTAAAGAGGACATTAAAAAAGATTCTTAAAAAGGAATTGATAAGATAAGTTGGTTGAGAAAGAAAAAACAAAAAGAGGAAAGCATGTGATCAGACTAGAACAAAACCATGTGCTAGATTTAGGGTATATTTTGATCTGTTAGAAGTATCCCAAAATTTTAAAGAAAGAAAAACCCATTTGTATACAAAAAATAAGGTTAAGTACAATGAAGGGATAGAATATGACTATAACAATGAAAAATTTAAAAATGATTTTTAAAAAGGCATTGATAAGAAAGAAGAGTTTTTTAAAAGGTTAAAATAAGGAAGAGGACATTTTTAAAAAAATAGAATAGGAAAATTTTTTTTTTTTAATTTAAATTGCAAGACTAAAAGATCATGGGGGAAAAAATCACGAATTCTATGTGTTGCTTTCCCCTCGCTCTGGACTTCTGTGGTTCTCATTGATCCGTGGACTTGGTCTTGGCTGGATGTTCTTGCTGATCTTCTGGGGGAGGGGCCCGTTGCTGTGATTCTCAAATGTCTTTGCCCAAGGCGGAGTTGTGCCGCCCTTGCCAGGGGCTGGCTCTGCTCGGGTTTGCTCTCGGAGCTTTTAGAGCTTTTGTTCCATGAATGCTTTCCATACTGCCTTGGAGGACAGGAATGAAGATGGCGGCCTCCCAACTTCCAGTCCTGGAGGAGCTTCATTTGATCAATAGATTGAGTTGAAAAGTAATGACAGTTTCACAATTTGAATTCCCTGTCTATGACCATGATGAATAAATATCTCTCCATTTATTTAAATCTTCTTTGATTACTTTTATCCATGTTTTGTAATTTTCTGAATACAGATGTTCTGGATACTTGGTTAGACTTATACCTGAATATTGTGTGGTTTGGTGTTAACATAAATCCTGTTGGGTCTTTAGTTTTACGTTCCAGCTGTCACTCTGCTGCAGGTGATACCGGTTGACTTTTGTACATTAGCCTTGTATCTGACAACCTTAGTGTCGTCGTCAACTAGCTACAGGGGCTTGGGGATTTTCTACACAAACAATCCCGTCATCTGCAGACAAAGGCAGTATTATTTCTTCCTTCCCATTCCGTATACCTTTTATTAACTCTTCTTGTCTTACCGTACTAAATAGGATTTCTGGGAGGATGTTAAAAGAAATACAAGGAGACATCCATGCCTTGTTCCTGATCTCACCCTTCAGTCTCCCCATCCTGATGTTAAAATACTAAGGAAAATGTATAAAATAATCTAATTTTCATTATCAAGTGAAAATATAACTTGGGAAGCAGCTCTGAAAATTTTTTTATATATTTCTTTCAACATTACCAACACAGAAATATGGCTGATGCTGTTGATGCTTGGAATGTCACGGAATCAACAACAAGGTTTGTGAAGTTTGGGAAAGTGTCATTCCCTACCTGTATGTGAATGTTCTCTCCTCTTCTCCCCATCGTGGCTCTGTCATCTTTCCTCACACATCTTCTGCTGGTGGCTGCCTGTCTATCTTCCACTTTCTCTATCTGTTGCTTATGTGGAAGTTAGTGGACATTCAAAAATTATAAATTCCTAATGCTAAGTTTTTTTTTTTTAATGTTGCCAAATGTCCACAAACTGTTATTAGGTGCATTAATATCTCTCTAAATGTTCTTTCCTCTTAAAACATGCATTGTGTAATTATACTCTGAGATCTCATTACTGGGACAGAGAATTGTCTCAACG